>NC_056686.1:15771826-16076923 GCF_018350215.1 Panthera leo
ACTCTGGCCCCCGAAGAGGGAGGGATCACCCCAGGGAGGCCCTCAGAGTCTTGAGGTTTTCTGTGGGGTTTTCTGATTAAGGGAATGCACAGAACAGATGCGGTGGGGGAAGGGGGGGAAGGACGACCAAGGGTACAGCGATAGGGCAGGGAGTTAGGGTAGGAGGGGTTCTTCAGAAGCCTTTCAGGAATGGTTCCGCCTGGGCCCTGGGCCGGGGCTCAGTTAGCCCCAGCTTCCCCTGGGAAATGTCTGGTCTGGGTATCGACCTTCACAGTTAGCTTCACTCAGGCAGAGGGCTGTGGTGTGCTGGATCTCCCCATCTCAGACATGAAGAAACTGAGACCTTGGTTCACAGTAATTATGTCTCTCTTGGGGGGTCAGCCCCCAGATCCCCCCCGCCCCCACCCTACCCCCACCCTGGGCCCCTTCTCCCTGCACACTCTGATGGGCAGAGGAGCCCTCAAGAGCCCCTTGTTCAGAAGCCAGGCAGGGCAAAGGAGATTCTCTTGTGCCTAGAACTATCCCTTTGGTTCGGTTTTTAGAGGAGCGTCTGGTTCCCTCTTGGCAGGGTGCTCTGGAGCCAGGGCTGGGCCCCTTCTGCTCTGGGCAGGCCCACAGATTCCTGGGTGGAGGGACCAGCCCAGGCCAGTGTAGGAAGCCCACTCCCCACAGGGCAGTCCAGCAGGGCTCCCGAGGGGCAAGCCCCTAGGAGAACAGAGGCTGGCCTAAAGAGGAGGAAGTCTTCTCTTCCTAAGCGGTAGCAGCAGCAGGGGTGCCCAGAGCGCTGGGAGAGACGGGGACCAGGAGCTGGGCCTGGGCCATGGTGGGGTATACACAGCGCCAGAACTGGGGCCCAAGACTCCAGGCCTTTCCAGGCTGCTGTACCCCCTTGGACATGGCCCTCAGCCTCATCAGTCTGTCTTTTCAGTGGGAATGATTTCTGAGTGGACTCTGCATCTCCAGTTGGCAGGGTGGCCAAGCAATGTCCAATGTGCCAAGTTTCCCAGCCGGGCCTGGCCCCCGGGAGGCCCTGCTGGTGCTGGGACAGTGGGCCCTTGAGAGGGGTTGTGGGGGCTGCAGGATTCCCACCGAAGACAAAGAGCCCAGTGTGGGCTCCAGCCTCTTGGGTTCTGACCAGCTGCAGCTGCCTCATTGGCAAGAGCTGGGGGTGGGGTGGGGGTGGGGGTCACGTTCCCTCAGCCAGGGACGCACAGGACACTCCCTGGCCAGCTTCTGGTCCCTCCAGCAACAGCAGAATTTAAATGCACTTTTTTAAACTGCAAGACCACTTCCGAGAACTTACCCCTTTGCCACATCACACCGTGTAAGCCTGAAGAGGAATGGCCAAGGACAAAGGGACAGGGAGGCAGGTGCTTAGATCTTCATCAACTCTCCCAGGGTTCAAATCCCAGCTCTCCCACCTGTCAGCTGGGTGACCTTGGGCAAGACACTTAATCTTTCTGTGCCTCAGTTTCTTCATCTGCAAATGGGGTTTATGACAAAAATAACAGTACCCATTTCAAAGGGTTTTGCCAAGGATTAACTACATTGATAGCTCTAAAGCACTGCAGAGAGCCTTTGAAAAGCATGTGTTGGTTAAATAAAACACCGGCTGCAGCCTCGTTTTTCATTAGGCTGAACTACACGAAGTCATCATTTTTGTAGAGTTAGCGAAGATTTATTAGTAGGAGTTCCAAAACAAACTAATGACCATCCAGAGGGAACCAGATAAATAAATTAAGGTCCACTTATACCATGCAGCTGTTGGAAAGAATGGGGCAGATCTATGTGTGGGCAAGTGAAATAACCTCCAAGACAGACAGACACACAGACATACACAGAGGCAGTGCAGTGAGGGCGTGGGCGCTGAGGCGCTGGACCAGGCTCTGACTCTTCCTAGCTGTGTGACCTCAAACACATTACTTAACGTCCCCCCCGCTCCCCCCAGACACCTGGCCTCCACTGAGAACTCAATACTCTCAGGTCAGCACGGACCCAGTGCTCCCTGACTGGCACTGGGAAGTCCTTGCCATCTCTGAGGTCGGACAGAGCTCCCTCCTTTTCCCTCCAGCCTCTCGCCTAGAAACCAGAGCCAGGCTTCCCCCCAGGGTTCAGGCCCTCCCTTGGTGGAAGCTTCCTCTTCTGGGCCTCCTAGATTTGTACCCAAGTTGTTCAAACAGGTGCCAGACTGTGCGAAGGAGGAGGGAAGGGTGCAGAGTTCCCTTTCCAAGTTCACCCCTGATTGAACTCTGGGAGTCCCACCTACCTGCCTCCAACTCCCCCTTCTCAACCCTCAGCAGGGAAATGTAAGGGCATAGGGAGGGGCAGACTCCTGGGAAGATCTCCAGCCCAGCCTCCAGATGGAGCTGGTGGGGTCAATTCTTGTTTCCCATTCAGGATATCTTCCTGGAACCTCCTGGGCAGGAGACAGGGCGGTCCTGGGCTTCCTGCCCAGCCATGCAGCCTCCTGTGTCACTCCACACTAATCAGCTTTCCTCCCTGGGCCTCAGTTTGCTCATCTGTTAAAACACCCACACTCATTTTGATGGGTTAAAGACATAATAATGGAAAAATGTACTTGCCTTTAGAGAATTCCATGGATTCAAGGCATCATTATCCTTAGCTCATGGCTTTTCTGGCCAAGCCACACCTACCCAATCCCAAGATGCTATAAACCCTGAATTCCCAGAGGAGTCTCCTGGGGCAGTCCCAAGGCCCTGTGAAGGGAGGAAGCTGCGCTGCTTCCTAGTGAGGTTATTGACCTAGCCATGCCCTGTCCTGGCTCTGGGACCTCTGTCTCATTCAGTGGGTTCCTGAGAACTCAAAGTGTCCCCACCAGAGACCAGGACAATCTGGCCTGGCCTGGCCAGAATGACCAGAATAAATGCCTCCACTCAGACCCCCACCATTGAGGATGTGTCTCTGTTCACCATATGGACTGTGTGCCTGGAGGGTCCCTGAGAGCAAAGCCCTTCTGGAAACAAACACAACCATGAGGGTAATTCTTTCTCCCTTCAGTCACTCCACAAATACACACTGAGCACTTACTGTGTTACTGACGCTGTTCAGGCACTAGTGATAGGGGATGGACGAGACAGACAATGCTGGTGGCACGGCTGCATGCACACCTGCACAGAAATTCCACCAGGCCACACGTATGCTCGCCCTTGTACTGTGCCCAGAGACGTCTGGCGTGCACCTATAGAGATCATATCAAGATCAAATGCATGCAGACATGCTTACATAAACGTCAGTCCCTACATCGCAAAGCACCTCCATACATATACACAAAGGTCAAATTGAGCTTACACACAGGCCCCAAATCAGTGTGCACTCACCTACTGACTGTGGCTGCATCTGTATACACATCTGTGTGTTTGTGAACACACACCAATGACAACAGATACATGCACATGCACTTAGAGTACATTATGCTCACACAACATACACATACAGACACATGTGCATGCACATATCACACACACACACACACACACACACACGGTGTGGCCAGCTAACTATTGGAAGAAATAGAGGTTGGAGAGAGGATGGCTTTGGGGGAGGTGGACGGGGGTGGTCCACGCAACTGCTGCATCCCCAAGGACAGGGGAGGCCGAGGCCCCTCTCACATGTTATAAGCTGGAATCCAGCCAGCCTCCCTCTCCTGTCCCCCTGCTAATGGCATGGCCCTCTCTGCCCATTTTCAGGTAGGCTGAACTGGAAGGAAGACTGCTAGATGCCCAGAGCTCCACCCAGGGCAGCTGGGCTGAACAAACCCTGTACTGGGGGCAGGAGACTTGGGTTGCAGCCTCCCCCTCCCCACGCCGAGCTCTGTTGGTCACTCATGTGTCCTAGCACAAAACCCTTCCCACTTGGAGCCTCCGCTGGTGCATCTTTAAGATGGGGGACAGGAAAGCCGCCTGGGTGGCTCTGTCGGTTAAACGCCGACTTCAGCTCAGGTCATGATCTCACGGTTCGTGAGTTCGAGCCCCTCATCAGGCTCTGTGCTGACAGCTCAGAGTCTGGAGCCTGCTTCGGATTCTGTGTCTCCCTCTCTCTGCTCCTTCCTCACTCGTGCTCTGTCTCTCCCTCTGTCTCTCAAAAATAAATAACTTTTAAAAAAATAGAAAAAAAATAAGGTGGGGGACAGGATGCCCTGACAATTCCCTAAAGTGCCAGCCCTTCCCACCCAGCCACTCTAGGATTCTGTGAACCCCTCTTCACCTGGCCAAGGTCCTCACCATGACAGTGGTTCTCAACAGGGGTGGTTCTGCCCCCTAAAGGGCATTAAAGAAATACATGAGGGTGGTTTTGCTCTTTAGCAATTACTAGGGACCACTGTCGTTCAGTGGGTAGAGGCCAGGAGAGCTTTGTCAGGAGAGTCCCACCTGAAGAAGACCTGCCATGCATCCAATATCCTTGCAGACATTCACGTGGATGAAAGGCCTGTTTATCCCTTCCTAGAACCTAACTCTGGTTTACATGCGAGTATTTTTTAGTGTGGGTTTAATACATACTGAGTCTTCCAAAGATGCAACTACTGGAAGCCACTCTGAACTAGAAATCAGGTATAGTTATAATATTTTTCTGCCCTTAAATGTAAAGGTTACACATACATATCACACAGGCGCAAGCATTTGGTTACTCCATTAGGTCCTGGGGTGTGATCATGCCAGGGTATTTAGCTATGGAAGTAGAGGGCTTTTACTTCTCTTAGGGCATTATATTGTTTGGCTTTTGAAGTGGGTGTGTAGGTAGGCTTATTATCTAGGAATGCCGTTAGGAAAGTAAAGAATGCGCTTGTAAATAGTGTTCTGAATCGGGCCTGAGGAGTCCGCCGCGGTCCCGGACGCCCTCAGCTGGCCATCACAGGAACTTCAGGGTGAGGGCCAGCCGGGCTCCAGCACCAGGGACAGCGCCCCGGGACAGCGCCCCGGGCGTCTCTCCTGGGGCGAGTGGAGACCCTGAGGGCGCCCGGAAGGACCGTCTTGTTTTCTCGGCTGTGCATTTGCCACCACCAGCCCCCCGCACTCCTCACTCTTTCTCTTGTGCGGAGGTGGTCCTAGAGCCTGCCGTCTCCCTTCTCCCCAGAGCGAACTGCCGCGCCTCTCCCGACCCACAATGGCACACCTGCGCGCCACAATGGCTGCACCTGTACCGCCGCCGCCCACCATGTTCCCGCCGCCCCCTCTCCCCGGGACCCGTTCTCTCGATGTGCAGATCACAGGGCCGCACCTACGCGCTCTGGGACCTCTTTGATCCCCACAAAAGCCCCATGATGCAGACCATGCAAGAGTTATACGGCAACCATGACCGATGGGGAAACTGAGGCTTGTAAACAGAGCAGAGCCAGCTTCTGACATCCCCTGAAGACCTCAGCCACCATCACACACGCATATGCCCCAGCTCAGTAAGAGCAACGACTAGTTCCCGAGGCCCTGTACCACGCACTCCGGTTGGTTCAGTTCTAATGATCACCCTGCAAATTAGATGCAATTATCACGCCCTGTTCACAGAGCAGGAAACTGAGGCCCTGAAGGGCTAAGCAGCTTGCCCCAGGGGTAGTAGAAGTAGAAGTGATTGTGAAGACCCTCTGAGGTCTTAACTCTGCTGTGAGTCGCTCTCAGGGACACTCTGCCAAGAAGAAAACCCTTCAAACAGCACATGCTGCCTTGCCCTGACTTGGAGGCCTGAAAGCCTCCTGTACTTCAGGACTGGGATGGGGCGGTTGCACCGGACTCCTGACCCCTCACAGAGGAACTCCTATCTCCCCATCCTTACAAAATTTGGCCTCACAAAGCACTTCCCTAAAGGCACACGGTAGGTGTTTAATATACACTTACTGCTTGGCTGAAGCCCTGCCTTCCAAGAACCAGGTTTCTAAATGCAAAACCACACAGCCTGAGCACAGAGCCTGGACACAGAACAGGGCAGAGTGAGCCACGAGGTAAGGGTTCAGGCATGAGACCCGGACAGAGCAGAGCTCCAGCTCATCCCTGAGCTGTGTGACTCTAAGCCTCAGTTCCCACATCCGGAAAATGGAGATACACTAGCTGGTAGCTCACAGAGCAGTGGTGAGCCTTAAAAGAGGTGATGTGCACAGAGAATGAACTTAGCCCAGTGCCTTATGCCCACGGAAGGCTTGCACGCTAGTGGTTGCCAATGCCATTGTCAGCGGAGTCTTCTTTGGGATGTGCAAAATCCAGAAGCCCCTGCTGAGTCATGCCCCCATTTCCACAGCGTAAAGCAGGCTGCAACTACACCATAGGCAAGCTGCAGGACAAGGAAAGAGGTTGAAAAATGCACAGTCTGTGGCTGGATTGGGGGCAGGAGGAGGGGGAAGAGGCAGCCGTGGAGGCGGGGAGTTTAGGAATGTTTGGAGACCTACAATCTCACTGCCTCATCTGTGACTCTCAATTCCCCGTCTCAGACTCCGGATGAGCTCCCTGGTTTCCTTAGCATGGTAGGTGCTCCATAAATGCGCAATGAATGAATGAACGAATGATGTCCCAGTTTGGCTATGAACAAAGAGAAAGATAAAACCTAGTTTATTCCTATCACATTACACATAGGGGTTAACACTGGCATGGGTTCGAGTCAGACGGACCTATGCTGGAACCCTCACCTCTGTCACTTCCTGGTTTGTGACTTCTGACCATTTTCATAAATTTCTTGGAACCTCAGTTTCTTCATCTGTAAAAGGGATGGTAATGATAATAATAGTACTTCATAGGCTTGTTCTTAGGATTCAGCGTCAAGTGCTCAGCCCTGGCACACAGTAGACATTCAATAATTAGGGCCCATCTTTAGTACTGTTACTGGCCATGTGTTAGCACAGCCATATACTGAGTCATGAGACCCCGGTCCTAGGCCCAGCTCTGCCACTGGATCACTGGCTCAGTGTGACGATGGGCAGGTCCCCATCCCTCTGGGCCTGGTTTCCTTCTCTGTATAATGAGGGCTCTCCAAGGCACCTTCTCAGTCTGATTTTCTGGGGCAGCCTGGCGTGTCAGGCAAGAGGCCTCCAGGGAACAGCTCTGCCCCTCAGTCTATCACTCTCAGAATGGAGAAGGAAAGTGTGTTCCCAAGACAGGGAGAAAGACGGGCATCACTGGGAGACCCAGAGCTTCCCCTGATACCTGCCCTATGCCCACTTCCACACTTCTCAGAACGGAACCAGCCCCCCAAGACACAGCCCCCTGCCCTGCCCCTAACACAGAGGTGGTCCTGGAGGGATACCAGGTGGGCTCTGGGCCTCAGGGGTCCCAGGATGGTGCAACGGGGGAGAAGAGATCTGGGTTTGGAGTCCAGTAGCATAGCTAGCTCTGTGCTCCTGGGCCCATCTCTTGGCTGCTCTAAACCTCAGTTTCCTCAGCCGCTAAGCAAGGAGGTGAATAACAACCACCACCGAGTTCCTCGGGCCTCAAGGGCTCTGGCGTGCATAAGAGGCAACCCAGATGTGAAAGCCCTTTGTGAATTGCTACCATCAGGCATAATCATAATAATTATTATCTGTAAAACAAGGGGGTTGGACCAGCTGATCCCATGGGCTCCTCTCCAGCTCTGATGCTGAGGATTTCTGTTTCCAAGCTGGGAATTCATGCAGACACAGGCCAGGAGAAGCCAGGGTCTGCGGGATTGTACATCCCCAGGAGCCTCTGCAAACAAATCTCCCCATTCATTGATCCCTTCTCCCAACCCAGCCTGGGTGCTGAGCCTCAGCTACAGGCCACAGGGAAAGGGAAAAAGAGGGAGGAGGACCTGGGAGGTTCAGGGCCATGTTCTCAAAGTGTGGGGACAGCCCGAGTCTGTACCCCATCCCTGCCTCTGCCCAGAACTATCCCAGAACTATCCCTTCCCCTCTCTACTGCACCCTTCCCCTAGCCCCATCTAATTCTACATGCAGTAGGCCAAAGTGGTTACGAGTGGAGTCAGACAGCCCTTAATTCAAATCTCAGCTCCAGCCACACACCAGCTGAGTGACCTTGGGCAGGCTATTTAACTTCTCTGAGCCTCAGTGGACCCAATAACGGTTACTCTGAGGATTAAATGAGATCCGTGAAAAGTGCTCAGCATTGAGCCCCACATCTGTAAGTGCTCAATTAATGCCTCCCCCCCACCTGTGTTCTGTCACTCGGCCTCTATTCTGCTTCTCCCTTGCCAGAACCTTCCTGGAATCCCTGAGCCAGTCAGCTAGTTCCCACCCTGGCTGACACAGGGCAGGCCCCGACAATGTAGCATGAGGGCAGGGGTAGGGGACAGGTCCCAGGTTTCTCTGCCCATCAGAAGACCACAAAGGGCCAGACCTCCCCAGCCAGGGAGGTCTGGGGGCCTGCCTGGTGACTAGGAGAGGTGAAGGCTCTGCCCCAGGGACTCTGTCCAGTCTTGTTTCTGGGAGCTTGAAGCCCTGGAGGAGGGGCTGAGAGGGCACCCGTATGCACCTGGAAAAGCCCCAATATCTCAGGTGGAAGCAGGTGGTGAACGGGATGAGGCTGGAGCCCACAGCAGTTTGCCAGGAGCGGATGGCCTCTCTTTGGACCTCCAAGATCAGGAAGGGGCAGGAGGGTGCGAGGCTGGCCTTGTCCTCGCAGTACCTTGCAGGTAGATGACACACCCTAGTTTTGCGAACGGAGGGATCGGGTCTGCCTCAGCAGTTCTGGCACTGAGCGTGCAGGCAGCACAAGAGAAAAGTTCCCAAGGTCACCTTCCATCAGCCGCCTCCATCCCACCCAGAAAGCCCTAACTTAGAGGATCAGGACCTTGGAGAAGGCTGTCCTCTGAGCAGGGGTTCGGGGTATCTTTCCCTCACAGACCTGGGGCCACAACTCAGGAGCAGAACAGAGGGCTGGACCCACATGTGTCTCCCTTCCATTCCCACAACAGCCTGGCTGTGACAGGCAGGTGGCTCCTGTGGCCTTGAGCAGGTCACTGCCTCTCTGGTGGCTCAGGAGTCTGTCCTCACCCACTGTATACCCCAAATCCCAGCTGCCCCAAATCCTCAGGGGAGCCTGAGGAACAGGTAGTTACAAGAAACAGCACAATTCCCCCAAGAGACACAACACACCCGAGCCTCATATAGCACGGTCACCCGCTCAAGTCTCATTGGAGCCACATTAGAAAGGCAGAAACTGGGGCGCCTGGGTGGCGCAGTCGGTTAAGCGTCCGACTTCAGCCAGGTCACGATCTCACGGTCCGTGAGTTCGAGCCCCGCGTCAGGCTCTGGGCTGATGGCTCTGAGCCTGGAGCCTGTTTCCGATTCTGTGTCTCCCTCTCTCTCTGCCCCTCCCCCGTTCATGCTCTGTCTCTCTCTGTCCCAAAAATAAATAAAAAAAAAAAAAAAAAAAAAAGAAAGGCAGAAACTGCATCCGCCCATTCTACAGATGGAAAGGGGGGCCTGAAGGGGTCAGTGACTTGCCTGAGATCACTCAGCTAGTGGGGTGGGGTCAGAGGGGGAACATGGGTCTGCTGACTTCCAGCACAGATGGCAATGCCCTAGCTCCCTGAGCAGTCGGTGCCTTGGTCCTCTCGCCTGTCCCGGGGATGGACGATGCTCCCTGGCACACACGAGGAAAATGAGACGCAGGGAACCAGGCAGTGGAGCCGTTCTTACACAGTGGGCAGGGCAGAGAATGGCGCCAGGCTAGTTCCTCCTTCTTGACTGGTGAGCAGGTACCCACGGCCTGCCCACGGAAGGTTCGGCCAGCCCCTCTGATGGTTTCCCACTGGCTTTCAGGGAAATGCAAACTGCTCAGTCTGGCATTCAAGGCCCTCCATACCCAGACTCCAGCTCATCCCTACACACACCTTCCACTCCGCCAAACCTGATGTCCACCTCTCACACCGTAGCCAGTCACGCCCCAGGAACACCCCCACCCCCTATCACTATGCAACTCCTAATTCCATTAATAGCTGCCATTACCACTGACTGACTACTGTGTGCCAGGCACTGACTCCCCCAGGTGGGGAGACCACCCATCTCCCGTGATTGCAATGCCAACTGCCTTGGCAATGTGAAGTTACGGGAAAAATTCCCACTATCCCAAAACATTGAAGAAAAGGCTTGTTTTTTCTTGCTGTAGTAAAATATTTGAAGTTTTTTAAAATAGATCTTTCTTCACGTTTTTCTGGCGTTTGTTTTTCTGTGCATTCCTATCTCTGAGTGCGGCTCTGTGATTTTCAAAGCAGCTCCCAGCCATCATGTCTGATCTGCACAAACAATGCTCCCAGGTAGGCAGGCAAACAAGGGCTCACCATCCCTGTCCCATGGAGAAAGAAAGGAGGCACAGAGAGAGTAAGTGACTTGTCCAAAGCCACACGGCAGAGACCAGACTTGGGTTCCTGACAACGCCCAGCCCATCTCCTTTCAGTCGCCAACAAATACCTACCATGAGCTGGGCACTGCCTTGGGTACTTGCCTATATTAGTCTCCTTAACCTTTGGAACAACCCCATCAGGCAAACAGAGTGGGTGATCTGTACTTTACAGATAAAGAAATGGAGGCCCAGAGAGAGGGAATGACTTGCCCTAAGTTGTACAGCTATTCAGTGGCAGTCAGAATTTGACCTCAGGCCCTCGACTTCCAAAGGGCTTCCCCGGGGGAGGGTGGCTCATGTTGGCAGAGGTATTTACTAGTGGAGTGGGCACAGCACTTTACCTCTGTGAGCCTTACCTCCTCATCTGAAATGTGGCCACAGTAACACCACACTGGGCTGTGGGAGGGACCGAATGATGCCACACCCAGCTCATCTCTGTTGTCCCTGGGGCCCGTCCCAGTCCCCTAGGACACTCCCCCTGCTCAATAAATGCTTACCAAGTGTGCCAATGAGGTTCCTGCCGTCGTACCAGCACACGGCAGGTGCATCATAGGTTTGGCTCCTTTCTTCCAGTGGGACCTCCCTGTTTTGGGGTGCCTCTCCACGAGCACCCCTGTGCCTCTTCTCCCTTCCTCCTTCTCTGAGTCACTGCCTGCAAGTTGCTAGTCTTCAGCCCTAAAAATAGAGCACGTTTGGGGGCATAAAAATACCTACAGATGTAAACTATAGCTTCAGCCCCCTGCCCTCAGGTCCTACTCTGTTGACCCCAGGTTGGCCATCCCAGGGGGTCCCAGGACTGATGACCCCAGCCTAACCTAGTATGGACCTAGTTTTCAATCTGCCAGAAGGCCTTAGCCAGCAACACCCTTTTGCCCCGTGATGTCCAGCAGAATGAAACTTCCTTTCCTCGTTGGCATTCGGACTACCACCTCACCCCTCACACTCCCTGGCCAGGCTGAGCTGCTCCCAGAGCTGGAGAAGGGCCCAGAGAAGTGAAATGATTTGCCTGGGCTGCACGGCCAGCAAGAGGCATGGCCAGGCCTGGACTCAGAACCAGCACTCTGGCAAGCCTAGGACAAGTGCCCAAATGAGAATGGCAAAGCCCAGAGCCCCTCGCTGCCCCCACCTAGCATCGGTCGGCCCCGGAGACTTTATCAGAGCCCACAGAAGCACCTCTCAGAAAGCCGCTCTCCAAGGAGCAGGGGTACAGCCAGGGTGCCAGGGCCCAGCCTGGCAGAGGATCTCAGAGGATTCCCCTCCCTTCACCCCAGCTGGCCTCTGGCCTTGCCGGGAGGGCAAAGCCGAAACCAGGACTTGGCAAGCTTTCCTGGCTAAGTGGCAAAGGAAAGGGAACCCCGGGGGGCTGCTTGGGCTGGGGTGTGCTCTGTGTTAGGAGGGGCCTGTGGAGCAGCGCCTTCAGGGACAGCAGAGGGGCCGCAGGGTGAAGAGGCTCCTTCGGCAGCCGGGCAGGTATGGGGGGAGGAGAGGAGAGGAGAGGAGTACGTGGAGGAGGAAACACCAGACACTCCCAGTGTTCTTAGGGCCAGCCAAGCTGGGTTCATGTGAAACAGAAAAGAAGGTGAGGCTTTTCTGGGGGAGGTCAGAGGGGCCTCTGCCACCCCCTCCTGGGGTGATGAGGAGTTCACGTCCCACACACAGGAAGCTGATGTAATGCACACGTGTGTGCGCCCGTGGTGGCCCGGGTGTGGGTGGGTGCAAGTGCACGTCTGCCAGGTTAATTTCTAAGGGCGTGGGGTTCTCTTGTGTTCTTTCCTGTGTGTGTATGGACCACGCATGTGCCCAGCGGGGGTTAATAGAAGCAGCTATCAGTCCGATGGGGGCTTCGAAGGAGGCTCTCCTTGCTGACAATGACCTCCATCTCTGTGTGCACATGTGCTGGATGGCGTGCCTCTTGGCGTCTGTGGTGTCGGTCAGAGTTGGAGGCGGGGGTCTCGGCCTGGGTGCGCCTGTGTGTTCCCGGGTTTGGGTCTCGGGGTGTTTGTGACTCACACCGTGTGTCTGTTTGTGTCTGGCTGTGCACGGGTCTCGGCTGTTTGTGCAGCCCGTGTGACAGCTCAGCAGCCTCTGACAGCCAGGACAAAGGCCTCCATAGACAGACAGGTGTCGTGGAACACAGACCTGCCCCAGGAGTCCTCAAAGGGCCTCTCAGCTCTGGGACACGACAGCCGGGCAGGGGGTGGGGCCAGGTGAGAAGGGGCTAAAGTAGGGTCTCAGGACTCCCTTACCCCAGGCCTGTGCAGACGCTGAGGATCCTGAGGCCCGAGCAGTAGAGACGCCCCCCCCCCCAATCTGGAGCCAAAAAAGAGAGACCCCCTCTGCATTTCAAAAAGCCAAAGGAAGAATCCTTTTTGTCTCACGGGGGTGGAGGGTCTCTTGAGACCCCTGCCAGGCAGGCAACCTGGCACAGAGGGAAGAGGAGTAGGCTTTGCCCAAGGAAAGCTATGAGTCCCAGGGTGGGAACACCATCGTGGCCGTGGAAAGGGACAGCAGAGCAAGCACGGGGCTCTGGGAGAGGAAGAAGGTCTGAGTTCTGGACCCCGAAGAAAGGTGGAGGGGTCCTCCTCAACCTGACCCAGCTTCCGCACCCCATCCAGATGCACATCCACCCCCCCAAGCAGCACAGGGAGCAGGTCACCTGTGGACCACTGCACACATCACAGACCCCCGCCCCCTCCCCAAATCCATCTAGATCAGGAGTCAGAGAGTTGATTTCAGCCCTGGCAGAAGGTGGCTCCACGAGTTTGGGCAGTTTATTTAGCCTCTCTAAGCCTCAGTTTCCTCATCTGTGCAATGGAGACCTCAGTGTGCACGCATGCGTAGACACACACACACACACCCCCACCTGAAACACTACTGTGCATGGGGAAGGTGCTCACGCCACCTGGGGATTAGTTGTTACCTAGAATCCTTTCTGAAGCCATTAAGGCACTCCCCCGCTTGAGGCTGAGGTCCTGGATGGAGAAATGTGGCGGGGGGGGGGGGGGGTGGGGGGGGTGGGGAGGGGATCTCTGGGACCAGCTGGGCAGGACCACCCCACCCCCACTCAGCTGCTGTCTTCTCCCCATTCAGGGTCAACTTTGGCTGACATTACTACAAAACAGACCCTCTTCCCCCCAGCTTCTTCTTCCAGACACCCTCAGGAAGGAGGGACCACTGCCCTCTGGCAGAGTGGGCTAAGAGCTGGGGACCCAGCTCCCTTTTGGGAGGAAATGACACCTCCTACTTCATTTTTCCTCTGCCTTTCTCTCCGGCTCTGTCCTGACCCAGCTTCTCTCCTCGGCCCTTCCTGCTGGCCTCTGACTACAGCGAGGGAAAGAATGAAGAACGGGGACAGATGCCAATGTGCCATGTGTGAGAGGTGGGGTGTTCTTGTTGATTCCACCCCCAGGCCTGTGCTATGACCCCAGCAAGGACTCGGGGGTCACGCACAGGTTGGGGTCTAACCACCACAGAAGGAGGGCGCTCGCCTCCTGAGCTGGTCTGTGTGTGTGTGTGTGTGTGTGTGTGTGTGTGTGTGTGCGCGCGCGCGCGCGCGCGCTCCCGCGCGCGCCCAAGCCCAAGCCCAAGCCCAGGCGCCCCAAGGCTGGCACCAAAGCGTCTGCGGGGCGCGGGGACCGCCCTGTGGATTCCCACCGAGTGTTCTGATCCTGCGGAGCCAGGGGAGGGAGGCGGCGAGGGGGCGCCCGGCTGCGTGACGCGGGTGCCCCGCTCCGCGGCGGGTCGGGAACACGGGCGGAGGGAGTGCGCTCTGTCCCTGGGGAAGCAAGGACATCACCGCCCTCTGGGCTCAGGGTCGTTGCCCCTGAGGACCCCCACTTCCCTCCTTTGAGGACCGGAGCGCCTCCTCCTGGCGGGGTGGGGGGGGCGTTAAGGCCCGGGGCCCCTGCCCAGGGATCGAAGGAACGCGCCCACTTCTCCGCGTCCCCTCCTCTGCACCCAAGACGCCCCCTCCCCAGGTAGAGGGCAGGCGGGACTCCCACCCACGCAGGGGGGTGGGACCCGCACCCCCTCAGCGGCGGCCTGGACCCTGCCCGGCAGGCTGGGGTGGGGGGGTGCTCAGCCGCCTCAGCCCAGGCCTGCCCCCCACGCCCGCCTCCGGCCGCGGCCAACCCGGCCCGCGCCCCCTCCCGCCGACCCTCGGGCCCCGGGTCCCCGCCCGCCCGCCGGTGCAGGGTCCTGGCGGCGGGCCGAGGGGAGCCGGGGCCGTCCCTTCCCCGTCCCCGGGCCGCACCCGGGCGGGGCGGACTCACCCGCGGGCCTGGGCCGGGCGTCCTGGGCTCGGCACTCCGGTGCCCGCGGCAGCAGCTGCAGCTCTGCTCGGACGCGGCTTCGCGTTCGCCGCCGCCGCCGCCGCCGCCGCAGTTCGGGGAGGGGGGGCGTCACGTGACCGCGGAGCGCTCCTTCCCCGGCGCCGCTCCCCCCGTCACTGCGGAGCCCGAGCCGCCGGCGAGGGAGCGGGAGCGGCGGAGGCCCCCGCCCTGCCGGCCCCGGCGCGCCCGTCGCCCCTCGCGGCCGGTCCCGGCGGCAGGCACTCTGTGCCCCCATTTCGCAGGTGGGGAAACTGAGGGCCGGCGAGCGCAAAGACTGGCTCAAGGTTACGTGGCTGGACTGTGGCAGGGCCCCGGGCGAGCGCCCAGCGTTCTGGCCAATAGCCCGTGCTCCGAGGGGAGAGGGACAGCTTCTGGGGCAAGTGGGGACTATGGGAAAGGTGCGGGACACGCCCTAGACCCCCAAGGGCTCCGCGTGTCTGCAGGGACTGGGGAGGAAGGAAAAGGCGCTGGGTTAGGTGGGCCAGGAGGCTGTGCCCCGACAGCACGTCCTCTGCACAGAGGAGCTTGGTGTGAGTCCTTCGGGAGCCTCGTGGTGACCGTCCCACCCTCAGCGGGTTAGCGGGTCTTGGACATCCTCCCCGGACTCGGCAGCTCGCTCCCCACTCCCAACCTAACCCAGAACGGGGGAGGCGGGCCCCTGGCCTTTAAAGAAGTGGAGGGACAGCGGCAGGAGGCTGCTGGGGCCGAGAGTTAAAAACCCAGGCAGAGCGGGGTTCACTTTAGTCTGCTTGCTGAGGCCCAGAAAGGGTAAGAGATTTGCACAAGGTCACATGCATGTCAGCAGCAGCTCCTGGGCCTCAGGGAGGGGACTCCATTTGTGTCACACATGTCCCTCTCTTCTCCATGGGGCAACTCTTCGGGGAGTAACGGCTAGATGAATGAACAGGCAGTGTGTCGACAAGGCCGGAGCTCTGGGGGACAATGAGTGAGGGCATGCTTGGTGGCCCCATGATCATGCCCCATGTCACAAACAACGTTAATGTTAGAGGAGATCTTTGAGACCTCTGGATGTCACTCCTTTGGTCTTTTTAAATTTTTTTTTTTTTTTAATGTTTATTTATTTTTGAGACAGAGACAGAGCATGAACGGGGGGAGGGTCAGAGAGAGAGGGAGACACAGAATCTGAAACAGGCTCCAGGCTCCGAGCTGTCAGCACAGAGCCCGATGCGGGGCTCGAACTCACAAACTGTGAGATCATGACCTGAGCCGAAGTCAGACGCTTAACCAACTGAGCCACCCAGGCGCCCCGAGGTCTTTTTAAAATTTTTAAAAAATTTTTAATGTTTACTTTTGAGAACTAGAGCCAGCATGAGTGGGGGAGGGGCAGAGAGAGAGAGGGAGACACAGAATCCGAAGCAGGCTCCGGGCTCCGAGCTGTCAGCCCAGAGCCTGATGTGGGGCTCAAACCCACCAACCGTGAGATCATGACCTGAGCCGAAACCAAGAGTCTGATGCTTACCGACTGAGCCACCCAGGTGCCCCTCAACTTATTTGTTTTTTATTTTTATTTCTTGGGGACAGGGGTAAAAAAAAAGGGTGGGCGGGGCAAAAAAATAAGTAAATAAAAATTTGTATTTATTTTGAGAGAGAGTGCGTGGGCTGGGGTGGGGAAGGGGGAGGGGGGCAGAAAGAGAGAGAGAACCCCAAGCAGGCTCTGAAATGTTAGCGCAGAGCCTGACACGGGGTTCCATCTTATGAAACCGTGAGATCATGACTTGAGCCTGAGCTGAACTTAACCTACTGAGCCACCCAGGAGCCCCACTTATTCAACTTACTTATTGACCACCTGCTGTGCTTAACGAGAGTGACTGTCAGTTCCACATCTCCACTTCCTCTCTCCTCACCGTCCCCAGTCCCCATCTTTCCAGTCATGGAGACCGCATTCCATTATGGAAAAGATCTGGGACCTCAGCAACCCTTGCATCAGTCTCTGCGCTGAGAAATGCAGGACCCTGAGCTTCCAGTCCCATGGGGGCTGCGACCGGGGCCATGTTTCTCCACCAAGACCCTCACCCAAGAAGAGATGATCTGAATTAATGGTGAGTAGGAGGGCGAGCCTCAACCTCATTCCACCGCCACATGCAAATGCGAAAAGGCAGAGGGGAAGTGCACATCAGGCACCAGAGCTCTGTGGTCCTTGTGTCAAGTTCTCCCTCCTGGAACACTCTCTCCTGGCACACTCTCAACAGCCATGGATGGGAAGGAGGCCCCAGCCCAGGGCTTCTCAAACTCTGAACACCATAGGAGTGGCCTGAACCTGATGCACCAGGGTCTGGAGCTTGAGCTCCTGCATTTCTTTCTATTTAAAAAATTTTTTTTTCATGTTTATTTACTTTTGAGAGAGAGAGCAGGAGCAGGGGAGGGGCAGAGAGAGAGGGAGACACAGAATCTGAAGCAGGCTCCAGGTTCTGAGCTGTCAGCACAGAGCCCGACATGGGGCTTGAAGTCACAGACTGGGAGATCACGACCTGAGCCAAAGTCAGACACTTAACGGACTGACCCACCCAGGCGCCCCTCTATTTTTTTTAAGTTTATTTTTGAGAGGGAGAGGGAGAGAGAGAGAGAGAGAGAGAATGAATTCCAAGCAGATGCCACACTATCAGCCTGAAGTCAATGTGGGGCTCGAACTCACCAACAGTGAGATCATGACCTGAGCTGAAGTCGGATGCTTAACTGACAGAGCCACTCAGGGGCCTGAGCTCCTGTATTTCTAACAAAGCTTCTGGCAGTGCTGGTAGAACGAGGTGGTCAGAATAGGAGGGAGGCAACTGACGGGACAGAGGACAGATGCCTGGAACATCATCTGCTTCCCCTGGGCCCATCCCACTCCTGGGGACCCTTTGACTTCCTGCCCAGCATGGGGCCGGGGCTTGGATCCTTCTCAGGATGCACCGGGGCCAGGTGGTTCCTTCAAAGCTAGAATGAGAAAGCATTAAACGTGGTGGGTCAAGGCACTTCTGGGCTGGTGCAGGGGGATTCTGTGGTGGCCCCAGACGGGGATGTTCAACGGGACACTGGTCCCGGGAGATGCTTGGGGAAATAAAATCCTGTTTGCGACTCGCAGGGCAGCAGGCACCCGGCTGGCTTGCCGGCAGCAGAGCTGGGCGCACGCGTCTCAGGGCGGACGCACAAATTCCAGAGCTCCTGGAAGCGCCGCATCTCCTGCCATCCTCTCGCTTTTTTGTACAGGGAGTCAGATGGATCCTCGAATTCAATTCGGATCACAATCCCAGTGCCTCTTCCTGTTTCAGCTACGCCCCCTCAGAGCCCTCTCCCTCCATGCTGTGAGACAAAAAGATCCCAGGCTCCCAACTCTGGCTGATGATAATTAGCTAAGGGCTAATGGTGCCATTCCGGCCCGTGAACGGAGACAAAGGTGCCCCACCTGAGCCAGAGCAAGGGGGCAGATAGAGGCAGCAGTGGTGCGGAAACACCCTCAGTGAGCAGTTGCAGCTGTGACCTTTCAGACTCCAAGGTCCCCGAGAGCCTAAGGTCCTACTGGCTCTGGGGGACTGAATGTGCCCGACCCTGGCTGGGTAGGCCAAAGAACGAAGGCTCTTCTGTGCCAAGCCTCTCTATTCCTTCTTTATAATCAAGGAGCTTTCGATTACAGCATTTTCGTCTTTACAGAAAACCTCAATGCAAGAGGCTTATAATCTCCAGTGTATCCTGGGGGGGCACCATTCTGAGACCGTCAGGGCCCCTGGGGAGAAGGCAACACGTGCCGTAGGGGGCTGGGCACACAGCCTGGCATGGAGCCTAGGTACGGAAGGGGAAGATTGGACAAAGGCTCCAGAGCTTTGCTTTCCCTGGCCTATTTCAATCCAAACCACTCAGGACTGACCGCTCACGCATGGCTGCCTCTGGGCACAAGCCTTTTCTTTTTCAAACACTTAATACATTGCAACCTAGCCGTCACCCCTGCCCTCCCGACTGCTGAAAATGAAAGCTGGCTTCAAAAAAAACTGACATCTAAGAAGACTGGAGAATGAAAATGTGAGCGGGCACAACAGTAAACTCAGAATAATGCACGAGGGGGTCCTCAAATGGGGAACAGCCTCCTGGAAGGAACTCCACACTCTGCTCCCCTCCCTCCCCCCCCACACCAGTTCAAAGGAGAGGAAAATGGGGATGGGGCAGCCCAGCAGGAAAAGAGGGGTAGAAAACTCAAAAGCAGTTGGTGCCCGAGGTGTGCTAACCACGGAGCACTGAGTAAGGTCTAGGAGGGGCTGGGAGACCACAGAGGGTGGGCTGCAGGGGTGGCTGGGAGGATAGCTCCGCCCCAGTGAGAACAAGCTGGATGGGCGGGAGTCAGCCTCAGTGTCTGCACAGGGAGCTGCCAGGCGGATGTTGGAGACTCGGCACAAAGGAGGCCACCCTGGGGGACCCACTCTCGGGTTACAGAAGTCTTTGGATCACGAACGAGAACGTAGATAGGGAGTCCCCATTTTGAGGACAAAAAGAGACAAGCCCAAAGGTGGGGGCAGCCCTGGTCATACCAAAGCCACAGAAGGCTCTCCCCCAGGAATCTTAGTCACAGAAGAGCTTCCAGTGGATGCCGAAATGTTCATTTTCCCTTGCTGAGAACATATCATGTGGAGGTGCCTGGGTGGCTCCGCAGGCTGTGTCCAACTCGGTTTCAGCTCAGGTCATGATCTCACCATTCGTGGGTTGGAGCCCCGTATGGACAGATTCTCTTGTTTCCCTCTCTCTGCACCTCCCCTGCTCTTTCTCTCTCAAAATAAATATGGAAGAAAAAAAAAAAAAAAGAATCTATCACGTGGCTACATATGGCTCATGTGGAAACAGTGAAGAATGAGATGGCCAGAGCCCCTGCATTCAGGGAGCTAGAACAGTCCATCACTAATTAGGTTGACTCATTTTCTGGGTTTGGAGTGGTTTTTGGTGCAGATGTGAGATCCAGCCCACCCCTAACTCTGGCTCCCAGCAAGACAAAAATAACCAGTTTGCTCTGCGTCCGGAATTCTAGACAGTCTAGCACCGCTTGGATCCTCCTTCATCCAGAGAACCAGCAGTGCATGCTACAGATGGAAGATGGGGCAAATACCGCGGGCACACGCCAACCAGAGAGGCGACTCACAGACTGATAAAACAAGAGAAGCCCACTTGGGTGATTTTCTAGAAGCTTCCTCAAGACGGCAGAGCCCAAGAGATGAGGCCCCACTGCTTCCTTCCACCTAGTTCATGTCTGACTTCTACACATCTTCCGTTCAGAGAGAACCTGGGCCCAAAGGGGAACACGCTTATCCGGGAACACAGAAAGAGCTGGTAGCAGTTGAGTGTTTCCTTGGTTATAGACACAAATAAATCAGAGGGGAACGGAGGGGGACCAAGATACGAGTGCGCCGAGGCCAGCGTGCCAGCCAGCCATGATTTAACCCAGGCAGCGGCTGGCTAGGCTTTCCGGCTTCCCTGGGGGGTGCCCCTCACTTCCCGGGGCCCAGGGCCTGCCTCCCCTGGCAGCACGAACACAGATCTGGAACTCAAGCTGCCGTTCCGGCTGCTGGTATAAGGCTGGCTCCCGTTCTGGCTCTGAGGATTTCGCTCCACAGGCCCTGGCCAAGTCCTTGACAGCGAGTTTTTTCCCTTAAGCACGTTGTGGGGAGGGGTGGGGACAGATGATGCCCTCTATTTGGGATCAATACAGTAATTGTGTTGGGCAAGCTCTTGGGACTAACTTCATGGAAAATGCCGACAGCCTCGTGAATGAGAAAGTGCGAACACACCGTACGGGGAGAGCCAGCCAACATGTCACTGACGCTTGTGGGACAGAGGCCATTTGGCAGGATCCGCTCCTCCAGGGATCACGATCTTGCGTCCCGCGTGGGACGCAGCAAAGGCTTTGGGCAGGAATGAGCTGGTGGCGGGTCCCAGCTCTAAAGGCAGACCAATGTCACCTACAAGAGGTCATTCAACTGCCAAGTCACAACAAGATGAATTCTGCAACCTCCTTCTACCCAAAATCTAATGAGGCTCCGAAAAGATACTTAAATTTTACCATATGAAGAAATGTCACCAACTCGTCTGAGACGTATGCATTTTTTTTTTAAGGTGATAGGATTTGGTAAGCAGTATGCTGTACTGATTTGATACAACTGTTCCTGTGGTTTATTTGTTGGGGAAGGGGGAAGCACAAGAAATACCTGTTCCACATACTCTACTCTTGAATAACATTACTAAGTCTCAAGAGGTAAATAAAAAATGACAAACATGTGATTCTGCATTGCATCGCGCTTCCCAGTGCCTGCAAGCCCTGCCTCGGAAGCTCACGACACCTGTTTCTGATGATCTTGGCAATGACAATCAAAACATCGGAAGCTCCCCTCTAGGGCAGAACCTGCCCATCACAGAGACATAAATCTTCAACACACATTCTAAACGTGTTTCAAATACCTTTCAACATAACCCCGCACATAAACAGAGAACCAAAGAAGCTTACCATTTGGCCATTAGCTTCATTTTCTCTACCGGCCAAGAGGAAAGATTTATGTAACAGGATGACTGAACACCTGTCCAGCCGTGATTTCAGCCCTAAGGGCTTCCAGCATGAGGTATACGCTAAAGAGAAAGGGTTCTGGGTAGCTTGGCTTTGTGGTTACATGACCCCTATTTGAAGACTTACGGAAAAGATTCTGGGGCATTCCCTCACAGAGGCTGGAGTCTTCCTAATGACAGAATACAAAGCAATTTACCCCAACATTTATTACTGCTCGATCTTCAGCGCGGGAGGGAAAACAAGGCAAATACTGCCCTTCGAAGAGACGAGGAAACCATGCCGAAGCAAAGCAACTTTGCTTACTTACAAGGTAAACGGTAGAATTATCTGGAACCAGGTGACCTGACTTCTCAACACTCCTCTACACATGTATGTGTGATCTGAACAGCTGGCAGACTCCTTCGCCCAGTGAACTCGACAGACTTGAAAAACACAACAGAGGTCTGGGATGTAGGAGAGGTGGTTTTGTATGTCCACAGGCCTTTGGCATGACAGCTGCTGCTCCGTGACAAAGCCATCACGTATGTGGTACCACATACAAATGTTTGTGATTTCTAGTTTAACGAACAAAGGACACCAGGAATGTTGATCATCAAATCCCCAGCCATACTGGTGTCCACACGAGGTCTGAGCTTCGGGGGCAGCGAACTATTGGCCTTCAGAATCGCAAATGTAGCTCCTGACAGTTTGTTTAGACGGAGATAAATCATGCCTCGGGTATTTGAAACAGGCTACTCAATACCAACATCAGCTTCAAATATTAACCAGGGCCTGATCAATCAGTCTGTGACCACACAGACCACTAACTGGAGATTTAAAGTAACCAAAAAATACTCACTCCGGATTATGACTTCATGGAAATCAGGGGACACGCATCTCTTTTTAATCTGGCAGAAAATTAAGAGTAATTCCAAACAACAAAGCTCATTAATACGCAGATTTCCCCAGGAAACGAAGACGGCCAAATGGCAACCTGCACTTCAGGTAACGTCAACAGTTTGTACCATCACGGGATGTAGTCATGTTAGTGTGGGATTAAGGAGTGGTCAGAAACATAAGGGGGAAAGTCTCAGGCTTCCTAATACCCTCTACAGAGGACTGCTCTGATAAAAAATACACACGCATGGGATAAAAAAAAAAACCGGACGGAGAGTCTCTGTGCTTCGATGTGGTCCCAGCCCAGAAGACCACTGGTCTCTACATATTTGTAAATAGAGACAGAGAATTGGGTTTGAGTTTATCTACTGGGTACCTGTTTTCCCCATGCGAAGCAGTGAGCGTAGCAAAGAGGTCTCAGCCAGAGGCTTCTCAAACTCTGAAAGCGCTGGAGCATCCTGTGGATGCGGATCTCATGTGTCTGGGGCCTGGGCTCCTGCATTTTTCTTTTAATATTTAAGTAATCTCTACATCCCACGTGGGGCTCCAACCCATAACCTGAGATCAAGAGTCTCAGGCTCTTCCGACGGGGCCAGCCAGGTGCCCCCTGCCCCCGCATTTCTTTAAATTTTTTAATGTTTTACTGATTTTTGAGAGAGGGAGAGAGAGTGTGAGCAGGGGAGGGGCAAAGAGAGAGGGAGACACAGTCTGAAGCGGGCTCCGGGCTGTCGGCACAGAGCCCGAGGTGGGGGGTTCAAACCCACGAACCGGGAGATCATGACCTGAGCCGAAGTCGGATGCTTAACCCACTGAGGCACCCAGGCGCCGCCCCCGGCTCCTGCATTTCTAATACAGCCTCCCACTGCTGCTGGTGGGTGCATGGCCAACACTGAGTAGCACCGGTCAGGGCAGGAGGAAAACAGCTGCTGGGCTGAGAACTCCCACCTCTGGGCAGAGTTCTTAGAGGAGCCACTGCAGGGACTGGGTTGTCATACTGAAAGATTTCCAAAAGGCTGTTACCATTGCATGAGGGGGAAAGACTCGAGTAACACATTTAAGAACTGTTTTTAACAGGAAATCGGGACAAAGATCTGATTTCTAGGAGCCACAGACATATTTGTCAGTCCCTAGAAAGAACCTTTTCCGGCCGAGTGGCTTCTTTGTAGGAAAAGGGAAGCTGGCCCGTTGGGCACCAAGGGAACTTGTTGACAAGTCTTTACCTTGGGAAAGAATACGTTGCTCTGTGTATTAATACACTGATGCTCCAGCTTCCCTTTTGGAGTGAAATAAAAGACTGGGATCTAAAACCCAATTAGCTACCCATGATCTCAACCCCCGAGTCCCGCCCCTGTGCTGACAGAGCTCAACGCGGGGACGTCTGGTTCCTAGGATGGCTTTCAAGGGTCCTGTGCGGAGCTCTCACTCTCCCACACGGGCTCGTTAAATGCCCCCGCCTCTTCAGGGGGCACAGACTGGAGACATAGCAAACGGGAAAAATAAGAAGTTATAATTTGACCAAAGAGCCATATTATTCTGATAAAAAGAGCTATTCATAAGGGCTCTGCCAAGGTTGCTGGTCCTCAAATTGAAACCTGCCTCCCTCATCCATTATCTGAGTTTAAATTTTTGTGCGTAAAACAAAGGGGGGGGGGGTACCTGTCATGAACCGAAGCCTCGAAAAGTGTTTGTGAGAGACACGCAGGAGTCAGCATCTTGGCCCCGAACACGCACATACACAACTCAACAGAAAACAGCGAAACCAACTTGTCTTAAGTCCCATTTTAAAACCCCTCAATATTCTTAAGAATGTTGTTTTGGTTATGAGTTAATAACAGTAATCCGGAAATGGATGAAACGACACATCCCATCCATATGCTTTTTTTGTCTTATTTAAACAAAATGATCTAAATGCCCTTTCTGGGCATTTCAGGAAGAATGCTTTCAAAAAGAGAAGCGAGATCCAAGAAACAAACAGTAGACTTGGAGAACGGAAAGAACACATGTCTATAAAAACCTTGCGTTATCCAAATGGTACTTTACTCTTCTGATAGGGTGTGGTCAGAGTTTTCTAAAGTGCAAGATGTACTTGATTTCCCAAATTCTGAATGACGGCAAGATTGGAGGAAGGTGCTGTCACAGGTAACAAACATTTGCCATCCTTTCTGTGTGCACGAAAGCCAGGGCACTGAAGCCAAAACTGAGACCCGATCCCTCGCTCACTGCAGGAGACACGGAGGTGCCTCCTCCTTGACCCGACACTAAGAGAGACCAGGGGGCAGCGGGTAGTGTGGGAGCCGACACAGAGGAGGATAATCTGAAGACACTTTTCCACAATTAAGGCAAGTTTCTTCACTTTCATGCTTTATTCAAAGTAAAATATGAATCAAAGACAGGTATTGGTAAGCAGGTTATGTCTCTAAAGAATTACTTTTTAGTTCAGAGCAGAATGTTGTCCCATCTACTGTGATACAAATCCTTTATGGACCAATGCATCTGGTATGAAGTGCGAGCAGGGAAATATAACAGAACTTTATTCCCTCCCGTGACTATAAATCTCATATGTAAACATGATTTACTGTTACTGCTACTAAACCGGTTCCGTCTTTACTTGCCCCGCCCGCCCGCCACCCTCTCTTAAATATAAAATTTGAAACATTTCCTTCAAGTCTGATGTCCGTCAGTGCAATCTGCTTTATTTGACATAAGGCATTTGGGACAGTCACTTCAGAATAGTTTTCTGCCTTTTGGAAGAGTCACAGAATGGTTTAATTCTTAAATCCATCTTTTCGTTAATGCCCTAACATATGTCAAACGTCTCTCTTCCCTTCTGGTCATTTCTCAGAAGTCAGCAAGTGTCCAAAAGATTAATGTCCAAGTAGACCAGTACCTGGGAAAAGAAACACATGTGGAGGTAGAGCTGTGAACTGAAAATGAAGAGTTCAGGTATTCCATTTGCCAAGAACGCATCATCACCAGGGAATATCCAATTTAATGAGTGAGCACAGCAGCCCCTGGATGGTGAAGGGTAAGAACAGAGCAGCAGACTCCAGGCTTTCCGCTAAACCACGTTTCAGTTGAAAGCCATGTGTTTCCTACGCGGTATCTTCGCACAAGTTAATCACATTTTATTGATGCTTTCATTTGATGGTCATTTCTCATAAAGACATTTTTTGCTTTGTTTTGTTTTGACCACTTCTTTGTGTAGTAACGTGTAGACAACAAAGCTGCATTGACAGAAAGGCTTTACTAAGGCTAGTAGCTTTGCTCACTTATTTGTTTCAGCAAAGGACCCCTGGTGTTTGATTAAACTCACTCCGAGGCAAAAAAAAAAAAAAAAAAAAATCACAAGCTGCCACAGACCTCTGGAGTAGGCCAAAAGGAATCAGAAGGGCAAAGGCTCAATCTGTAAATATCAAAGATCTGTATTTGATGAATTAATAAATACTATCGGTATATACACAACTAACAGTGGCCATGATGTGACAAGACACCGCTGTGTCTCCATCCAAAGTCGTAATCCAAGAAATGCCTGAATTCTAAATGGATGAATGAAACCTTTTCACTGAACTGGATAGAATTCAGCAAATTCCTTTCCTCTAATTCTCATCAGTCACACACGAAATGTTTTGCTCCAAGGTGGGACTGAGAGGAGGAACGGGGAAAGGTAAATATAAATGCCGTCAGCTAACCGTTACCCCAACCTCCCCACCCACCCGCCCCTCCAAATGAGAAAGAGAAAGCAAAATGGACATCTGGCACTACAGACTTTGAACACACAGGCCGTAGCTGAGGCCTGAGTGCTGAAAAAGATAATGAAGAAGCCCGAATAAAAAATGCATTTAACTAAAATTAATTTCAGTCATGAGACTATATTGGATTAAATTTTAAAATCAAATTACAGCCTTCGCTTTAAGAGAAAATTACAGTAGGACTCTGACATTCATGAACAAAACATGACAAATGTAACTTACCTTTAAACCCTTCTTCTGGCATACACACTAGAAAAAAAGAAAGAGAGAAAAAAGAATTCCAAAATGAAAACACAGTCGTGACAGACAAGAATGCCTAAATTATTGCAATGCCTAAAGACAAAAAAAAGTTTATAAATAACTTTTAATTACTTTACTCACCCATAATGATTACCTTTGAAATTTTGGGTGAGAATAATCAGATGATGATCTTTCTCTTTGTTTTTACTTTTATCAAAGCAACACACAAGTCAAATACAGTAGAACAATGGCTGCAGCTAGAGCCAAGTTTTGCAGGACTCCAGGGGGGGCCTGGAGAAAACCGTGGGACAGATGCCCTTGGAGAGATGCTGTGTCTCTCTCACCTTCCCTCCATTCCCACACTCGAGAAGCAACCACTTCAGACTCATGTAGCCTTTTCTCCTGGTCTCTATTTCCAGATGATAGGCTGATTCGGTTGACCCTTAAACAACTAGTGGTTAGGGGCACTGACCCACAGCATGACTGAAAATCTACACAGAGCTCTGCACTCTCCCCCAAAACTTAACTACTAACGGCTTTCTGTTGATAGCTTCACCCAAAACAGTCACTCGACACATATTTTGTATGTTATATGCATTATATACTGCATTCTTACAATCAAGTAAGCTAGAGAAAAAACATTAAGAAAATCATAAAGCAGAGAAAATACATTTATGGTGCTGCACATACACTTGTTTAAAAATGCCCATGTGGGAGTGGACCTGGCAGTTCAGACCCATGTTGTTCAAGGTCAACTGTATTATTATTTCATAACATTAGATAAATAATATATAACAACTTCCTCAATGAACACTAAAGATTTAGTTGGTCTACCACCTGCCCCCTAACCCATGTCCCCTCCTGACAGTGGTATTTTTTGTTGTGAAGCCAGTCAGTGTCCAGTGTTTACATCACCTTTCACTCCAGTAACAAGTGCTCACGGTTGAATCCCTCAGTGCACCTTGGTCATACTTCCTGTCTGGTATGACTTTACCTTTCTGGGGGTGGTAACTGCTGCATACAGACGCTGGAAGACCTGTAAACCTCAAGACAGCCCTCCGTCACTTCCACTCTTCCCCGTGGACACGCTCTGCCGGAGCTGTGTTCCCTGCTCCGATCTGGACTGGGGGGTGCTCGCCGCTGACCGCAGGGCTTCTCTTCTGGGGTTTCCCGTCTTCTAGGGCTGTCTTCCTCTGTTGGATCCCTAGATTTTGGTTCCACCACCGACTTCGTTCTCGACTTGCACTCTTGTTTACGAAGAGCACACCCGTCCACAGTGTATTGGTAAACGATATTTGAGAGAGAAATATTTGGGGGCCTCAAATGCGAGGGAAGAACAAAATCTGTCTAGTTGTGGAATTCTGGATCAGAACTCACTTTTCCTCAGAATCCTGTGGGCACAGCTCCATCCACTGGTCTTTATGACTCTTTATTCTATGAAGGGGATTTGTTTTCCTCCCGTATCTCTGGATGCTTTTAGATTCACGAGTCCCTAGAATTTCACTTACTGCATCGGATCCTTGGTACGATCATTCTATATTTTCATGAAACCCTTTCTGTCCTCTCAACGTTTCTCTTATATAGTCCCTAGCTATGTGGTCTCTCTGTATTATTTATAGTTAATTTTTGAGCTTTCTTCTGCTTCCTGCATGGACTGCTTCATTTAGCTTCCTTTCTTGAGGCTCTTCATGGACACCGTTTCGTTCCAGACCCTCACTCTTCCACTGTCTGGTCTGGAGGTGCCCATTTATCCCTAGTGAAATATGAGGACTGGTCAGTGGACACTGGTGGGCCTCACTGAAGGGTTACTGGGAGATGAAGCACTTAAAAAAAATACCTATCTGTAGGTGATTTTTTGAATTGGCCAGTGTCCCCCGAGTGCGATTTAGCTCATCGCTCCTGTGTGGGAGGCAGAGGCAGCTGCCAGCATCTGAACAAAGACAGGGGTGTTCTCCCTGTCTGCTATGTAACAGCCTCATTCTCGCCTTCAAAGAGCTGAGAAACACATCCTCGTTGCTCACGTGACGTCCCGGCGGGGAAGGCTCCAGAGGAGGGGCTTGCGCTGTCTTACTGCTTCTTACATAGTTTCCTCTTCTCAGGCTCTGACCTCACTCCCACTGTCGAAGTGCCTGGGGTCTCCTGTGCATCTGTCTGAGGCTCTACAATCAGAATTAACTTTGCTTCTGGTTGACCTTTTCTATTGCCAGGCTTACCCGTGTTTCAGTTTCCTCAGCTCAGCTAAATCATTACTACTCTGTTCTCAGCTTTCCATTTGCCCAATTTTTGCACACGCCCTTCTCTATGATCTTCCAGGAGAAAGAACGTAAGATTCCACCCTAACAACACGTAAAACTTTTTCAAAGTGAAAAGTAAAAGCAGTGTAGATGGAAACTTCACCAGGTGTAATTACCTCTCCTTCTAGCAACTTAAATTCCTAAAACAAATGTGTCTTTACCTTGCATGACATCATCCATTGCAGCATAATCTGCAATCGGTTCATCGGCCTAGAAAAACCAACGAAGACAAGTGAAAACCAGGGCAGATCCTCACCACAGGGAAGGCGGGTCCACGTGTCGACCGGTGTTTTGCTACAGGACACAGATACAAGCGCTGTCCGGTAGAGAGGCGGCCATGTCCAGGACTAACAAAGGATGTCCCCACCTCCGACGATGGGTCTACACTCATCACTCCCAAACCATACATTATATGTGACACTGGTTAACTGCTCTTAAAAACACCTTCTCATGTGGAAATCTATTCCCCTGCGGTTACTAAGCACAAAATGAATGAATGTGAGTTAGGATGCCAGTGGTGATGGTGACAGGGAGCTGGTGGAAACCAGGTCAGACTGGTCCTCCAAAAAATAAGTTAGCTGAGAAAGACATTTTTGTTCCTCCTCGGCAGCAGGAAGAAATCACCCATTCCCCTTTCAGGACAGAAGCCAGCCCTGAGGCTGATGGCTAGCATAGACTCTAGCTGATCGTCCAAGGTACAAGTCCTCTGATAAGATGGGCCATTTCAAGGGTTTTAGACCTAGGGTCCTTAAGGGCTCGGCAATTCTAGGTTTTCAGAATAATTCCACAGAACCTACAGTTGAAAGAAAAGCAAAAAGGAAACAGGGAATGGGCAGGCGGTAGGAGTGCGTGGAGCAGTGGGTATTATGGGCCTGCTCCTTCATTTCCAGGGCCCAACTGTATCTCACCAGGACTGAGGCTCCAGATACAAGCATGTATCTCACAGTTCAAAATAGTGAACAAATACAAATACTCTACCGGGTGACGCAATGGTTGTTTGCCACAATGGGGATGATCCTGGCCACTAAGAAACCAAAGGGGCAAAGGCAAAGGACAAAACCCACCCCTTAGAGGAGGGTAAGGACAGAACTGGGCTAATGAGGCAGTTCAAGGACTCTTCAGGACCCTGCCTTTGCAAAACACTTTGCACCTCTCCTATCTACTGTACCTGAAGCCAATTTCCATGCCCTGGACAAAAATCCCAAGTCAACCAGAAGCATTTAGACCATCGTGGCCAAGCCTCATGTGTTACATTTGCTTCTCTGCTTGAGTGGCTGGTACTTTTGAGCCAAGAGGAAATGAGGGGATGGTTTAATACAAGTATGGTTAAGTAATTCTGCTGATCCAGAAGTCTGGGTGGAGGCTTAAATCTATATTATTTTTAACAAAAATGATGAAAACCCCACAAGAACCAGCGATGTTCTGATCTCCACTCAGTCTTGTGCAGCTGAGCCAGAGTGGGAGCGTCTGGAGGCCAGTCGCTTACTGGCACAGCCTCCCGAGGACCAGAGGCGATCTTAACCACTGTCGCTTGTGGGGACAGGTCATCAAAGTTTTCTAGAATTCCTCACGTAAGGAGCCGTTACCTACCTTTAACAAAATCACAGATTCGGGAATGACGCCAAGGGTGCCGAGGGTGGCACAGTCATCACTTAAAATCTTTCCATCAATTGACAGATTCTGGTCAAAAGGAGCAACTGAAAACGCGTGCATGATCTGTGCCAATATAAAAGAAAGCGTGTATGAGGCAAATAATACTGAGACTTACACCCTACTGGAATAAATGAATACATGGATACTTTAAACAAACAAACAAACAAACAAACAAACAAACAAAAGTCCTCAGAGTACAAAAGATATTACTCCTTGCAATCAGCCCACGGGCTCCACTCCTACGAAGACTAGAGTCCTAGCCTATCTGAGAACATCCTTAGGAAGCCTGGTAGAGAACAATTATACCCACGGACGCTTTTGTTCTGCGCATTGCCGCCTCCCCGAAGGAGGGGGCGTGGGGAAATCAAAGGAGCAGGTGGACCAGGCTGGTAGCTCCTCTGGTTTTAAGGCCTCAGCCAGGACGTGACAGTCACTCTCCTCATGCCCAGGTCACACGTCCTTTTAACAGTCAAGTCAAAATTCTTTCCTAAGACCATCTTTAAATTAACCAGCAGGCCATCTGGATTCTTCCTTCTGTCCTAATTTCTTTAGCAAGCCTGGACTACATAATTCACCCTTGGGACTGCTGTATATTCTTAGATAGTCTTGCCTCTAGGAACCAAAATATGAATTTCTTAAGGGAAAGGACCCCTTCATAATTCTAGCCAATTATTAAAAAATTAAGTACATTCAGAGGCCCCTGGATGGCTCAGTTGGTTGAATGTCTGAGTCTTGATTTCAGCTCAGGTCATGATAACCAGGGTTGTGAGATGAAGCCCCACATCAGGCTCTGTGCAGAGCGTGGAGCCTGCTTGGGATTCTCCCCCCATGCCCTGTGTGCATCCCCAACCTTCGCTCTAAAATTAAAAAAAAAAAAAAAAAAAAAAAAAAAAAAATTAAAACATTAAATAAATTCAGAAAGACTACTATGCATAATACTTAAACATTTTTTCAAATTCACAAAAATGTCTTCTTTTTTTATCATTTCTGGGTAGTAATTACCAGTGGGCAGGTAAGAAGTTTTGGCCTTGGACAGGAGCACATGGGCACCTTCAATGATATGTTCTGATTTGTAACTTGGAGGGTGCATTCAAGAGTATTCATTTTATTATGCTTCGTAGCTTACTTATATACTCAAGTGAATGTTTTATTATATGTATGTTTATTACCAATATCAACGATGGTAAGGGAAAACCATCCTAACCTTTATATGCACGCTACTCTACTCTCTGAATCTGGAAAGATGAAGAAGCCCTGAGACAATTGTGTGTATAATAGGGCCCAAGAGCATTCCAAGACAAGAAAACTGTGACTAGAAAAGTGATTTTAATTATGGCATACAGAAAATTAGGAACAAGGATAACAACACGGGCCTCCTCCATGTTAGGCCTGAATCTTAACTAGACTTCTCAAAAGGACACAAGCTTCTGAGAAACAGGTGGCTGTGGGGTGCCTGAGTGGCTCAGTCGGTTAAGCATCCAACTCTTGACTTAGGCTCAGGTCACGGTCTCATGGTTGGTCAGTTTGAGCCCCGTGTCGGGCTCTGCATTGCCAACGTGGAGCCTGCTTGGGCTTCTTTCTGTCTCCCTCTCTCTCCCTCAAAATAAACAAAAAAAAGACAACACAGATGGTTCTGTGGCTAACATGCACTGACATCATCAATCAACTGCCTTTAAATCAATAAGCCTATTTCTTGTAAGAAGTACTAATAGGTCACTTCTACCGAAGCCAGCCCAGCACACAGGAATCAGGCAGAGGTAACCAGGTTACCAAAGAGGAATCGGGAGGAAGAAAGCAGAGTTACAATGGAGGTGTCCATTACGAACTTAATGTGGGCAACATTACAGCTGCTCGACTGTAGGAACGCCTGCTGGTATTCCAGAATACTGAGCGTCTTTGCACCAGCCCCGTGAGGTTGGACAAAGCAAACACATCCAGACACGAGCACCCTCACTGAGGGGTGGATGCTCAGGACTTTATGTATTGAGCACATGGCCAAGGACACTTAACAACGAATGAAGCTTTTATTAAGAAGCCACCATGAGTCAAATGCTTCGTTCAGTGCGGGAAATAACAAACATTGAGTGAGGAACCCCACATGGGAGGCGTTCAGAGAGTGAGGGCAGAACATGGCGGGGCTGGTGGCAGAAGGTACATGTCAGATCTGGGGAGCATGGAGGACAAGAAGAGTCGGTTCTACAGCTGGAGGCCAAGGCAGGTTTGTAGGAGAGGTGCCATGAAAGATGAGCAAGTGTTTGCTAGTGAAAAGAGCACACTCTACTTCAGAAGAAGGGAATAAGCCAATCAAGGGCACGGAGGCCTTTGGCACAATAATGCACAAGCCGTAAAAATGCCTGAGTATAATTTAATAGTATATAGGTGCAGGATGCCTGGGTAGCTCGGTGGCTCAGGCGTCTCAGCTCAGGTCATGATCTCGCAGCTCTTGAGTTTGAGCCCTGCGTCAGGCTCTGTGCTGACAGCTCAGAGCCCGGAGCCTGCTTTGGGTTCTGTGTCTCCATCTCTCTCTCTGCCCCTTCCCTATTTGTGCTGTCTCTCAAAAATGAATAAACATTAAAATATAACATATATTACATAGGTGCAGCATCCCTAATCTATGGAGCATACGAGGAACAACCATATGCTGTCCTAAGGGGAACAAACCCTGTCCTAAGGGGAAGCCACCCTGCGCTACTTGCTACGACGCAAGGGTGTGTGGCCTAAAGGAAACGCAGGGGCGATGGCTTCACCTGGCAGCCATCCATCCTCGGCACCACCGTTTCCTCCTTACTAAGGCAGGCAGCGCGACTGCTCAAAACGTGTCTGCGGGAAAATGAAATGATACAATCGAACACCAAACATCTTCTGCAAAGGGAGATGAACCGACTGTAATTCCATTTACTTTACGGTATCAGAGGTGGCTGAATTAATCATCAGGCAAGACAAACTTCTTAAGGTTTTAAGCAACACTAAATGCGGATGTCTAGAATAAAACATTTACAATTTTACAAATGATGCCATCCTATTAACTTGGAAATGTACTCTCTCCATGAGGAAAGGCTCCATCAAACGTAAAAGAGGCATTACATACTTTAAAAACAAAACAAAACACCCACCACCACTAACTGAGGGCCACACTCGCGCCCACCACAAACCCCAGTGCTGGCCAGGCTGCCAGGCAAAAGGTCACATCTAGTGGAGGCTTTCAAAGCTACCACCACTGAGCAGCAAGGGGAAATTACATTTCACTGCCCTTTCCTTTGACTCTGGATCACGGCGGCTTCAAAGCCCGGGTGGGGGAGGAAGGACACTGCAAAGGACCCACCGGAGAAGAGCACGTTGGGGGTTTCATCTGAACCGCTGGTGGCTTCTAACAGCTCCTCCGTGCAGGTAACATGTTCCTAAACAGAGGTTATTTCTGCTGACTTTTGATTTGTTCTTCAAAAATGGTAGTCCATAATAAAAGCAGCACAGGCTTTTTAAATGTCTTTATCCACAGGGGCTCTTTTTGTAATTTAAAGGTTTTGAATGTTCGAGGTTTACCACTGACAGGCAAAAAGCCGGTGACAGAAACAGGCTTTCTCAGATGTAAAAGGTACAATAACAGAGTAAAGATATTATGCCAACACGTTTATTTTCAGAGCCATGGGTTCAACTAAGGGAAATACTGTTCCCAGGACAATCTGGAACATATAACACCCTCAAAGGAAGCCTGTATTTTTGCCTCAATTACAATGATAAATATCAGCAGCAAGAAAAAATGCAGAACCAGTAAACTATGCCACATGAAAGCAGCAAAGAGGGAAATTTGGTCGACTTTCTGGATATATATCAGCGTCTGAAACCGATTAGGGGCCAGATTTCTTTTTTTTCTTTTTTTTCACGGGCATCTTGAACTTATCAGAGCCTCTTGACTAGATTTTGGGACATACCACTCATTTACAGTATTTTAGTATTGATACGAAGAAATAACAAAATCATCTAGGATTTTCAAAATGCCTACACAGCATTCACTCAACAATGCTTGCTTTTGGGAGGGGGGCACGAGGGAGTGAGACGGAGACGAAAACAATCTAAAACAAATCTTTAAAAACCCATTTGGAAGACATCACTCTATAAAGAGAGGTAACTTTAAAATTCTATCAAGTAGACTTATCTGACACCAAAAATATTGTGGTAAAAAAGTTCCAGGCTCACCCAAGTGAATAAACGATGCAGTAGCTGCCTTTTATTTCCCCTTAAGTTTCACAGCAGATCCTGGTAACTGGCTCAAATACTTATTAAGTGGTCAAAGGAAAACATACAGCACAGCAAAGTGAGGGAACAATTACCCCTGAACAACCTCCGCGTTCAGCACATTACAGGGCTCTCAGTGTTTCCCATAAGCTACTCAGAACTTGCCCACGGTTTCAGAATCCAAACCACTTTCACCTTCACAGAAAGAAAGATTCTTGGGTATTTTGTGTGGCTTCTTAAAAATTTTAACTTATTTTTAAGTAATCTCTACGCCCAACAGGGGGGCTTGAACTCATGGCCCGAGATCAAGAGTTAACCATGTTCCACCAACTGAGCGAGCCAGGTGCACCAGATCTCGGCTATTTTGAAAACTTTTTTTTTTTTTTTTCAAACCTCGGCTATTTTGAAAACTTTTTAAAAGAGTTATTTCAATTTATTGAAATTTATTATTCAATTTATTGAATATATTATTCAATTATTCAATTTATTCAGGCGTTATTCTGAAATCAAAAGAAAATCAACGGATTAATACCAGGAGGATCGACCCTGAAAGAAAACAGAGACATACATAAACACAGGGCAAAGCAGGAACGCAGGAAGGTCCCTTCTAAACCAACCTTGTATTTTCCTCACCTGAATTTTCAATTCTTTTAGTGTCTGATTAGCAGAAACAAGAAGTGCTTTCTCACCACGGACTTTTCTATGTCGCATACTGCGCCGAATGACTTGCTTTTGATAGGCTATGTAATTCTGATGGGTTATCTTTTGCCGCTTCGTCCCTCCATTGCTCTAGAATAAAAATCCAGAACAAACAGCACTGAGATGATCCGCTCTGTGTGACCCATGCTCATAAAGTTCATCAGACAGACAAAAGCAATTTACTTACTGGTCCCTTAACCACTTGAAATTCAGTGTCAACAATGAGTAGAAACTCACCAAATCCTTACTTAGTAGGCTCACACAAAATTGGAAAAGAGGATGTGTGAGATATACCAGTAACTGCACGTAAGCGGCAGGTTTTTGTTTTTGTTTTCTTCAAAAAGTTACAATAAGAACATTTAAAAGCAAAATGGTACGTTTGAACCTTCAATCAGAAAAACACACGTGATAAACTAAAAAACGTTAAGATTACTAAATTTAATCCAGAAACAACCTGAATCGTAATGTTTGTATTACACGATTTCTTTTGAGAAGGCGAGGAAGCTAAGTATAAACAGCTGAGAACGTTCAAAAGAAAAGACAGTATTAATAAAGACATCAACTTGGTTTGACTAAAAACGGGACACACTGTGCCTCTTGATGGGATCAAGAAAGAGCTCTGTCTGTGAAAGATCTTTGTGAAAATTTTTAGACCTGAATCTAATCAAACATTGAGAGCTGATTTCCAATGTACAAAAATTACAGAGACCAGAGAAACAAACTGAAATCAATAATGTATGGGGGCGATCAGCTGGATCAAGGATCAGGGACAATCTATACGACATTAAAGGTCAAAGAGGAAAAGAAAGGGGGTAAGGAGGTAGGACTGGCCTTCTAGCTATAATACAATGTACATACACCCTGACGGTTGCTTGGAGGAGGAAATACTATTTTACATATTTGGGATACCTGGAAAATTCTGAGTATGGGCAATAGGACACTGCCTTACTTATATGCTGCTCTAAGTATGTATGTATTTTTAAATTTTAGAGAGAGCAAGGGAGGGTGGGGGGAAAGAGAGAGAGAGAGAGACAGAGAGAGAGAGAATGAATATGAATCACAAATAGGCTCCATGCTCAGCATGGAGCCCGACTCAGGGCTCAATCACACAACCCTGGGATTATGGCCTGAGCTGAAATCAAGAGTCAGATGCTCAACAAACTGAGCCAACCAGGCACCCCTGATTTAAGTATTTAGGGGTGGAAACGCATGACAGATACTATTTACCGAAAGATAGTTGGGCAAAATATGCAGGCATACATACATACATATATATATATGGATCCAGAATTCCTAATGCACCAGTCTTAAGAGAAAAATGATAGATAAGAGCCAAATGTCTTTCTACGACACCCCCATGAACACTTCATAAGGAGGCTAAGAGTCAACAGTCTTCTGTTAACCAGGCCAAGGAGTGAGAGGCACAAGATTCCTCAGACAGTTTTCCCCCCGCTTTAATTAAATGCGGATGAGGTAAGCCCCAGGCCCTGGCTCTGGTTTCTGCAGTTGTCACTGAGTGTTAGCTGCGCATGAGCAGAGTGGATCAGGGGCCATTATGGACACAGATGCCACACACTCATTACTAACAGAGATCCCGGGATTTACAAAGCAAATAAGAGCACTGGCTCAGGGTGACACCTGCTGGCTGGGCTCCACACAAAGCCAGGTTTCGCTCTAGCCCCGAGGCTACAGAGATACACAGGTGGTTCTAACATTCGTTAACAAGTTATGTGGGGGACGCCTGGTTAAGTGTCTGACTTTGGCTCAGGTCAGGATCTCACGGTTCTGGGTTCAAGCCCTGCGGTGGGCTCTGTGCTGACAGTTCAGAGCCTGCAGCCTGCTTCCGATTCTGCGTCTCCTTCTGTCTCTGCCCCTCCCCTGCACATGCTCTGTGGCTCTCAAAAAAAAAAAAAAAAAAAAAAAAAAAAAATGTTTTCTAGTGTTCATTTAAGTTATGTGGCAAGTGGAGTTAAGGAAAAGGAGGAGCACCTGGACGTCTCAGTCGGCTAAGCATCTGACTCTTGATTTTGGCTCAGGTCATGGTCTCAGGGTTGCGGAGATCGAGCCCTGTGTCTGGGGCTCTGTGCTGCCGGTGCGGAGGCTGCTTGGGTCTCTGTCTCTCTTTCCCTCTGCCCTCCCCTGCTCACGTGTGCACATGCTCTCTCTCAAAATAAATAAAAACACTGAAAGATAATAACTTAAAAGTTGATGAAACATTTTCCTTAATCTCATCCGCAGAAAGGAAAGATGAAGGTGGACCTAAATTCTCCAAATTAGGAAGGATAAAAATATCTACAACGTATCCAATTTTACTTTAGAAATACAAAACACAACCAAATTACAAATCCCTCGGCATTAGGCAAGATATATTTTTTAATGGCTCTGATTTTAAATGGGTCCAAAAGCTTTTCCCAGAATTATTTTTTCAAAAAAAAAAAAAAAAAGAATCTAAATCCAACTATGTGACAAAAACCAGCCCACTGGTTTTAGATGGCTTTCAATTACCTAAGCGATATCTGACACTGGGTGCATTATTAACCTGAACTGTAGAAAAGGTCAGAGTCAAAGGGACTGGGTTGATCTAGCTTAGAGAGGGAAAAAAGAGGATTTGTTCCTCCCCATTAAGGACAAGTAGAGATACATCATTTCCTATTACAGGGATTTAAAACCGTAATTACAGAAGCTATCTGTACTGAACTGTAATACATTACAAAGAAAATGTGTGAGGACCCTGAAGGTCTGGAAAAGCTTGCCATTCTTCTGGGACCATCTCCTCTTTTCAAAAGGAAGGCTACATTTTTTTGAGGGTCAAAAATATTTAAAACATTCTAGAGTATGACAATATCCAAACAAGGAGAGGGAAGACAGAAGAAAATTATAATGTATACATAAAAAAAAATTATAGCGTAAAAAGTGATGTTTCCCAGCATTCTCTGTCATATTTGTAAATACGAAATCCGCTGTCATCCACAACTAAGAAGAGTAATTCCACATCCACTCTTTAGAAAGTGCTGTGGTTACAACCACAATGAATAAAACTAGACATTCAGAAACGTTGGCTTCCCAAAATTCTAAATCACTTGAAAATGTAAAGAGATTTCGAAATTAACTCAGGCTGAAGAGCAAAGCTTGAAATAACAGAAACTAAAGACAATATGAACTTACATATCTATCTTTACAAACTAATTGACAAAGTTTATCTCTTTATTCAGAAAATGAGTCTGCGACAACAGATTTGGGAAAGAAGGAGATTCCCAACTGATTAGAAAACCACACTTCCAAGAGACAATCATTAAGACGATATAGTACTGCCAGCCAAGCAATGAAAGAAACTAGAGTCCTAAGGCTGGATCGAGATGTTCACTGCCCTCCACAAGCATGCAATTTTAATGTATCAACTAAAGTGAGCAAACAAACTAGTTTGTGGGTGTGGGATTTGCAAGATGGATTCTACGAGGCGATGGGGACATGAGAGGAGTTGATGACAAACACGGTTAGGAGTTAACCACAAAGATAGGTCTGCAAACTCCAATCAAGAGATAATCTCAAAAGCCATCCCAAGAAACAGAAGACCTACATCGACAAAGATACGAGTAAGCACAGTGTTTACAATGTCCCGTCAAAACAAAACAAATCGGCGTTCCTGTAAAATGTATGGGTCTGGCTCCTTCTGAAGCAAGGGGCCCTCTGATGTGGACCGAATGAAACACAAACTGGCCTCACAGAATGGCTAACCGAGGTGAGCAGGGTGGGACCCAAGGTCCCGGTACGGTTCTCTGACAGGTATTGACGGCATTTCAGGAGCGGGAGCAAGGAGGGGGAAATGTGGATCTCTCTCTGTGCCGGGTGGAAAACTACAAGTAACGTTCCCTGCAAGAGACCAAAATTCCAGCCAACAGGGCTTTTCTGACTTTCTTATGGTGAAAATGAAGTTAAGTATCAGTGTGTCCAGATATTTCTACTCTGTTAACAGATGTAGCTGATGGAGAGTCTAACACTTGTATTCCTTTAGGGAGAAGGTTAAACATAGTTTGGCTACTCTATTTTAGCAGCAAAAAATAAACAAATAAAAATGAATATCTCAGCTGATACAACTAATTGTAATTAAGGAGAAATTCCATGAATTTAAGGTATCTGTAGAATACCCTGGAACTCAGTAGCCTTGACTTTTTGGGAAGCTGAAACTTACCCACACCTTATATCAACCATATTCCCAAGTTATTCCCCGTTCTTAATACCCTTTTCTCCAATGTCACTATGAACATGCAGAATATAAGCAGGATAGAACATTATAACAGAATACACACAAAACAGGAAACTTTAAAAGAAAAACATTAAATTCGTCACAAGGAAATAAGAAAGACTAACGCTGATCTGGTCATTTTACTAACACCTTAATTAGAAACCCAGAAATCTCTTCTATAAATTCAATTACTAAGACCATGGTTGATTTTGTTTGTAATGAGGGAAATGGAGTTAATTTTTTCATACTTAAAGATTCGATGATTAAGCAACACACCAAGATATGTGTCTTGTTTTAGTCTTCTTTTCCAGCTAACGATTTGATCATTATATCTTAGCCTGTGTTACTTAATAGCAACAAATACATTAATTCTGGAATAATGCAGTTCATGGGATTTTGAGAGAAATCAGGGCCACTACTGTGTGCCACCAAAAGTGAGGAAAAGAGGGCAAAAAAGGAGGCCAAGAAACCAATGTCCCACACGGGGTACAGACATATGTCCAGGGGCAGGGAGAGGCTGCTTTCAGAAAAGCTGAAGGTAGGACAATGAAAAGCAGCTTCAACACGTACTTGATTAAAATCAGGATCTTTTTCTCCATCTGGTTTAGCTTCTTCCTTATCCTCCTCTGTTTCAGAACTACTCACATTCAGCTCCGGAACTGAATCCTTCATCACCTGAATGCAAACACAGAAAGAGAGAGAGGAGAGGAGAGGAGAGGAGAGGAGAGGAGAGGAGAGGAGAGGAGAGGAGAGGAGAGGAGAGGAGAGAAGAGGAGAGAAGAGAAGAGAAAGAAGAGAAGAGAAGAGAAGAGAAGAGAAGGGAAGAGAAGAGAAGGGGGGGGGGGGAGAGAGAGAGAGAGAGAGAGAGAGAGAGAGAGAGAGAGAGAGAGATGGTCAGAACCTTGCAGGGCAAGCCTTGGATGGTATGGGGGCTTTATCAACAGTGGGATAACAGACCAAGCAGAGGATCAAGACTCAAGTTTCTTGTGCTCTTTTAACATGTTAGTTTGTATCCTAGGACTTACTCTCTTCTGTATAACGCGCTCATCATAAATGTAAGTAAGCAGTATCTGCAAGAGTTACTACTATCGGGCTTTTACAATGATGTGATTTTGCAGAAGTTCAAAGAGGCTCTAAGCTTATCCTGGACCCTAGCACAGGGACTGTCAAACCATTCAGACAATATTCCTTACAATTGAGAGAGGGAAGGATGGAAGGGCAAGTGCTCCTCTGTATTGTGAAATACTGTTGTGAAACTCCAAACAAACAATAAAGCTTTAGATAAACTGGATACCATTTTTTCTAATGTATTTATTTTGAAAGAGACAGAGAGCATGGGGGAGGAGCAGAGAGAAAAAATCCCAAACAGATTATGCCCTGACTGCCCCAAACCCGTTAAGAGGCTGAAACTCAGGAACCGTGAGATCTTGACGTGAACCTAAGTCAGATGCTTAACCCACTGAGCCACCCAGGCGCCCCAAATGGATACTACTGTAGATACAATTGTATACAGGGACTAATAGGCACGAACCCAGAGACATTTACCCTCATTAACTTCATTTTCTCAGCAAAATGAGGAAATAAAGGCCTTAGTTCAACTTGTAAAGGAGAACCCAAGAACTAAAGAGCATAATTTGTAAATTTATCCTCCTAAAACAATGTGTTTGGTAGCTATCATCAAATAAAAAGTAGTTTCATCTTTAATTCCAGCAATCCTGCAATCAACTTAATGACATGCACAGAGATCTGGGACAGGATCTACCTAAGAGCTATCCCTAATATAATAAAAATGTTCCAAATCCAATGCACAGCAAGTTTTCACACTCCTGTTCCCAAAACACACCTCAATCTGTCTACTTCATTCTCTTAGAGATAAATGCAAGGGGCTCTAAATGGACCCTCCTTATTCCTGTTCTGCCCTTGCGAATTCCAAAGACCATGGCCATGGCAACCTTTTTAAAGCATAAATCATATCACACTATGACCTTGCTTACAACTCTCCAGTAGCTTACATCTATACCTGGAATGAAATCCCAAATCCCTGGTAGGAAGTATAAAATGTGATAGGATTTGCTCCCCCACTCCATACCACTATACATTGATAGAGGAAACCTCACTTTAGACCCATCCTGTCCACTATGGTAGTCACTGGCTGGCTACATGTGGCTCTTTAAATATAAATGTATTAAAAATTCAGTTCCACAGCCGCCACAGTCACATGTGAATAGTGGCTACCATATCAAACATACGGCACCGACACAGAATGTTTCTATCGCTGCAGTAATCTCTACACATGACTCACTCTGCAGCTTAAGCACATTAGGCTTACCCTCTGCCTGAAGCTCCCTTCACAGGCTGGATCTCTGTGCTCCACCAAGATGGGTTTCCCGTCCACTTCCCATCTAACACCGCCAACTCCACCTCCTGCCACTTCCCCCTTTACTCTGCTCGATTTTCTTCAAAAACACTCGTTCCTGCGTTATCTTATTAATTTGTGGGTTCTAGATCTTTTTTTAAATTGAAATGTTTGATATACAACACTATATTACTTTTATTACACTGTGAAATGTCCAAGAACGCTCGTTCCCTTTGCCATCCGTATGTTTGAGATTTACTTTTTTGGCAAATTACAAATTTCCAATATAACATTGACTACAGTTACCACTACATACATTATACACTCTAGGTAGCCGTGACTTCATTATTTCATAACCAGAGGTTTGGATCTCTTAATTCCCTTCACCCACTGCACTCCTTCTTTAACCATTTAAAAATTTTTTAAATTATTTTTATTTAATTTTTTTTAACATTCATTCATTTTTGAGAGAAAGAGAGAGACAGAGCGTGAGTGGGGTGGGGCAGAGAGAGAGAGGGAGGCACAGAATCCCAAGAAGGCTTCAGCCCACCCCCACCCCAAGCTGTCCACACAGAGCCTGACAGGGGGCTCGAACTCACAAACCATGATGCTTAACTGACTGAGCCACCCATGTGCTCCTTCATTTTTTTTTTTTTTTTTTTTAATTTACGGATTTATCATTTTGAGAGAAGAGAGCAAGAGCGCAAGTGGGGGGGGGGGGAGGGGGGGGGAGAGAGGGAGAGAGAGGGAGGGGGAGACAAGGAGAGAGGGAGAGAATCCCAAGCAGGCTTCATGCTGTCAGCCCAGAGCCTGAAGCAGGGCTCAAACCCGGAGACCATGATCTGAGCCGAAGTCAAGAGGCAGACGCTTAACTGACTAAGCCACCCAGGAGACCCAAGGTAATTGTAGTTTTGTAATATAGATTGAAATCACAAAGAGGGCTGCCTCCAGCTTTTTTCTTTCTCAAGATTGCTTGGGCTATTGAAAATGTTCTGCGGTTCCATACAAATTTTAGGATTGCTTGGTTTTTACTTCTGGGAAAAATGCCATTTCAATTTTGATAGGGGTTCCGCTCAACCTGTAGATGGCTTTGAGTAATGTCGTTATTTTGACGATACTAATTGTTCCAATTCATTACCAAGGAATAGCCTTCATTTTGTGTCTTCTTCAACTTCATCAATCTTACAGTTTTCAGTGCACAGATCATTTACCCAATTGGTTAAATTTATTTCTATTTTCCTTTTCATGGAAGTGTAAATGGGATGGTTTCTTTAATTTCTGATAGTTTGTTGCTAGATGTATAAAAAATGCAACTGATTTTAAGTAAGCTCTACGCCCAACATGGGGCTTGAACTCATAGCCCTGGAATCAACTGATTTTATATTGATTTTGCACCTTGCAATATAATTAAATTTGTTTGTAAGTTCTAACAGTTATTTGGTGAAGCCTTTAGGGTTTTCCACATATAAAATCATGTCATGTGTCAAGAGTGATAGTTTACTTCTTCCTTTACAGTTTGGACATGTTTTTATTTCTCTCTCCTGCCTAACTGCTCTTGCCAGGATTTCAAATACTATGTTGAATAAAATTGGTGACAATTGACATCCTTGTTCCTGATCTAAAGGGAAAAGCTTTCACCTTTTTACTACCGGCTGTGGGCTCGTCATACATGACCTCTATCAAGTTGAAGTATGATCCAACTCTATCCACTTTATTGAGTTTTTCTTATAAATGGATAATACACTCTGTCAAGTGCTTTTCTGCATTCATTGAGGTGATATTATTTTATCCTTCCTTTCATTAATGAGGTATTTCATGTTGACTGATTTGCAGATGAATCATCCTTGCTTCCCTAGAATAAACCCCACTTGATCACAGGGTAGGTTCCTTTTAACATACTGTGAAATTTGGTTTGCTAATATTTTGTTGAGGGTTTCCACACCAATGTTCACAAGAGATACTTGCCTCTAATTTTCTTTTTATGTGGCATCCTTGCTGGCCTTGAAAACTGAGAGCATTCTCTCATCTTCTACTTTTTGGAAGAATTTAAGAAGGACAGGTATTAAATCTTTGTTTGGTAGAATTCACTAATGAAGCTATCAGGTCTTGGACTTTTGTTTGTTATTTCATGATTCAGTCTTGGAAAATTATGTTTCCAGAAATACATCTACTTCTTGAAAGTTCTCTAGTTTTCTTGTAATTGATTTCCAGTTTCATATATTGTGATTGGAATAGATGCCTGATAATGATTTCCGTCTCCTTCAATTTATTGACTTATTTTGTGGCACAACACATGACCTATGCTGGAGAACGGTCTATGTCCATTTGAGGAGACAGTGCATTCTCCTGTTGTTGGATGGAGTGTTCTACATCTATAGATATATATATCTATTAAGTTCATGTGGTCTTACAGGTCATTTAAGCCCATGTTTCTTTATTGATTTTTTTGTCTAGATGATCTATTCATTGATGTCCCACTGTCAGTGCATTGCTGTCAACTTCTCCTTTAGCTCTGTTAACATCTGCCTTACATACTTAGGTACTATGTTGGGTACATATTGGCAAATGTTATATACGTTTATGTTCTTGTTGGACTGACTTATCCTTATGTAATGACCATCTTTGTCTTACTACACTTTGTTTTAAAATCTATTTTCTCTGATACAAATAGCCTTCTTTTGGTTTCCATTTGCACGAAAGAGCTTTTCCTACCCCTTCACGTTCAGTCTCTGTGTATCCTTACATCTGAGATGAGTCTCTTATAGGCAACATATAAGTGGCTGATTCGCCTTGTTTTTTGTGTCCATTCAGCTACTCTGTGTCTTTTCATTGGGGAATTTAGTCCATTTACATTTAAATTAACTATTAATAGGCATTTACTTATTGCCAATTTGTTGTTTTCTAGTTCCTCTCTTCTCCTGCTCACCTCTTCTGTCCACTGATGACTTTGTTTAGTGCTATGCTTTGATTCTTTTCTCATTATGTTTTGTGTATCTACAATAGGTTTTTGCTTTGTGGTTAACACAAGAGTCACACTTAAAATATACTGGTATACAGCAACTTAAATTTAATCATATTCTAAAACTGTTTTTTAACACCCCCAATGTTTTATGTTTTTAATACAATTTTCTACATCTTTTTATTTTTTGTATCCCTTAATTATTGCAGATAGTTATAATTGCTACTACTTTTAACCTTCACACTAGCTCTATCAAGTGATTAATCCACTTCCTTTACTATATATTTATCACTGAGATTTTTACTTTCACATTTTCTTATAACTAATTAGTCTCCTTCCTTTCAGCTTAAAGAAGTCCCTCTAATTTCTCACAGGGCTGGTTTAGTGGTGATAAACTTTTAGTTTGTACTTACCAGGAAAACTGTTGATCTCTCCTTTAATTTTGAATGATATCCTTGCCAGGAATAGTGTTTTTGGTTGAAAGTGTTTTTCCTTCAGCCCTTTGCATAGGTCATGTTACTCCTGACATGACAAGATCTGTTGGTAAGTCTTATGGAGATTCCCTTGTATGTAACAAGTTGTTTTTCTCTTGCTGCATTTAAGATTCTCTAACATTTGAGAAAATCTTCATTAATGTATCATAGCGTGGAACTTTCTGGGTTTATTTACTTGGAATTCTCTGGGCTTCCTAGATTCAGGTGTATGTTTCCTGTCCACATTAGGGTAATTTTCAGCTGTTATTTCTTCAGAGAAGTTTTCTGCCCATTTCTCTATCTCCCGTCTTCTGGGACCTCTACAATGCGTATGTTTTTCTGCTGCATGTTGTACCATAGGCCCCTTAAGCTATCTTCATATTTAAAAAAAATTTTTAACTGCTCTGGGTGAATTCTGCAGTGTCTTCCAGATCACTGACCTTTCTTGTATTTGATGTAATCTCCTATGGAAATCTTCTAGTATATTTTTCAGATGAGTTATTGCATTCTTTGGCTCTGTGACTTGTTACTTTCTTGTATTTTCTACCTCTTGGTTGAATGAAATTCTGTGTTCATCAATTATTCTCCCAAATTCTGTGAGCATCTTTATGACCTTTACTTTGAACACTTTCTTAGGTAAATTACTTATCTGTTTTGTTACAGGTTTTTTTGCTTCTTTGTTTGGGAGTTTTACCTTGTTCTTTCATTTGGAACCCACTCTTCTGTGTCCTCATTTTGCAGGACTGTTTCTATGGGTTAAGTGGAACTATCTCTCCTGGTCTTGAAAGAGTGGCCCTGCATTAACACTGAAGCGTATTACTATTTAACTTTCTCTTACTTCTAGTTTGTCAAACTGTTTCAGAACTGGGGGGCACAGAAAGGCAGTCCCCTCTGGCCATGAGAGCCCAGTGCCCAACAGGCATCCTCTGTGGATCCATTCCCCATAGCTTTATGGTTCTCAAAGGCTGAGGTACCTGTGGGTCAAAGTCCTTCTTTCCTCAGGGAGGAGTTCCATATGTGTGAGATTCGTCCCCCATAGTGGGTTGCTGTGCAAGGAGGTGGTGTTTTGGGGGAGACGGTATCTCTGCTACCCATCTTGATGTGTCCCCTTTATCTTTTGTGAAGCATCTGTTCACCTAGTTCTCAAGTTCCTTTCAAAGGGAATTATTCCACATGTAGCTGGATATTTGCTGTATCTGTAGGAGGAGGCTAAGTTTAGGATCTTCCTATGCTTCCATCTTGAACCTCCTCCCTTTCTGGGTTTGGTCCTGATCTTCTGCATGAGGTACAAATGTTCTTTGTTCACCCCCAGCACAGAGCCCAAGGCGGGACTTGAACTCACAAACCTGAGATCTAGAGTCAGATGCCTAACTGACTGAGCCACCCAGGCACCACAAGAGATACAAATATTCTTGAGGGCAGACACCTTGTCTGTCTTTTTCACCATGTATTCCCTCCATGCCAAGACCATTCCTGGTACACAGGTGACATCCAACAATTATTTGTGGAACAAATTAATAACAAAATCCACATACAATCAAAGTAACTATTCATTTTCACTCCTTATCCGATTTCTATTCTTATGCCAAATAGCTCCAAGGAAAGAAAAATGTGATCCTAGGCAGGCCTCAGTGAAAATCCAACCACAAGTCAAAAAGCAAGCTTGATCATTACTGGTCATGGCCACAAGAGGGACTGGTACCTTTTTATTATCCACAACTTTATGGACGTAGATGGTGGCTTGAGTGTATTCACGTAGGTCCCTCTGCTGTTGACATAATAAGCCCTCTCTGCATTCTGGACAGAGTTCTAAAGAAACAAAGTAAATCAGAAGTGGCTGAGGAATTAATGTCAAAGAAAAAAAATATATAAAAACAAACATCAAAGCTACCAGGGAGCATTCATTAAATAACTATTACTCATATTTTCTATTAATGTATTCCATTGAATGCGTTTACTATAAACAAATAAATAAAGACACAAATAATGGAATGGGAATAGGATAATTCTCACCTGGGGCGTATTAGTTTGGACCAACACATGCTCTTTAATTTTAAGTAGGGAATACAGCAGTGACATCCCCTCCTTCCCTCTTAAAATGTCACATTTTAACTACACGGAACATAAACAGATGAATATGAAAACTTACTTGGCTCAGAAATATACTGTGTTTCTGAAGGGTTTACATCTCCCACTTCAGTTCTTGTGATTTTAATTACATGATCCACGACAAAGAGCTTTTGAATCATTTGCCACTCGCCGGGCCATATGAGAGCTATACTGTGCAAAAGAACCCAACATGCCTTAAGACACATGGAAATGAAGGGAACTAACATAATCCATTAGTCTCCCAAAACCAAAACATCAAAAGCAGTATTTAATACAAAGAAGTTAAAAAGGAAAAGATACATCTTCCTCAACAATGAACACTAGATTTCCTCATACAAAACAATGGTGTTACAGCAATGAAAGTAAAGGGACTATAGTTACAGGAAGCAATATGGCAACATTTCAAAACCTGAAACTGAATACACAAGTTAGTTACAGAGGGATATCATATAATGCCCATTTATATAAAACATTTTTAAATATGCAAAATATTAGTGTGTGTGTGTGTGTGTGTGTGTGTGTGTGTGTGTGTTTAAGTAGTATTTCTGAGGATGATAACCCTCAGCATCAGGCCTGTGGTTACCACAAGGGAGGAAGAGAGAGAGAAAAGGGGGAATGGAAGAAACGATAAGTACCGAGGGACCTTAGATTTTATTTGAACTGTTTTTCTTTTTTTTTTTAAAGTCAATTTTATTTATTTATTTTCAATTTAAAAGAGAGAGAAGGGGCAAGTGGGGCAAAGGAGCAGAGGGAGACAGAGATTCTTAAGCAGGTTCCATGATCAGCACAAAGCTCAAAACAAGGCTCGATCCCACGACCCTGGTAACATGCATGACCTGAGCTGAAATCAAGAGTCAAACGCTCAACTGACAGAGCCACACAGGTACTCCTGAATTGTTTAACTTTTAAGCTGGCTAATACACACATTTCTTTTATTATTACAGACATTTTCCAGATGTCCAACATTTATAGCACCCACCCCGCAAAGAGGAAGGAAGGAAAAAGAGAGCTGGGGGAGAACCTAGAAGAAGAAACAGATTAACTCTCAGTTTCCATAAACGATGGTAAAGTATTAACACGGATAACAAACTCCCCGCCTCTAGCTTACTGCCAAAGAAATTGTTATTTGTGTGTTCTAATTTTCACGGTTTATAAGGAATATCAGAGGCATTCTATCTTTTCTTACACAGTTAAAAATTATTTGAAAAGATCAAATGGCAACATCAGGAGTGAGTTTCATATTAAGAGCCCTTATGGAAGCACTTGGCAGGTGGCACAAAAATTTCCATTTTAAGACCCCAGAATTCCTGACGACCAGTTCAGTGGCTCCGCTCTGGTGCCATGCTGCCTTCCTCCTCCTCGTCTGTTTCCTGAAGCCTGGGGGCTGCAGGAAAAACAACTACAATCAAGATCCCTGGTGATTCTGGGATGCTGGAAGACATCTGCTAGAGAGGCTGTATTGGTACCCGAAGCTTCTGGAAGAAGAAGGCAGGGCTTCAGGAAGGACAAAGCACAGAAAAAGAACAAGGTAGCCTCAGGGGGCTTCTCGCCTGTTAGGGAGAGACAGTCTTGCTTTCTTTAAAAAAAAAAAAAAAAGTTAAGTGCTCACTCTGGTGGAGTTTATGAAACAACACTCCCCACAATTCAGCAAAGGCCCAGATTCTTCAAACAGACTGCTTATGTCAGAGGAAAAATAACCTAAATATACTTTATTAGTCATTAGAAAATCACATGGAGGTGCCTTGGTGGCTCAGTCGGTTAAGCATCCAACTTTGACTCAGGTCATGATCTCGCGGTTTGTGAGTTCGAGCCCTGCGTCAGGCTGTGCTGACTGCTCAGAGCCTGGAGACTGTTTCAGATTCTGTGTCTCCCTCTCTCTCTGCCCTTCCCCCATTCACACTGTCTCTCTCTCTCTCTCTCAAAAAGAAATAAACATTAAAAAAAAGAAAAGAAAAGAAAAATAAAAATCACATGAAGAGAAGAAACTCACAGTTTAGAATCTTCTTTGGTCATGGAAGCAAATGTAAACATGAGTCCCCCATGGGGGCACAGAAGAGCACTGTTTCCAACTGATGACACGGGACTACATCTTGTGGGTTTTCTATTCAAAGGAGACAAGGAGGATCAACATACTTCACTATGGCAATGACTTCAGATTTTTAAAGTAATTATTTTAAAATTAGACACACATTTAAAAGGATACTAGTTAAATAAATGTTTTCTTAAGATTATTTAACTTAAACAAAAGAAAGCTTTTAATATGTGTAAAAAAAAAAAAAAAAAGTAACCATCAATGGTACCATGATCAGAATTCATACTTCTTAATTTTTATTTTCTTTTTTAAGTAGGCTCTATGCCCAACATGGGGCTTCAACTCATGGCCCTGAGATCAAGAGTCACATACTCTACTGTAGGAGCAAGCCGGGTACCCCTAGAACCCATAATTCTTTTTTTTTTTTCAATGTCATTGGAATTTTGACATTTATTTTTAAGAGACAGAGCACAAGGGGGTGGGGGGTGGTGGGCAGAAAGAGAGGGAGACACAATCTGAAGCAGGCTTAACTGTCAGCACAGAGCCTGACGCGGGGCTTGAACCCACGAACTGTGAGGTCATGACCTGAGCCAAAGTCGGATCCTTAACCGATTTGAGCCACCCAGGCGCCCCTAGAATCCATTATTCTTAAAATACTAAAGTGAACAACAACAAAAGGAAATAGAAAATGTTGGGTTCTACCTGACAAATTTCCGCCATTCTTCTACAAAGAACTGTGACACAATGTACAGGACATCTGTATCCTGGAACAGAGAAGCACACACAAATGCCTGTTAACTCGGTGCGCATGTAACCGAAACCCTTTAGGGATAATGTTTTTCCATGTACTGTGGTTCTCCTTCCTCAAGTTTTATAACTAAAATGTAAATACAGCCCTCTGCCAAGGAACCGTAAGCTAGAATAAACCCACTGATTAGACTACCAAAAAATGAGAATCTGGGTTGTTCTGAAACAGTTCACTGGGAATTTGTCAAGAGCTTTGAAAAGGTAAGAATTCCATCCTTTGTGGGGATCATTATACCTCTGGCCAGTTACTGAGACATGGTCTGTTTTTGTCCTGGAACAAATTCGGAAGAGAAGTCTTTTGCTCGTTTGCAATCATCTTATGTAAGGCTTCATTTTCTTCCCCTTCTCTTTCTAAAATCTGAAAAAAGAGAATGAAGCAAGAGGTAATCAACCACCTCCTGCTGACGGCACAGGGCTTGCCTCCTCCCTACACCCCCATCAGAAGTACAATGTCAGCTCTGAAAAGTCAATCCAGGGAGGCGGCATGCGATCCCCACAGATGCCAGCACAACATTCAGTACCTTGCACTGTGAGCAGCATTCTCTGTAACTTGGAAACTCCGGAGCCTTTGGAAAGTACTGTTGCAGTTTGTTCCAAGCGTCTTTAGAAACAAGTCGTCTTTCGTTTTCAGATATGCATAACTCCCCTGAGTTAAAAAAATGAAAAAATTATATTTGGGGGAAAACAGCTTTAAAAGGTCAATATACACACCCTTCAACAAATCTATCTTCTATTACTTAAACTTTAGGAAAATTTGTATGTATTCTTTTCCTTATTTTCTGTAATTTGCACCCTCTTTCCCTCGTTTCAAAAATCTGTAGATTTCATCTTCAAGGTCATTTAATTCTAAAGGTGGTAGCCTTTCCGGTATATGCTTCATCTAGGTCTGCGGTTGAAAAATTAGGTGATAAAATCACATAGATGAGACCAGGGCGGGGCAAGAAAGCACTAATAGGGCCTGCAGGGACCCTGGTGCCCCTGTGACAAGGCAGGGTGTTCAAGAGAAACGCATCTCCACCCACAGTTAAATGCCACGCTTCCCTACAGGTTTTTTCTTTGCTTTTATTTTTAATGTTTATTTACAGAGAGTGAGAGGGAGGGGAAGAGAGACAGGGAGAGTGAATCCCAAACAGGCTTCCCGCTGTCAGTGCAGAGCCCGGCGTGGGGCTTGAACCCACAAACCTCGAGATCATGACCTGAGCTGAAATCAACAGGAATTTAACAGACTGAGCCACTCGGATGCCCCTGTGGTTCCAATTTCTATTGTTTGGCTGATCCCGGTTGATAAATTAGTAAACTGCATTTTAGTCATTACCCAAAAAAACTACTGTTAAGTTCTGAAAGCCATACATTTGCTTCTACCCCCATAACTAAGAGTAATTAAGCCAGTGACCTTTCTAAATACTGTGTTGTCATTTTGGCTTTACATATTCTATGTAATAAATAAATGGAGAATCAGAGAAATTGGTATACAGACTCACTGTAGGTTGTTTACAAGGAAGCTGGGATATGACCCCAGATCTGTCTCATCCAAACTCCACAATTTCTAACACCTCAAAATGCATCTTCTTACCTTACACCTCTTATTGAGCTTTGAATACTCAAGAAAAGGTTATTTTGCATTAAAAAAACATGACCAGAGAAAATAGGTCACACTGCAAAAATTAACTTTCTGAGCAGGCTGTTAAATTTCCTGAGGCTATGAAGATCCACTCCAACATGTCTATCCCCAGACACAACCAGGGAATTTTTTTTAAGTTAACTGGTTTATCAGATGTTAATTTAGTGCATCTTTTTCGGTGAAATACGATGCAGCCATCAAAAAGATTACAGTAGGTTTTCACAACCGATTTAGAAAAAAAACTCCAAGGCAGTTACAATTTTAAAGGGGTTTCTTTCCTTTCTCCCAAAAAAGGACTAAAGAGGACGTACATGCTATGTATATACGCGCATGGTATCGCACGGTGTGGTTCAGAAAAGCAGTGTGAATAAAGTAAATAATACAAACACACACACACATTAATAGCATGTCATGTTAACCATGGATGTGTTGCCCTTGTTTTAATAAGAGGTTATTATTTTTTTTTAATATATTTTGAATTTTTTTTTACATTTATTTATTTTTGAAAGACAGAGCACAAGTGGGGGAGGGGCAGAGAGAGAGGGAGACACGGAATCCCAAGCAGGCTCCAGGCTCTGAGCTGTCAGCACAGAGCCCGATGTGGGGCTTGAACTCACAAATCGTGACATCATGACCCGACCTGAAGTCAGACGCTTAACCGACTGAGCCACTCAGGAGCCCCAATAAGAGGTTATTTTTACGTAATGACTTACTTTAATGTGGGATGGGTATAAAGAACAACCTAAATTTATTTTGAAGTCAGAAGAGTATATGAATCATTCATTTTGCTGCAGTTTAACTGTCCCCTGTGCTCCTTGTGATGTGTCTATACTTAGGTACAAATCATTTTAATAACTGCTGTGATGATTTAATGTATCTGAATATGAGTTATTATGAGGTCATAAACAACTTTTTTTAGACTTGTATTCTGCAATAAGTTTCCTAAAACGTGAAAGGAAAAAGCCTATCAACTAAGTTCACTCTTGACCAACATCTCCCAATACAGATCAAACCAGTCATGAAAGATTAAATTCACCAAACACACTTGGATGGCCTAATTCCCAAAGATTCTTCTGACAAACACAGAAATCTAGTAGTAAACAATAGTTCACACATTGTGTGTAAATACCCTCACCCACAAAATCTAGGTTAAACTACAGTAACTTGGGGCATAGAACACCTGAAAAACACATAAAAATAAAACGCAATGCTGTCCAACTATTAACCAATCTGTATAACAAAAGAGGTTTAAGTTACGGGAAGGTTATCCACTTAAATGAATATACAATGAACTGGGTAAGAACACTTAATACATAGAAAGTATCTGCAATAAATACTGAACTCTATGGTAGTAATCGATCTCCTAATGGAGTATAATCTGGTGATTAATTCACATAAATCTCTGATGTATTAAATATACACGGGGCTTTAGAAATACATCAGGATTTTACTATACAAATATGCAAATTCAAAAGAAGGACTTCCAGATAAAAATGACATTTATAACTGTACTTTCAGTGCCTCCTCAAATATCATTACACCAGAGGAAAGGGATTTTTAAAAAAATTTATAAAATCATGGTGACAAAGAGAACACAGAGGGAGCAATGCCAACAAAAATGTCTGAAGCTTAAGAGCAAATGGATGAGACAGAAGAAAAATTAATTTAAATGTGGTGTAGGTCAGGAAGTAACCAGATTTACTACACAGCAGAACAGCCCCCATCAACCCAGGAATCAGAAGCACACAGAAGTAGGGATGAGATTGCAAAACAGGAGAATAGACCAAAAGTCTCTATTTAGGAGGCAGTTAAAATTCTCACGCCCTTCCTCAATGCCCTACAGATAAAAGCCACTCTACCCACAAAAGACCACAGGCTTCCCCCTGCACTGGAGGACAGAAAGTGCAGACATGAATGCGGTCATGAGCTGAGAGGGGGACCAGTAAATGTTTCACACAGAAGGCAAAGGCTCCCAAGCACTCTTCTCTCTTACAACCCCAGAGCAGCGACAGCGCAGTCAGCATTGTCCAGGCATGAAAATGGAAAATGCTGATGGAGAGATCCAAGCACCCAAGAACAGACACCAACAAGGAGAACTCCCGAGCACAACAGCCCAGCCACAGCACCCTAACAGCAAAGCTCGTCATCATCAGCTGCTGCCACACACACCCGGCAACCAGAGAGCATCTTGCACAGTACGTGAGGTAGGGCCTGCGCCAAGACAGGCCCGGGTGAGATGTCACAACACTGGGGACAAAAATCTGACAAGCTACCAGAAATGGAAGGGAAAAAAATACCTATAAAGAATGGCTCTGGACAAATGGTACATTGAAAGAGCAACTCTTCCCGCGCTTGGCAAAACTACCCTTCTAGTGTGGTGAACTTGAGGTGATTCTCACCTCTGTGTGCCTCACTTTACTTATTCATCAGTAAGACAGAGAAGACAGTAATACCTCTCAGCGTTGTTGTAGAGATTAAAGGAGCTAATACCTATACGCTTAGAAAATGACTGGGCACATGGTAAACATTCAATAAATGTCCACTATCATCTTACTATTATTAGTGCGATTACCACCACCACCACCACCACAGCTCAGGAAGGAGTTTTAATATAAATCTAATGAGTGAAGTGGGTTTCTAAGGTACAATATGCTGCACGTGTAAACCCTGGCATCCATGGGCAGACAGTACACTGACAAGTGAGGTCCACAAAATCCAGTCGTTGAGAACCATACTTTTGAAATATGAGGTAAAATAGGGGTGCCAGGCCGCCTCAATCAGTGGAGCACTCACTCTTGATCTCAGAGCACCTGGGTGGCTCAGTTGGTTAAGTGTCCGACTCTTGGTTTCAGCTTAGGTCATGATCTCACAGTTCGTGGGTTCGGGCCCTGCATCGAACTCTGCACTGGTGGAGCCTGCTTGGGATTCTCTCCTTTGCTCTCTGCCTGTCCCCAGCTCATGCTCTCTCTCTCTCTCTCTCAAAATAAATAAGCGTTAAAGTAAAGAACAAAAACAAAACTAGATAATGTACAGCAACAAAATGCCACGAAGCTGAGATCAAGCCAAAGATCTTAACAAAACAAAACCCCAGCTCTTGTGCTCAATTTCTGCTGAAGAGTGCAGCCCAAGTTCTGAAATCACACTCAGGTCTGCCATGCTTTCTGTCAAAACTGTAATCCTGAAATGACAAGATGAGACAAGAAGTGGGAAGGCAGAGCAAAAGTCAGTGAGCTAAGGATTAAGATGACATCCGACTTGCGACGCGTTTTCCAGCAGTTGGGCAGCACCTCGCAGGAAAGTAGCAATGAGCCACAGAATCCTCAACTCTCGAAAGGGAGACAATTACCCCACTGTCCACACCCATGCTATGATGGATTTAAAAAAAAAAAAAAAAAGCTGACACCACAGCAGGAGGAAACAAACTGATCCACTCTTGGCTATTCGCTTCACCTTTATCTGCTTGTTCTGTCAAGCACTCCAGAGGGCATGTCTAACCCGCATGTGTGTTCCTAGTGTAAGGAAGGGCAAAATGGGAGAAAGGGTGATGTGACAGGAAAGACAGATGGGCTTGGGACCCATGACCCACAAACACCCGAATCCACATCCCACGATGACACCCCCTCCACGTGGTATGGTCAGCAAACGAGTGAGCTCAGCCACTCAGCTAGCAAGCTAAAGCACAGCGTGATAATGGTCAGCAACATCACCATGCCAAGCATCACTCACCTGACAATTACTGTCACTAGTGTCTTCAAGGAGTCTTGATACAAAAGCACTAAGGTGCATGAGGGTAAATATGAGATTATCGTGCGCTGATTCGGAATGAACTAATGAATTAAGAATTGGATACAGTTAGGGGGCTCCCGGGTGGCTCAGGTGGTTAAGTGGCCGACTTTGGCTCAGGTCGCGATCTCACGGTTCATGGGTTCGAGCCCCGCATCAAGATCTGGGCTCACAGCTCAGAACCTGGAGCCTGCCTCAGATTCTGTGTCTCCTTCTTTCCCTCTTTGCCCCTCCCCGGCTCATGCTCGGTCTCTCTCTGTCCCTGAATAACTGAATAACAATGTTTAAAAAGGAAAAAAAAAAAAAGAATTGGATACAGTTAGAAATGAGAGAGGAGGAAGGAGACTTATGCAGTAAGTGCCTTTGAGAAGTTGATGCCTCTTTGATGTGCAGACAGCTAACAGAATGGGAAACTGTGTGCCATATACAAGGAGTCCCTTGCAAAAAGTTACTTATTAGAAGTGAGCACTAAGACCAAGTAAGAGATAATCAAATACACAGGATTGATTTAAAAAAATTGGAAATTATCATTAAGAGAACATAGCACACAGTAGCTACTCAATGGATATCTCAGAAATGAAACCAGAAGTAGCCCTAAGAATAAGAAATATATGAATTTTGTTCTGAGAGTATTCAAGTCAAACAAAGACTCTCACTCATGGGACATAACGGACATTCCTGCCTTCAAACTCAGTCTTTCAATTGACACACGACAAAGTTTCTTTTCTAAATGTGGTAAAATCCTATTTTGTATTTTTTTAAAAAAATTGTTTGCAAGGAAAGAACATATGAGAGGCCCTGGCACGAAAGCAGGCAGTAAGAAGTTAACTGGGGAAAAGGACGGGAGAACAGAAATAGGAAAAGTCAAGCAGATTAGAAAGCCGGTTTACTGCACCATGACAGCCACATCAGGGCCTACTTCTCTCAGAAACCCGGGGAGAATACTTAACAAAACATCTGTGATACACTAACGTCAGACTAACAACACAAGATGTATGCTTCTAGGGCGCCTGGACGGCTCAGCCGGTTGAGCATCTGACTTTGGCTCAGGTCATGATCTCGTGGTTCGAGAGTTCGAGCCCCATGCCGGGCTCTGTGCCGACAGCTCAGAGCCCGGAGCCTGCTTTCGGATTCTGTGTCTCCCTCTCTCTTTTCCCCTCCACTGCCCGCACACTGTCTCTCTCTCTGTCTCTCCCTCTCTCAAAAATAAAACATTAAGAAAAAAAGATGTATGCTTCTAGCTTACCATGTGGGCACAGAATGTCTTCATTAAAATTTAATTCCTCCTCCTCTTCTTTCCTTTCTTCTTTTGATTCCTCTAATCAAAAGAAACACAGATAATAATCATTCTAGCTGTTATATTTGAAGGTCAAAGCAGCAGTACCGCTGAGCACAATTCCGAACAAAGAAAACTTGAAACATTCCAAAAATTAGACCCAAGTGATTCGTACATGGTTATGCTAAGAAGCGCTATGTTTCTTTCCCTTAAAAGGAAAGAAAAATATCTGAATGGCAGTTTTACTTTTTAAAGATTTAGATTATGCAAGAAAATGTTTTTTTTTTTTTTTTCAAGTTGAAAAATACTTTACATCTCCTTCCATTAATTCTAGTCAAGCTATTCAGAATACAGGATCTTAAACCAAGTTAATCATCCACATGTCACGTTATTTTCACCTACCTCTTCTTTTAGGGGTTGAACGGAAAACTTCAGAAAAGGCTAATGAGAAATAAGGACTTAACCGATAACATCAAAAACGTATAATAAGAACTGTGCGTTTCCTGTTAACATTTCTCTTCTAACATCTGCTTTTACTATTTGTCTGAATTGTGTCACCATGAATTTGTAGTTGTGTATACCAGGAACACAATCCTTAAGCATAAGGAGATTAGAATGACTACGTAGGGGTTTTAGTTTATGTTAAGTATACATTTTTAATACGCTTAAGATAATATGTAAAGAATATTTATTAATCATTAAAAAACTCAAGTGGAAGGGCACCTGGTTGGTTCAGTTGGTCGAACACCTTGGTTTCAGCTCAGGTCATGATCCCAGGGTCCTGCAGTCAAGCATGGAGCCTGCTTCGGATTCTGTCTCCCTCTCTGCCCCCCTCCCTCACTTGCGCACGTGTGTGCGATTTCTCTCTCAAATCAGTAAAAAAATGAAAAAGAAAGGACACTGACCAGGTAACTGTCTCTTCATTCCGTCACAAACACAATGAACTTCTCAAATAAATGGCCATGGTTAATCTCAGTGATAATTTTGAAAGGCACAGTCTTGACACTGCTCTATCATTTTTCATCTATCAGACTAGTAAAAACTGATGTGAATGGTATACTCTTTATGTTGACAAAAGCACTGGAAAACAAGCCCCCAACATACTTTCTGAAGGAAATTTACCAATACGAGTCAGTACATGGCAATTCCGTATGGGTATGTCACGGTATAGTTTATGACCACTGACACACTAGTTTTCAACATTACCTTTATTTAAGGTGTTGCCGTTCATCTTCCCGTTGCTTTGGTCGACGTCCCCATCTTGTTCGTCTAATTGCTCGAGAGCCAGCTGGCGCCAGCTGCGCAAGGAAGATTTCCCTACCCAAAACCCGTCATTGCTGTGGAACAGAGACCACGTGACGTCACGCAAGTAGTATTTCCTGAGGCCCCCATCCCCTCTTTACCTGTAAAGGCCACAACTAGAGCGAATTACTAACATTCAAACTCTGTTGTCCACACCATTTTTATCCCCCTCCTGCATCCTGGCCATTTTTCCTCATCACTACTGAATAGCACAGATCTCATATTCATTCTGGTTCCATCCCAAATCTCGTCCGGCTTCCTCAGTTACGTTCAAGCTTGACCCGACTCAGCTGGCTACTTTCTTTCACGTGACTACCAGGCACAACTACATATAGCTGTGCCTTCAAGGACATCTGTAGGTACTCTCACACACATCCACGTCTATATGCAAACACACATCTGAGAACTCATTAGGCTGTTTACAGAATGATCAAAAACAGTGAATAATATTTATTTGGAAAACACGCACCTTCAATTAAACCCAGACATAACAGGTGCCATACTAAATGCCACCTGATTTTGTTGGTTCCTGGGTGCAAGATACTCTGTGGAGTGATGCTCGACATACTACAAGTACCCTGGGTATTTTCGACAAGGGCCCTCCACGGGGGACCATTTGTTAATACACGTCATGCTCTCTAAAGGGGGCACCCCCACGCCTGCCAGGAGTACTGACAATTCCACTCCCGAACGCACTAACATGCTGCTTGGTTTGGTCGGACTGCAGACCCACACCTCTGCTTCTACTTTTCTAACAGAGGGAGTGCAGTCACAAAGGCTGTGTCACTTGGCTTTCCTTATCTTTGCCGCAGTGGCAACCATTGCGACATTTAATCTAGCTGTCAACCACCGCATCACCCTTTCCTCAAAACATCCTAACTCCTATGGTCTGGAACTAATAAGCCGCTTCGTGATTTCCTCTACAACTGTTGCAGCTCGTCATAAACAGCATGCGCTGTGTAACATACCCCTTTACTGTTGCTTTTAGCAGATTATTGACAGTTTTATAGTCTTCATTTAGTTGATTCTTCAGACGTAACACACGACAACGTTCTACCACACACTCCTTACACAGGGCTTTCACTAGAGGGAATGAAAGGAAACGGTTCATTCACATACTAATTTCCTGATAGGGAAGTGTCAGTACTACACAGAACACAGAATTCTCAATCAAAGTTGCATGTTTTGATAGCAGAGCAGATTAGCATATATCCTACGTTGCTTAGGCGATACAGATTTCAAAACACCAATATTGTTCTGTACATAAAGAACAATGCGAGGCGAGATGTCACCATTCGCTACAACTACCTATGCTATCTACTATTTTACAAGATTTAGATGCCTATTTTACAAGACTGTAGTTAATAATGGAGGCTCTCAGGTGGGGGGGAGGGCACAGAGGAGTGTCAACATATCTGACAACTATAAATGTAATGTTAAATGAGAGCTTCGTGGGGGTATGAAATATTGGAACACTTCAAAGCACAGAAAGCACAGAACACTACAGGGAAAAACACCACCAAGGCCCCAAACTCACAGCTCCAGGAATCACGAAATGTGATTTTGGTTTTTTTTATTTATTTACGTTGAGGAGGGTGGAGAGGGGCAGAGAGAGGAGGAGAGAGAATCCCAAGCAAGCTCTGCACTGTCAGTGCAGAGCCCGACGTGGGGCTCAACTGAGCCACCCAGGCAGCCCGGAAATGTGATTCTTGGAATGATATAATCACTGCTTAGTTCACTGATCGTGAATCAAAAACAAATTGGGAAAGCAAAACTCCAGATGTGTACAAGAGAAGGTCTGAATCTTGCAGTTAAATGCCAGTTTTTATGCAGTAAGTTGTACGACCACGCTCCCCCTTTCTACTAAATTAAATGCTGTTTTCGGAAAGGGGGAACGTGGTCGCACAATTTTATTAGATTCACCGACAGACTGGAGGGAGGCCTTGTGTGGCCAGTAGCTCATTAAAAGGAAAGTGTTTTGAGGAGAGACAACCGGAAGCAAACGGACTACGGACACTACGTGGTTATAAATACCTCTGCATTCAAGGTGGCATCAAGTAGCTTCCATTCATAAGCTAAGTGAACAATCTACGGAAGTCAAATCAGATGTGCAATCTACCAGACCAAGGTTCAAGTACTCTGAAGACTACTGTACAAACTAATAAAAGACTACCACGTGGTTTCCTCAAAAGAGGAAAATTTTGTCTTTGAGAGGGCAAAATCCATCGTTAAAACTCAAAGAAAAGTGTCAGTTTCTTAGATTCTAACATTACAAATATATGAGGTCTAGGAGCACCTGGGTGACTCCACTGGGTAAGCGTCCAACTCGATCTCGGTTCAAGTCACGATCTCACGGTTCGTGAGTTGGAGCCCTCTGTCGGAAATCTGTGCTGCCAGTGCGGAGCCTGCTTGGGATTCATTCATTCATTCATTCATTCATTCATTCTCTCTCTCTCCGCCCTTCCCCCGTTTGTGTGCTCTCTCTCTCTCAAACATAAATAAATAAACCTTAAAAATAAAATAAAAATAGCTTATAAGGTCTAATGCTGCATAACTTCTCTCATTAGCAAACCCTTTCTGCAAAGCGTAAGGAGCATTTGCTCTGGCTGTCACAGTTTGGGTGAGATGATCAGAGACCACAAGCTGAGGACTTAAGGCATTACTTTTTCAGCAGAGAAAACACCTCGAATTACCAGTTAGTCTTGGTCCTCCTCCATATCTACTATAGAAAATGTCAGCCGCATATTCAGATATTCTCTTCATAATTGATATCTTATCAGGATGAAGCTTGTCATGGGAACACAGGCAAGCGTGATTATCGATAGGCTTGGTGGGTGTCGATTCATCCAACCATTTCTGTAGCCACTCGAGAGAGACAAATTCATAGGGCTCTGAGGGAAAAAGCAAAAGAAAGCATCTATGTATTTTCACAGCTTTTTGACTAAGTGATACTCATTTTCCTCTAAAGACAATACAAACTCTGTCCAAAGTTAGCAGAATCAGAAGAATCACTCTTCAGGGAAAATGTTGAGGAGTTTGACATAAAACTCCATTTAACTAACCCTCTTCTAGGTCAAGGAGCTGTGCACGATAGGAGACTGCACAGTTCCCTATGAGAGCGGCTGGTATTATTAACCACATTCTACAAAAGAGGCATCCACAGAGAGAAGTGTCTTGCTTGACAGCACAGCAGAGTTCTGATCAGGACACCCATGACTGTCGACTAGAAGCCATGCTCCACACATTGGCACGCAAATCATATACCCTCATTCCCTACTATGTTCATTTCATAAATGATTTTCATAAACACTTCTCACCAATGTGAAATACATCTGGAAATGAAAATGAAGAGACTGAGTTCCAAGTTATAAATTAACCTCAGAAAAAATTTTACAAATTAACCTCATCAGCCATAACCACACTTTTATAAGCCAGTTTTAACCACTGAACTTTTTTTCTTCGTCCGAGAGGATACTGGTGTCACTTAAAACGTATTTGATTTCCCCACCCCAGTCCGTATCATGAGCTACTTGTTATATAACGTATATCAAGAAAGTAAGCTATTTTATACAAATTCCAGTATGAATTACACTAGAATTGAATTGTTAGCGACTTTGACGTTGCAAAAATTTAGACAAAACTGAACCACCTCAAAATGAGTTTTCATTTGGGAAAACAAGAGTCCCAGAGTTCCCTAAAAGTCAAAATTAAGGACAAAGGGCCAGCTTTGATTACTTACAAAGATCTCCAGTGAGTCCCAGCATAAAACATAGAAGAAAACATACAGAGATTGAATTTACGTATTTGTATCATGTACTACTTCTGATGAGATCTGAGGGATAGACAATTTAATGCAAAGCCCATTTTGACCAATTGTATATTTCTCTTAGAGTTAGTGACAAGTCTAGAAAACTACTTTCCATTTAAGTTCAGTGTGAAACACTTCAATTTTTACAAAAACAAAATTCAGCATGATCGCATCCCGTATTTGTTCTAAGACTGTACATCGTCAACTGAGAGCTTTCTGATGGATTGGTCAGCCCTAATGCAGCTGCAGAGAAAGAGCTCATGACTGCCAAGTTGAGACCAAGGTCTAATCCAAGTTCTGCCACCAAGAAACTGAACTTGAGCAAGTCACTTGAACTCTCTATGCTTCAGGTCTTTTATTTGTAAAATGAAGGTAATAATACCTGCCTTCTACCTACCTCACAGGGATGTTGTTGAATGTAAAAGATAAGATATGTGAAGCATTTTGAGCTTTTTGGAAGAAAAGAGATATAGAAAAGTTAATCATACATTCACACAATATATAAAGTGGAGACCTTAAGATTCAGTATAGGTAACATGGTTGTGACACTCTACAATATATAATGATACAGCTAATTAAATTCAAAATACTTCCCAATTTTATTTGGCATTTATCGAGTTTAATCTGCCAGGGACAGAGTACACCTGGTTATCTTCAGAATTTTACTAAGATACATGATCTCTGTCCAAGAAAGCAAAATGAAACTCTTAGCATATCTAATCCTTTCTCAAATACAGTCACATAGATTAAAATTTTTACTAATCTGAAGACCATCAAAGGAGGGAAAACTGAACTGTGGCACAGAGGAACATTCAAGAACCATTCACCCGGTGTTCTCATGTCCCCAGGTGCTGGGGAGGGAAGAGCAGACAATGCCCACTATTGCTAACTGCAAACAAACCATAAGGATCCCGACCCTCACGAGAAAAGGAGTCCAGGAAGTACAGAAAACACTCTGTGCCAAGGGCCGGCTGCTGGAATTGAAAGCCCAGGGTGGCTGGCTGTACCCCGGACCCGTATGATAATGTGACTCAAAGGCAATCTGCTTCAGACAAGATTTCCCAATCCCCTACCTCAAATCCCACAGAAAACTTCCAAGTGAAGGTTACTGTTTTGGTTTTGAGCAGTTATATACGAATTAAAAGTAAGTCATGAAGATCAGAAAAATCACATCTGATTTTACAGTAAGAGGAGGAAGGGAGAGAGCAGAGAGCAGTTCTGGGGTTCTGATGGAATTCTGTGTTATTAATTCTACTGATTTTCTAGATTCAGGGTGCCAGTTTTAGTGTGCTGGAGGACCCATGGAAGGAAGAGGGGCTGTGGTTCACATAGGTCTGTCTGTCTTTCCATTCCCAATCTCGATTACCATAAAGAGTTGGATCAGTCTCTGCCAAGAGTTCCCAGACAATCAGGGACGAGCTCAAGTCTCAAGAGTTAAGGCAGATCTGCTTCTGGAGAGTTTTTACACTACTGACGTTTCTGTCCTAGAGAAAGACTCATGGCAGATTCCCTATGATTTGTGATCTAGCAAACCAGCTCAGCACTGTCTTCCGAAGGCATGGGTAATCAAGCACCGAAAAAGGAATGCGCACTCTAATCGCCAAGGGGGAAATACTGAACGGTCTATCATCTCACCACTTCACAAAACAGGAAAGCACTTGTGACAGTATTTACCAGAGAGAAATGTACATTTTGGTTAAAGTTATGTATAACTTTTTTTTTCTTTTTAATGCCTGAATTTTGAACATAAGGAAATCCCTTGGGGGGAATTATAAAAGTCTACAAAGACTGTGGCCTCAAAAATATTTGCAACACTTCACCTAGACATACTTTACCATTATTTGCAGATACCTTATTTAAATTTCAATAAAAAGGGCCAAAAGTGTCTGTGTTCCCAATGAGGCATATGTTTTAGGATAAATGACTCTTCTTTTATATAAATGTTCACAAACACAAGTAAGAGTTAGAAAATGCATAACAAAGACTAGGATTGGCAGCACAAAACCACATTCATCTGATTTTGGATTTTCAACACTTAACACGACATAGATATTCTACTATGTATGTTTACTGCAAATGGGAGGAAGATGTTCCTAACTGGTAAAAGTATTGATAACGGAGAGATATTCTAAGAACACAAGAGCAGTTTCTTAGAGACTGAAAACAGCCAGGAGATGCCCAAGTATGTGCTAACCAGACACATCCTGCCTTTGGACAATGCGGTTTTAAAAGAGAGGGACTTAACTGCATCTAACATAAAATGCAGTTTTGAACCATTCTCTTGTCCAGTGAATGCAGAAAACTAGGAATACAGTTCAAAAAATAGATTTCTCAACTCCTTTGAATAAATTTAGGTATTTGAATCATATTCATGTCCAAATCATTTTCAGTAACATCAGGGTCAGTCTCATTCTTTAGAATAATCCCAACCCTTGGGACAGAGTGAGACCAACGCATTACAAAAAAAAGTCAGAATCAAATAAAGATGTGGTTTAGAAAGAACTGTTCAGAGTCACTCTTACAGATTTAGCAATTTATATTCATCTTTTGTTTAAAAGAGTATACCAGTAATGGAAAAATAAGATATGAAAAAGACAAAACCACAAGTACAATTATACTTGAGTATTTATCTTCAAAATTTAGGATTAAATTGCCTCTCTTCTTTACGTAGGAATTGGACATGGGGAAGTCTGCCTAGGAAACGTTAAAGACACATCGTTACCAATGGTACTGAAGGCTTAAAAAGTTGGGATTTTCTAAGGCACTAGGTAAACTTGAATAAACATACACAGTAAAGGGATGAGCTGGCTTGTGTGGGATAATTCTTAAAAAATTAAGGGTCAGCAGAAAGCTCTCCATTCTTAGCATAATGTTTGATATTAAATTTCAAATTAGTATAATAGTATCATTAAAAATAGCACACAGACAAGACTGCCTGTTAAGACTGTCAGGGCAGTGAGTTGCTTCCATAACCCAATCAGATTTTTAAGAACAAATTAATATCTCACAAAATAGAAATGCCTGTAAGACTCATACATATGCAGAATGCTGACCTAAACCTTTTAATTTGTTAAGAGCTTCCCATTCTTAAAAGTACATGATAATGAAAACTATATGGAATGCTATGCATCAAATTATTGCTCGTTTACATAGTAATTTTATAGTGCTTAAGCTGGCGTTAGTGGGTTATAAGAAAGGGCAGGGGAAAGTTTGTTCATATACATTTGTGAACACGAAAGAAACAAGGCACATAATGGCAGCAGTGCTGTCCCAGAATATCTTACAGACCAGCTCCAGCAGGTAACCTTTGGTACAGCTCCTTAACCTCTTCGTGCTTTGCTTTTCCTTTATCCACACTTTGCTTACGCATCTCGGCCATTTCAATACACCACTCCTCAAACTTGGAATTATCCCGATCTACCAGCTCTTGAAGAAAGGCTATTCAAAACAGAAAGACAAAAACTAATGTTTTCCTGTTTTTAAAGACACAGAACCATGCCAATCTCGAAATTACAGCAAATATCTGTTAGGATTCTAGCGGGAACTTCCTACTGCGGTCTCCCTTTCTATAAGAGATCTATAACCTGCAGACAAGAGTGAAAATGGAAACAGCCACTTGAATGATACTAGGTAATTCCCAATCTGGTTCTCTATGATGTCACCAGACAACTGGAGCCATCAAATGGCTCACAAATACCACTTAAAAACAGATGATGCCACAGACCACAGTCCAGTAGTAGGTAGGATGACAATTTAAGACTGCCCTCAGGCCTGTAGCAACTCTTCCCCGCCCCCCACCCCTTCTTAATTAAGTAAACTCTAAGCCCATGCCCATGGTGAGGCTTCAACTCATGACCCTGAGATCAAGAGTTGCATACTCTACCAACCGAGCCAGCCGGGCACCTTGCTAAGTGGGTATAACCCACTTGTATGCTTTACAAATTAAACCAAATGATTCCTTAAATACATGTTTTCTTACCTATAAAATTTTTTAAATTGTTTGTGGTTTTCTTTGGGAGGGAAGGGGTCAGTGGAACAGTTCTGTTAAAAGTTCCTTTATTTTTTGGGTGCTTGGGTAGCTCAGTTAGGCCTCCGAGTCTCGATGTCGGCTCAGGTCACAATCCTGGGGTTCCTGAGACTGAGCCCCATGTCGGGCTCTGTGCTCAGAGCCTCCCTGGGATTCTCTCTCTGGCTCTCCCTGACTCGTGCAGGCTATCTCTCATTCTTGCTCTCTCAAAATAAACTTTTTTTTTAACGGTACCTTTATTTTAAAAAACTCACTACTTTATTTATTTATTAAGATTTTATTATGGATCTGAAGCGGGCTCCGTGCTGACAGCAGAAGCCCAACCCGGGGCTCCACCCACGACCCATGAGATCATGACATGAACCAAAGTTGGGCATTCAACCGACTGAGCCACCCAGGCACCCCAAAATTTTGTAATTTTTAAGTAATCTCTACACCCAACACGGGGCTCAGACCCACTCACTACTCATGAGATCGAGTCACACACTCCACCAAATGAGCCAGACAGGCACCCCCAAGATTCACTACTTTAAAAGCAAATTTGTGATTATATTTACTTTCACCAACACTTACTATCTGCAATCAACCTATCTTAATAAATTAAAACAGGAAGTTTTTATTTTTGTAATTATCTTTAAATGTTTTATCTATTCTTGAGGGAGAGTGTGAGCGGGCGAGGGACAGAGAGGGGGGAACAGAAGATTTGAAGCGGGCTCTGTGATGAGCACAGCAAGCCTGATGAGGGGCTCAAACTCACAAACCACGAGATCATGACCTGAGCTGAAGTCAGACGCTCAAACGACTGAGCCACCCAGATGCCGCTAAAGCAGTAAGTTCTTGTCACTGACCTTTGAGCACAGTATTCTAACATATTTGCCTTATGTAACCCTGGAAAACTGCTTACCTGGTACCTGAACAATTGTGTTGGGTTTTTCTTGAGTTTGTAGTCTATACACCAACATGTATGCATTTCGAGAGCAGTGAGTTCCTTTGCCACACTTGGGTTTACGTGTCTGGGACTTAGAAGGTTCTGCTGAGGTCGAGAAATAAAAGATAACTAAATTAGAATGCCTCTAGTATGTTCATCCTTTTGCAAGGGAGGGGAAGGAGGAGGGCCACAGAAAACAAATTTCTATAATACACATTCAAGATACTTTAACAGGGATCTGAAACATTAAAAGGCAATACAAATTCAGCACGCTCTTTAGATGCTTGAGTATTTAAACAAGCTTACTACCCTACCCCCTTTGCCTGCCATATTCCATTTCTATAAGATGGTAAGAAAGTACTATTTTTCAGGAAGAAAAACCTAGAACCAAATAAAAAGTACTACTGCTATGAGTTTATTTTAATGTCGATCTTAAATTACAAAAGTAAGTCCAGGGGCGCCTAGGTGGCTCAATCGGTAAAGAGTCTGACTCTTGATTTTGGCTTAGGTCATGATGGTGCAGTGAGGGAGATCGAGCCCGATGTCAGGCTCTGTGCTGACAGCGCAGAGCCTGCTTGGGATTCTCTCTCCCTCTCCCTCAGAATAAATAAGTAAACTTAAAAAGATTTTAAAAATCAGGGCGCCTGGGTGGCTCAGTCAGTTGGGCATCCGACTTCAGCTCAGGTCATGATCTCAGGGTTCGGGAGTTTGAGCCCTGCATTGGGCTTGCTGCTGTCAGTGCAGAGACAGCTTTGGATCCTCTGATCACACCCTCTCTCATCCCTCCCCCAATTTGCGCACTCGAGCTCTCTCCAAAATGAATATTCTTTGAAGGATTAAAAAAAAAAATACAGTAAATCCAGATTATGACAGAGAACACACTGATGGTTCCCAGAGCAGAGGAGGGCAGGCAGCTGGGTGAAACAGATGACGGGGATTAAGGGAGTACACTGGCAGATGAATTGTTGACTCACTATATGTTAACTGGAATTAAAATCAAAATTCAATAAGTTATAAAAAAAAAATACGCAGATTTAATTGCCCAAAGAAATAAAACAGCATGTTCAAAATAGTGAAATGCTAATGAGCATAAAGATTAGCCACTAATCTCTACAAATTCAGTAGCATGGCATTCATTCCTAAGTGTTCTGCATGGCAAGTGGATCACATGAAAGTGATCTTCAGATTGGTGCCTAGGATCCAGGGGTAACCTTCCGGTGGTATGAGATCATGCTTACTTCTCAGGAAATCAATGACCAGGTCTCCAATTCACTATATACTTTTGTAGAATCGAGCTGCCTCAAAGCTGAGGTTCCACTGATAGCTCCTGCCTCTCCTTTCTCAGTCATCCCTCTCCCACTTTACAAAGGAAAGATATAACCTCACCCAGGGATTAAAAAAAATTTCTCAGCCATGTCATTAAAAGATGTGTTTACAATAAAATTTTGCTTTTTTATTTGATTCAGGAGTATTCTATAACATACTCATATGGGATTGACCAATGTGGTGATATTTATAATTTAAAAGATAAAGCTAGATCCTGAGGCAAGGGGGGGCGGGCAGGAGGGAGAAGGGGAAAGGGAGAAGGATATTGGGGGGAAAAAAGAAAAAGTTCAATCAAAAAGAACTTTAACTATTTAGAGCTTTATGGTTAAAGAAATCTGAAGTATATTCCATTAGAATAAAATTCTGCAGGGTCAGATGGAAATGATGGAAATACTAGTATGGGAGAAAGGGGGAGGGTTGAAAGTGTCCTGCTATAAACAAAGACCAATTCATATGTCTCTGAAATAGTGGGTATTGACTGTTAACTAATTTCATTTGGACGCTCTTAAAAGTGATGTTCCAGTTTCACTATGTCAGAAAGTCACATTATTTGGAGCACTTAAAATTATGATGAAAATGCCGGGTTTTAAAACATGCAAGGAACGCAAATTCGTTCAATATTCTTATAGAGAATACAGGAACAAAAAGTTTGAAGACCACCATAACAGTAAATTAAAAACGTCAGGAGCATATACAGTAAAGAGGCAGTTGGGCACTTCTAACCAGAAAGTATTATGATTTAACATGTTCAATTCTTTGTAGAAGATGGGAATATAAAACAATTCGTAAAAGTTCATAATAGAACACAGGTGAAAATGACTCGTGGAATTTAACAAACAAGGATTTTCTGTTTTTGATGAAAAGAAAACAACAGATGAAAGCTGTAACGAACATTGCGTAGTGGCATTAAAACACTGGAATGGAGGGGCGCCTGGGTGGCTCAGTCGGTTAAGCACCTGACTTCGGTTCAGGTCATGATCTCACGGTTTGTGGGGTCGGGCTCTGTGCTGACAGCTCAGAGGCTAGAGACTGCTCTGGATTCTGTACCTCCCCCTCTATCTCTCAAAAATAAACATTAGAAACAAACAAAAAAACACTGGAATGGAATCCTGATAGGTGTGGAGTCTCTTTCTCTTGAACTACTCTAAAATTTAGGGCTGCTTAGAAACAGTAGATAGGACAGCCTTACCAATGCTTTCATTCCTACAATTCTGACTAAAATGAAGACAAATCGAATAAACTTCAGTGAAGAACAGTCAAATAAAACCACGACACAATTATTCATAATTTAAAGCTACATCTCAGTTTTGTTCCCAGAAAGACTCTCACAAAAAGAAAAATTATAAGCAAAGGTTAAGACCTTGAGTGTTACTGAGATGGGATGGGAATAACATTGCTGAATATCTATAAACACCTGTTATTTAAAAGCAGAAAATACCTCTCTCAATTACAAGAATATCGTTGCCACTTAAATATCTGCAGAAAGATCTACCCACATGCCTGGAAAGCCAACTCCAATGGCCATGCTCCTCCCTGACACCTTGGGCAAGTGGTTCTGATCCACGAAGAACTGTGGAGGAGACACACACCCATTCCCATTCCTTTTCTCTTATTTAGACTCCCAAGTCCAAGCCGCTTCCAAGAATGACAAACACGGAGACAGAGGAATGAAAAGTTCAGCTGAGATGGCTTCTACTGGAAAAACTGTGCACTTCGTTAGGGAAGGGATGGGTCTTCTGGCCCAAGAAAATGGACAGGATGACAGCTCCAGAGTAAGGTGCTATTCACAAAGTACTGTGAAGGCAGACCTCATCACTACAAAATCGCAAGCAGCTTACTCCCCAGAGGCATTGCATCACACTCTGGGGATGGCATAAGATACTTAACAGGGAGGAGCAGGCACTGTTCTCAGAGCAAAGGTCCCCTGCTAGAGTTATTTCTCCAACATACATCTCCCAACACAAAGAAAAACATCATGGAAACCATCTCTGGAGGAAAATCTTTTTTTTTTTTTTTTTTTTTTAATTCAGGCATCGCTAACAAAAGATGTTCAGAGATTTTACGTGTGTTTAAGACATGCAAATACCCTTAATAACCCATACCAATCTTGGGCCATAAAAATTTATCAAAATATTTCCAGTAAAAAAAATTTTATATTTTAAAAGGGCACTCACAACTTAAAGGTTTTACCTAGATCTTCCTCAATCCCTAGTTGTAATTTCTTCCCCTCCATCTTTTCTATGTCTTCGTCATTAAACTTATACCATTCACCGGACTGTGGATCTTTCACATGGGCAATGTAGTGGCCAGAATAAGCACTCACTCCTCTGTGTATAAGGACTGCACTCAGTTCATACACATAGGACCCACCTGGAGAAAGAGAAAGGGAGAAAGTAAAAAACGTTTTGGACAACAATATTTCTTCTTATATCCTGAGCCTTAACGGTAATGATTAAAATTGTTTTCCTATCTGATAGCATTCAAAACATGGCACTTTTTTTTTTCTTTTTTACAAAAAATTTAGTTTTACAAAGTAATATAGCAGATGCTATCTTAAGCACCTGACTGTACTGACTCTCCATTTCTCTTGCAAAATATACAGATGGAAAGCTATCGCACTCTGGGCACCCAGGTCAGGGTTACAAAGCTATTCTGTAGTACACTTTGCTATTCTGCATGAATTGGCTCACCTATATACTTACCAAGAATCAGGTGATCATATTCTTCTCACAAATTACTTATACAAACTAATGAGATGGGAGTGTGAAATTCAAAAAATTTTTTTTCAAGAAGAAAAAATGTTTTAGAAAAAATTAGAGATAAGCCATTAAGAAAAATTGCTGTTGGGGCTCCTGGGTGGCTCAGTCGGTTGAGCGTCCGACTTCGGCCCAGGTCATGATCTCGCGGTCCGTGGGTTCGAGCCCTGCATCGGGCTCTGTGCTGACAGCTCGGAGCCCAGAGCCTGTTTCAGATTCTGTGTCTCCCTCTCTCTGACCCTCCCCCGTTCATGCTCTGTCTCTGTCTCAAAAATAAATAAACATTAAAAAAAAGAAAAACTGCTGTCAAAACAGGCATAGGCCAAGATAACTGGAAACAGGAGAGAAAACATTAAAATTTAGAATGAGGTGGGGCACCTGGGTGGCTCAGTCGGTTGAGCGGCTGACTTCGGCTCAGGCCATGATCTCACAGTTCACGGGTTCAAGCCCCACGTCGGGCTCTGTGCTGACAGCCCAGAGCCTGGAGGCTACTTTAGAATCTCACTCTCTCTTTCTCTCCCCCTGCCACCACCCGCCCCTCGTCTCTCACAAATGAATAAACGTTAAAAAATTAAATTAAAAAATCTAGAATGAGGGGCATGTGGCTATCACAGAAGAGCGTGCGACTCTCAATCGAAGTTCTGAATCTGAACCCCATGTTGAGTGCAGAGATGACTTAAATAAATAAAACTTCAAATAAATAAAAATGCAAAATGATTCTGCACTGAGGTTTCTTCAGAAGTATTTTTAAATTCCTATTTCACTTTAAAGAAAACCAATAAATAGACAAACAAAAGCATATTATGCACATGGTTTATGCAAGAGAAGGCTTTACCCATTTAACCAAATATCGGCAAAAGAACATGGCCATTTTCAGATACAATATTCTAAAGCTTTTTTTAAAGAAAATCTTTTAAACCAATCATGGGGAGAAATACATATGTACTGGGGAAAAAAAATCACTTCTATCTATTTTATTAAAAATTAGAAAACAAAAAACTAATTAGCAACTCCATAATACAGACAGAACCACTACTGACACTGAGACCTGCAGTTTTTTCTAACAAATATATCATTAACATCTTTCTATATCATTAAACATCGTAAAACTCATTGTAGTGGCACCTGGGTATCTCAGTCGGGTAAGCGTTCTTGACTCTTGATTTCAGCTCAGGTCATCTCAGGGTTTCCTGAGTTCTGCATGGAGCCTGCTTAGGACTCTCCCTCTCTCCCTCGCTCTCTGCCCCTCCCCTGCTCATGCTCCTGTCTCTCTCAAAAAAAATAAACATTAAAAAAAAATCAGATATGATAAAGAACCAAACTGAACTTCTAGAAATGAAAATTATAATAACTCAAAGTCAAAACTCTACAGAAAGGCTTAACGGTGGATTAGGTTCACCTGAACAGAGAATCAGTAAAGTAGAAGGTGGGGCTAAAGAAATTCTGGGACACACAGCACAAAGCAATGGAAGAGTCAGGGAACACCTTAACAAACACCTATTGGGATTCGAGGGGAGAAGAAAGAGTGGGGATGAGACATTTTAAGACACGATGGTTGAGGAATTGTTTGATACCTTTTGCAGGGAGGATAAATACACTTAGAATCTAGCCCAACAGGTCACAGTGACACTGCAGAATGCCCAAACCAAAGAAAAAACTCTTAACGATGACAAAACAGGCCCCAACCCCTCACCGGCAACACAAGCACTGCACGTGAACAGAACGGCCCACGTTAGGGAAAATAAATGTCACAAGAACAAAATACAGACAATTTTCAGACAATGATATGTGAAAACAATTTGCCATCGACAGACCCTTTCAAAAGGAATTTTATAAGCTCTATTCCATATTAAAAAAAAAAAAAAAAAGCCACTGCAGAGGGGAGGTCTAGAATGCAGAAGGGAATGAATGATAAACCAAAGACGGTGGTAAACAAAACACCAACAGTCCTACACACAATAAGGCAGCCTTTGAGTTTTTTAAAAAGCAGAACTAAAATACATACAGAAAACAGGAGCCCCTGGGTGGCTGAGGTGGTTAAGGGTCTGACTCTCGATTTCAGCTCAGGTCATGATCTCACATTTCATAAGTTTGAGCCCCGCACTGGGTTCCAGGCTAACAATGTGGAGTCTGCTTGGGATTCTCTCTCTCCTGCTCTCTCTGTCCTTTTCCTGTTCATGCTTGCTCTCTCTCTCTCTCTCTCTCTCTCAAAATAAATAAATAAATAAATAAATAAATAAACAAACAAACAAACTTTGAAAAATTACTAAAAAAAAAAACAAACACAAGAAATAAGCAATTTAAGAGAGGATCGACTTCTTAATGGTTTAAGGTCCTTGTAATGTGTTTTTGGTTTTTGTTATTTTTATTTAAGTAATCCTAAGATCAACAGTTACATTCTTCCAACTGAGCCAGCCAGGCACCCCAAGGTACTTGTACTGATTACAGAGGTAAAGACACTATGTCCAGAGTTAAGTGCACATGTTATTTTCTGTGTTAACTAACGGAAGTAGAGAATAGTGATATCAGACAGCTCAGGCTGTGTCTACCTGGTGTGCTGGTCCACACTCCATATTTTAGGGCTTACCTGGACTCCCCCACCTACTGTTCTTTCTACCACACTGCCCTCTCCCATTACTTCATGGTAAAAGTGAACCAGAAAAAGCCTCTCCATCTCCCCAACCTCAGGAAACCATAAAGTAAACCCACTACCCCTGAGGAGAGCAAGAGAAAGAGAACATGGGGTGGGAAGGGAATGTCATGGTGTTAGTCTGGCCTTTGTATCAGGTTCTTACAGCTTGGGTGAACAAGGGGACCTCAGCATTGAACTCAGGTTGTGCTGGTACCTAACTAGCAGGGATCCCAGATGCCTGGCAGAAATAAGGTCTCACTGGAGGATGTGGCGTCATGCCAGCCCTAAGGGAATCCCCACAGATTTTCCATGTGCAATAACCAGCATGCAATCAAAGATAACCGAGTACAAAAGAAACGTGACAACAACAAAAGAACCTACCGATACCCCCAAAATAAGCCTGCACAACATTCTAAGAGTCAGTCATGGACTATAAAAGTAGGCTATGTTTCAAGAAATGAGAAGCTTTAAAACATATTCAAGTAACGGGGAGCCATAAAATGTGGTACAGATTTGAACCACAGGAAAGATCAGTACTTAAGGGTAAGTGTGGGGGGGGGGGGGGGATAAGGGTAAGTGGACCGATGCAGTTAAAAGATCCAGGTTGGGGGGCGCCTGGGTGGTTCAGTCGGTTGGGCATCTGACTTCGGCTCAGGTCATGATCTTACACTCCTTGAGTTTAAACCCTGCATTGGGCTCTGCCTTGACAGCTCAGAGCCTGGAGCCTGCTTCAGATTCTGTGTCTCCCTCGCTCTCTGCCCCTCCCCCGCTTGCACTGTGTCTCTCTCTCTCTCCAAAATAAAATAAAAACATTAAAAAAAAAAATTTTTTTTTTAAGATCCAGATTGGGATTCCGTTTTTTCGTATAAGCTTGCAATTCCCCAAATTAAAAGGGTTGAGACACAGACAGACACACAGCTATGACAGTGTTTTTCTCCAGCCACCTTCAACCACAGCCCAGATAAAGGAGCCAGGGAGGCAAGCAGTGCAAGATTTCATCATGGGTTGGGTTTCACCTGGCAATATCCCAGGAGGAAAAAAGGTAAACTAAAGCCTAATGTCCAGGGATGCAAACTTACATCGTGAAGCACTGAAGCAAAATAAAAATAAAAATAAAAAATAGGGGTGCTTGGGGTGCTCAGTCAGTTAAGCATCTGTCTCGTGATCCGGGCACAGGTCATAAGCTCACGGTTCGTGATACTGAGCCCGGCGTCAGGCCAGAGCTCGCTTGGGATTCTCTCTCACTTCCGTGCATGCATGCTCTCTCCCCAAATAAACAAACGTTTAAAAAATTAAAAGTAAAAAAATAAATGAAGCACCATAAAAGCCAGATCAGTGCCTATGATTTGAGGGGAGAGAAGGGGGTGTTACTGGGAGGGGCAACAAAAAAGACTCTAGAGTACTGGGAAGCTTTATTTCTTGGCCTGGATGTTGCTCGTGCAGATGTCTACTTTGTGACAATTCTTCAAGCCAAACGTGTATTTTGGACTTTTATGAATGTGTTATATTTTATTCTAAAAAGGTAGGAAAGTCAATAGAGTGACGTGTATGGTGCACACAACAGCAGGACAAGGGAGGGTGTGCCCCTCAGGGTGGCTGAGGGAGAGAAGTGGGAGAGATCGCCTCTAATAGGAGTTCCACATAGTATTCCCTAAATTAAATCATCATGATACACCATACAAGTAGAAGCAGTAACTATGACTGTGTGACCGAGAGACAACAACACAAAAATTTTCATATCACATTACCGTTGTCAGCCTGAATTTATACTTACCAACTCATTGCTCTCAACAGCTTCAGAATTCTGGTAGTTGTGGACAGCCAGTGGAATCTGTTCTTTAATGGGCACCTTTATTACTGGATCTCAAGTCTGTCTTCGTGTTTTGCTAACTGTACTAGTTTACTTAAAATGTTTACTTATTTTTGAGAAGAGAGAGTGTGAGCCAGGAGAGGCAGAGAGAGGGGGACAGAGGATCCGAAGCAGGCTCTGCACTGACAGCAGAGAGCCTGACGTAGAGCTCAAACCCACGAACCGTGAGACCATGACCTGAGCCGAAGTTGGTCACTCAACAGACTGAGCCCCCCCAGGTGCCCAGCTAACTGTATTGAAATGTAACTGGTTACTTCTGAAATTCTATGAATTTTATTCAGCCCCCAGACCCTCAAGGTGGTCTACAGGTATGTTAAAATCTCTAAGAAATATGGCAAAAGTTCAGTTAGAGAGTCAAGGGCTAAAGGTTCAAGGAATGGAGACCCCTTGGTTTACAGATCTCTGCAGATCTGCGGGCCCACTATTTAAGGAAACAAGTGAATTCTCCTCTTAAAAAGACCATCTTTTAGACCTACTTTTTCAGCTTCATATGGATAGGTATGCATAGACACATATAAATAATACAGGAAAACAAATACTGGTGATATAGTTCTAGAATTGCAGGTAGTTTTTATTCTTTATGCCTTCTAAATTTTCCAAATTACCAAGAATGAACCCAACCCTGTGCAATTTTAACAAAAAGTAATGTTTTCAGTATTTAGAAGGTTGTGTGTTTGTACAGCAAATAGTACAAGAGCCTGTGAAAGACAGGTCTATAGCTACAAACTACTGGATTAATTTTACTAGTCTTAGCTAACAATTCTAAAATAAGGAAATAATTTTTATTCTTCTATTTAAATACTAAGAGATTAGTCAATGCACACACTAAATTTAAATATTTCTACAGAGTTTTTGACACGTCAAGTCTATTTCATAATCATCTTGTGCTCCTTACAGTACAAATTAGACAAATACATAATATATTTAGTAACATTAGTAAGAAAAACTATCAAAATCATACAGTGGAGACAAGGAAAGTGCCAATTTTACATCTAAGTTTCTGGACTCGGAGAAACCACCAGGCTATCAGACATCTCTAATTTTAAACAACTACCTGGAACAAAGGAGGCAGGAAGCAAACCACTAACCAAAGTGGACTACAGTTAAGTTACTCATTCAGCCAAATATAAAAGTAACAAAGTCCAGGTGCAAAGTCTGCAGCTGTTTTCTTCCTGCACCAAGGTGCAAATTTCAAACCCGCAACAGTGACAGAGCATCACACATTTTAAAGTATTTAATACATCATTCCCCAACCTATCCAATGGTTTTTTTCAAAGGTTTTATTTTATGGCTTGTTTCTATTGTAAGTTGCCTCCAGAAGCTTTTTATGGAAAGAGAAAGTTCATGATATTAATTTCTTTATTAAAAATTTAATGGACAGGAAGATCGATCTGAGAAGTGCAACAGTCCTTCCGGTCAGGTCAGGGCAAGAGGGACAAAAGGGCAAGAAGTCTTCCTCTATCAATAATCACCCTGTATGTAAGGTGAAGACCACCAAAACAAAAGGGTAGGAAACCGTTTGGCATATCATCATAGAACTCATCACTGATATGAATCAGAGCATACATATTGAAATTACGCCACCTAAAGTTTTTGATGAAAAGTTAAAAAAATAAAACACGAATGGAGGCAGCTCAGACAGACTTCACTTTATGAGGATTAGAGATACAGTTCTGACACTAAGGGACCACTTTGTGGGTTCAGACAGTAAAACACCTTCTCATGTTTTTATTCTTTTGTACACTTAATTATGTAGATCTTGACGAACCATCTAACCTTTGCTGTGTACTTACGGAAAAATGGAAGTAACACATCTCGGCTTGCCTAAAAAGCCTTTGTTCCCAGACAGACGTTAACGTTAGCAAATAAAATTTAGTAATCAACTGCTGTTCTGTATTCATCACAAGCAGATCACAAGTTACATTCTCTGAGCATTAAAATTATCACTGCTCGGTAAAAATATTACCTTTATGTTCCACATAAGGCTCCATATCCAAAATTTCTGAGAAGCCAATGTAGGTATTCAGCTTTTTCTTATGTCCAGTTTGCCTAACCAAGAGGAAAGCTAATTATATTTATATTTAAAACAATCATAAAACAATGTATAAGCTCTATCACCTAGTTTAATAAAAAACGCATTGGTAGCTAGGTAGGCTTCATTTAGCAATCTTGCTCAAAAACCTGTACGATTAGAAGTCGACATAATGCTGTCTTGTAATCGGTGTAAAATAATAGATTGAAATTATGAGTTTAAAGTGGTGATTCTAAACTTATTTCCGGAAGTTTTAATTTAATCACAACAGAGCCACCGAAGCTCCTGCACAGAAGTCATGTGCATACGCAAACACTGCCTTTATTGTAATTATAAAATCAAAGATATATTCCCGTGGGGGCTGGAGCACCGTTAACTATAAATTTACTCTACTTCTTATACAGAAATACAGGAACAGCAAGACAATTCACTCCTTACCTAAATGTTTGTTTTCCTTTTCTAATTTTTAATAATTAATAATAGAATAAAAAATAAGGACTCCCTACCTTTCTAGCTTTAACTCATATATGTCCAGCTTACCTAAGAATTTTGTGATCAAACCATGAATTATTTGCAAGTCAAAAGGACGGGCCCCACCTACAACTTTCACCCCCAAATCTAGAGTTTCAAATTGTAAGCATTGTATTACCTTCTCTGTCTATGGTAGAATCTGTCCCCATCAGGCCACAATGAACAACCAACACTGCTACTCTGCACATGCTTACCTGTCAAAGACAAAGCGCATCAGCTGTAAGTTCAGGGTGCAGGGAAGGCTGAGGAGTCTGATCTTCCTTGTTGCGTTCTGTTTACTTTGACAGTTTTCACAAAAGTATCGATTGTCTCCTTCTAATTTTTCTTCCTGCTCAGAAATAAGACATATTAGTTAAAAAAAAAAAAAAGTAGAGGGTGGAAAGGTTTTTTTTAAAAACTGATCAAATCTCTGATGGAAAGCATAATTTCATGTTCATTAACAGTCCCCCCCCCCCCCAAGCTGTTGAAGGTCAAGCCACTACAAGTAACAAAAAAGGACACCTACAATAAAAGGTACTACTTGGCAGGAATATTATTTACTTGCATACAACAATTTAAAATTGATGTGGCTCTTTCCAAAATGTATGATTTTAAAAAAAATTTTTAATGTTCATTTATTTTTGAGAGAGAAAGAAAGAGGGAGGGAGGGAGGGGCAGAGAGAAAGGGAGACACAGAATCTGAAGCAGACTCCAGGCACAGAGCTCGATGCAGGGCTCAAACCCAAAAACTGCGAGATCATGACCTGGGCCAAACCCAAGATGCCTAACCCACTGAGCCTCCCAGGTGCCCCCAAGGAAGTAGGTTCTAAGTTAAAAAAAAATCCTATGTACTTTGATACAACAAAATTAATTTAATAAGAGTGGGAAATGGGTGGGAATTACATATGGGCATCAGAATACACACACACACACACTTAAAATTACTGAACCACACTGATGACATTAAGCGAAAAGAATAATGCAGGAAATTCAGTGTTATAGCTAATGCTGGTTTCTTTTCAAATTGTTCCCGCATGTCCTCGTAACTCCCTGTCCAGTGCCCCTCCTCAGCATCCTTGGCCAGCTGCACCTACCTCCCTGATCCCCTATGTCTGAATGTCCTCTCTCTCTCAACCCCTTGTTAGTTTTATCCAGCCCCCAATGCCCTCCCCTGAACATACCCCAAAGCAAACTCCCAATTCCTCTCCCAAGCCTAGTCCTCCCACAGCCCTTGTCACAGCGGTTCTGGCAGCTCCATGCTTCCTGGCGCTCAGGCCAAAACCTCAGTCATCGTGGACTCCTCTCTTCTCCAGTCTGCAACTGTGGTAGCTCTACTTTGAAAACACACTGAAAATCCAAACACTACTTCTCACCTCTTCACCTAACCCTCGGTCAAAGCCACGGTCAACTCTTTCTGTCTCCCCGGCCCCACCTTCAGCCAGTTCTCAAGACGGCACCCAGAGCTAAGGATTCAAACACATCAGGACTCTCCTATGACTAGCACCCCCTGGTGGCATCTCACTGCACTCACAGTGAGAGTCCAAGCCTCTGGCAAAGGCGTATCCTAGGCGATGCTTAGTTATCTCCGCAACTTCCAACTTTCTCCCCTTGCTCATCCACTTCAGGCACACTGACCTGCTGTTCCTCAAACCACCAGGCACATTCTACACCTCCTTTCCTACATGGCTCCTTCCTTCACGTTCCATCATTTTATTTAGAACTGCAACCAACCTACCCTCCTTCCTACCACATTCTCCATCCCACTTCCCTGATTTATTCTTCACCACAATACCTATTATAGTTGACACACTATATATTATACTTATCCTTATTTTATTGTCCTTCTCTGGTCCCAAAACCACTACATTATAAGGCAAAACTCTGTTGTCTCTTTTGTTCACTATGGTTATCCCCAACTGCTGAAAACAGTGTGTGAAAGCAGTAATCGCTCGATCAATATTTAGCTGAATGAATTCAATAAATGAGTGTTTGAAGCAGGCTAACGGTTGTGCTAAAAAGGAGGAAAGGCACAAAAATGTTTTAAGATGTGAAGCTATATGATCAGCTCATCTACTACGTTAAGCGCTTGTTCCTTGGTAACAAAGGATTCCTCTTAGCAGCTTTTCAACTCTGAGCAAAAGAGACCCACTTCCATTTTCCCACATAAATCAAAACATACAGAAAGGAGAGATACGCAGTGGAGGGATTTAAGAATGACCACAGTGATTTTAAAAAGAAAACTGTATTCCACACATTGTAGTTCTCATTAAATGAAAGGACAAACTAACCTGGTAGTAACAGAGCTTAGATTCCCTTAAAACACTCTACCACTCTGAAACATACAAGTTTTTACACATAACTTTACACGTAAAATAACCTGAAAATATCCAAAAATTATTTTAATACACAATCTGCTTTGACACCTTAAAATTTACAAAGTTTCAGGGCAACTGAGTGGCTCGGTTGGTTAAGCATCCGACTTCGGCTCAGGTCACGATCTTGCGGTTTGTGGGTTCAAGCCCTGCCTCGTGTTCCATCTGTACGGAGTGCCTGCTTACGATTCTCTCTCTCCCTCTCCAACACCTCCCACCCCGCCCCCTGCCCTGTGCCTCTCCCCCGCTCAGGCTCTCATATCTCTGGGGATAGATAAACTTAAAAAAATCGAAACAAAAATTCATAAAGTTTCTTATAGATTATGACATAAACAGACACTTCATATGTGGAAAAGTCTGAAGTAATGAATTTAGCCATTAAATTTTTACAAATTCAGAATAATATTTAACTGTTAATGAGCAGAAACAACTATATACCTTCAAAAATTCCGAGATACAATCTGTTAACTGTTTATGGCCTTGGATATTTAACTCCAGTTCATAAAACTTTGATAAAAGCTTAGACTCTCTGCCACACTGGTTGCAACTATAATAAAACAGAGTGAAAGTTAAGATCAGAGTTGGAAAACAATAAAGTTCCATTGTATTACATTCTAGAACCATGGAGAGAAGCATTTACCACCTTATTTCCTTGGTTCTCTTTCACAGAAATTATTTACACTGTATGTTAAAAATAAAAACAGAAAGTGATTGGTGAAGCATGGATTTTAGGCTTAGGAAAAATTTTCAGAGGCATTTTGCATTTACTCTTACGAGTGGCTCCAATCTTACTCTTTCAACTCACACCACAGCCACAAAGTCCATGGCAAGAGCTTGACCACACGTAGGTCTCAACACCTGAATGAGTCCAACTGAATTTACCAAGTGAGTTGCTTTCATGTTCCCCCTGGAAATGTATTACTAGAAATATTTCAGGTCCCGCGATAACCCACGAAGGCTATAACTTGGAACTGAACTGAAAATCACATCACATACGAGCAACTGTCTTAGAATAAAATGTACCCTGGGAAAGATGAAACACACTTACACAGTTACATAAGCATATTCTCCACAGAATTGCTGCTGGACAATGTTCCGCACATCTGGATTCTTTTGTTTAGACAAAGTATCTTCCAAAAGAGACATAAATAGCTTTGAAAATTCTTGGGCATCCTACAACACAAGTTGGGGTTAATTTAAAAAATAAAAACAAAGAAAAAAGAAAAAGAAACAGAAAATGAAAACGAAAGAAAAATCATTATCTTGATTTTCAATTTCTGATACAAACAGCAACAAGTGAAATGTTCCAGAAACTACCTCTATTTTTGAAGTTAGCATTTTCAACTAAGGACTAGAGCTATGTTGAATCAATTTGTACCCATGCATGAATTTTCAGAAATGAGATCAAGGAAAATGTGTAATATGCAGGACAGCTAATAAATGCTGGAATTCCAAATAGGAGAAAAAAAAAAACAAAAAACACTTAATTTCTAAAAAGGATTTCAATTCATTTCCCCCTACAAACATTCTAAAGAACACCTGGGTACCTTTTCATATTAAAAAAAATTTTAAGGTTCTTTGTTATTTTCTGGGAGTGGGATTGGGGAACTTGTTAGGAAGCAGTATTTTTCTTCCCAGCTTCCATCTTACTCAATGGTTGAGAATTTTGGATTAATATATATTTATTATAAAAGAAAATTTATTTTTGCCATTCTTCTAAAAAAACCAACATAAATAAAAAATAAGATATCATATTGTTTCACTTAAAAAAACATTTAAAAAATAAAAAGATATCATATTGTTTCACTTAATAAAAAAACATTTAAAAAACATTTACCTGCTGTTGTCCTGTGTCCAAGCCCAAGGCTTTAACAAATCCCGATGGATCGATGTATCGCCTGTTACTGTTTTGCAACAAGGCAAACAGGTACTGGAGATGCTCACAAATTGTCTGAGGTTCATAATCTATTAAAAACACATGTTTGTCTTTTAAAAACTACTCCCTTCCTGTTTTAAAATATGTACTTCTTCACATGAGAATGTGACTAAACGCCCTTATATCTGAAGTATATTAGTGTTTTATTACAGTTTTACAACTTTAACAGAAACAATTGTTCTGGAAGGAATGAGGTAGCCACAGCTATCCATATACAGCCCCCAAAGGCAAGGACTGTATGTGCATTATGACAACAGCATTCATGACTACAGTTTTCCAAACTGTCAAATCACACTGAAACGTTCACTCCAGTAATAAAAACCATGGACTATATTCACCATTCGCATAAGACGGCCAAACACTTTACTGTAATCTCATTAATGCTTACTTGCCATAGGTGAAGCAAGTGACAAGATTCAAACTTGAATGAATGACGTAGTATTTAAAAATCTTACAATTTTGGAGTTGCTAGGTTTTGTCAAAGATGTTTTTTCATTTTGTTTGAAAGAAAGAGGGGGGTGGGGAGGAGCAGAGAGAGACACACACACAGAATCCAAAGCAGGGTCGAGGCTCCAGGCTCTGAGCTGTTGGTACAGAGCCAAACATGGGGCTTGAACCCACGGAACTGTGAGATCACGAACTGAGAAGTCGGATGCTGAGTAGAAGTCGGACTGACACTCAAGCACCCCTAGAGTTGCTAGTTTTAATGAATCTGGGGAAGGTATGTAAATAGAAAACAAGAGCCCCGAAAGATGTGAGTATGATCTTGGGTGCCAGTTGCCACCCTCTTTGCCTCCTCTGTGATAACACAGATGAGCCTGGCAAACAACTCTCCTTTACCAGCCTGCACAAGGTCTTGTCAGCAGAAGGTACTGGAGGGTTCAGTTGCCCCCGACCCACCTGTGGCTCGGTTGGTTAAGCATCCGACCAGGCTCCTGCAGCCAAACCAGCACCAAATGGCTTCCAACAGCTTCCCCCAGTGTCTCCTCTGGTGTGTCACAGGGGGCTGCCTCTAGTGAGGGACTTCCTCTTGAACAACCCCTTGGGCACCCTCTCAGGTGACTTAGCAGGGGTTTCTGAGGCCCAGGACCTCCCTGTGGTCAGTTTCAAGCAGGGGTTCATACTGAAGCAGCAGCTCAGCACCTTCTCAGGCACCTAGTGAGCGCGCGCAGGGAGTTGTCCAGAGGTCCAGATTTCAGGCCTGAGCAGTGGGGGGTGACACCCTCCCTAGGTGTTCTCTTTTGCCCTGGGAGTAGTGGCTGCTCTGTGTATCTGCTATTCTTATATTTTTTAAGTCCTCTTTAATTCTTACCAACCAATTCCCCCATTACTCTAATTTCCTGTTACTAATTCCCTATTCTTGGGGTGCATTTCATAACATATAGAATTGTCAAATAACTACACTGCACACCTGAAACTAAAATGTCAACTATTAAAAAATCCCTTCCAAAAAACCCTTCCAGTAAAATATGCTTTGAAAATTAAAAAAATTAAGTCTATCTTGTATAATAATAATAATTCGGGGTGCCTGGCTGGCTCAGTCAGTAGACTGTGCAACTCTTGATCTTGGGGTTCAAGCCCCACGTTGGGTGCAGAGATTACATAAAATAAATATCATAAAAATTATATATATAACAATAATTCCTTATTCTTTCCCTATTCAAATTATTGTGTACTTTCTTTTATTTTGGACCCTGAATAATTTATCTCTTTACTACCACTCGTGACTCTCAGGAAGTCAATGTTTCATTTGTAAAACAAAGATAAAAATCTCACTTCCTGGGGTGCCTGGGGTGCAAATGCTTTGAAGGCTGTTAAAAGCGATTCAAGTTAAGTGTGTGTATACTCCAACCCTCCTATTTTATAGGTTAGGTACTCCATCTGTATAACTCCATAAATAACTCATACTCTGCTGGCTTTCTTATCTGTAAAATGAGGGAATGGCTGAGTTGGTAGCAGAACCCAGATCCCATCATTTCCAAAGTAAAGCCTTTGCACTCCACTGCACTGTATCAGCTAGGACAGTACCACAAATGTACAGTCTTATCAGAAAACAAGGTCAGGGAAGACTTTGGTGAAATAAAAATTCCTGTGCTTAGAAATTTAAAAAAAAAAATTTTTTTTGAAGATACACATTGAAGCCACATTAAAGGCCATGACACATCATTTTATAAAACAGAAATTTAGTTTTCATTTGTTATTTAACTGACCTCTCACTGGTAAATTTATATTTCAGCAAACTAATACTATCAAAAAGGATCCATTTAACATTACTCATCCTTTGCATACATTCCTATTTTTTTTAATTTATTTATTTTGAGAGAGAAGAAAGAGCGCACACACACAACACAGGGCGGGGGGGGGGGGGGGGGGGGGGGGGCAGAAAAATAGGGAGAGAGAGAGAATCCTAAGCAGGGTCTGTGTGCTGTCAGAACAGAGCAGAGGCAGGGCTCGATCTAATGAACCATAAGATCATGACCTGAGCAAAAATCAAGAGTTGGACGCTTAACTGACTAAGCCACCCAGATGTCCCATACATTATTAAACACTCAATATCCTGGGATGCCCTCCATGGTGGCTCAGTTGGTTAAGCATCTGACTTCGGCTCAGGTCACGATCTCATGGTTTGTTGGTTTGAGCCCTGCATCAGGCTCTGGGCTGACAGCTCCGAGTCTGGAGCTTGCTTCAGATTTTCTGTCTCCCTCTCTCTCTGCCCCTCCCCCAACTCATGATCTCTCTCTCTCTCTCTCTCTCTCTCCCTCTCTCTCTCAAAAATAAACTTAAAAAAAAAAACAAATAAAATAAAATAAAACACCCAGTATACTATTAATCTAGATTTAAATATTCAGAACTACGAAAATAAAGCTTTGGAGAAATAATCCGAAGAGTTTTTAAGCACTATGTTTTGGGGCAGGGGTTGTTTTAAGTAGGCTCCATGCCCAACATGGGGGTCGAACTCGTGAAGGACCCCAAGATCAAGAGTCTCATGGTCTATGGACTGGGCCAGCCAGGCACCCCTTAAGCACTGTGTTTTGAAGCACAAATTACAATTAACAAAGATCGAGACTCTAAAAGTGTTACTGTTATGTGACGGGGCTGTCAGAAGTGGTGGGGCTTATAAATCCTATTTTTTCTCTTTCAGAGCCAAAGACACGAGCCATGTGCCCAACCAAGAGCATCCAAAACACGGCACAGGATGTAGATGGGAGCAAAAGTCAAAGTTCCCAACTTGGAGCTCCCAGACCTATGTGATTTTCTTCCATCCCCCAGCTTTGAGAAAGAGAAAAATCTGATTTGTTCCATGAAAAGTTCCCTCTCAAAGAGAATAATCTCTAATAGAAAGTCATATCAATCAAGAATAATAATCGACACGCTATTCATGAAATAAAATAATTCCAGTAGAAACAGTCTGAAACTGATCCTGTGTAAAACACAAACAAAACTGATTCTAAATTTACAATGTGAGTAGTTGCTAATGGTAATTCATTTTGCCAAGGTTAGTGAATTTAACGGTAATCTTAGGGGTATCATCTAAGTCAGCCTATTTGGGAATCAGGACAAAAGACTGTGGTCACAATGAAATATTAAATCTCTCAAACTAAAGAGAGTAATCTTGTCTGCTTTACTGACTGATTTCCATCAATCACTAAAAATCAATGAACTACAATCACAGTGTATTACCTAGAGCAATTATTGATGTAAGCTATATAATAACAATCAAATGTATTTCCTTCACTTGGATATGAACAATTTCAGTGCACCATTAACAAATTTACCGGAAAAGTGAAAACTATTTTGAATCCTGACAATGTTTATGGACATACCACCACGCCCGGCACATACGGAGCACTAAGAAATTAGTTCCCTGCATTTGGAAGGTTTTCTGGCTGGCAATATCTGCGAAGTGAGCCCTCCCCACATGCGCCCCACTAACCTTTCTCCTCTTGGATACTATCTCCCATCACATAGTCGCTACAGGTACTTGGACATAAGTATAGTGCCTGCCGAAGCTCCAAGTTGAGAAACCACACTTGAAGAAACGTGTTGACATAACAAGTAGCTCCAAGGTTAGTGAGGCCCACAAATGAGTTCTACAAAAATGCAAAATTTATAATCATAGAGTCAATTTCCTTTCACACACAAAAAAATTATAAGAGGAACTATTTAATTTCAGATTAAAAATTTGCTAAAACTACTCAGGTCAACATGGTATAACCACCATAAGGCTCTCTTGGCCAGGGCGAGGACATAATTTCATGAAAGACACTTCTGGGGTGGCTACTGGAGTGGAAAAGACTTAGGACAGCTCAACTCCAGTCTTCTGGTCTTCTTTGGCCCCCTTCAATCTAAAATTAAAGTGGTGGGCTCAAGGACAGGTCTGTTCTGAACATGTGTACATAGGCTGTTTGTTCATTTGCTCTATTCCTAAACTGTCAACATTTAGGAGTAAAACGTTTAGGAAATTAAACTTCCAGAAATCCTATAGATCTGGGAGAAGTGGAACAAGGAGAGTTGATTACAACTTCTTCTAAGACTGAGAATTCCTGAACTTAACGAAGATTCATTCTTAACAGAGTATCCATACAGCTGACTATTTTGTGAATGCCGGGCTTTAGGGTTTAGAAAACATTAATGGGTATTTTTAAAAAAGTAAAACTATCTGCTACACGTGTAATATCTAACACAATGAACCCAAGAAAAGCGAGGTAGAATCATTATGTGAGTTTGTTCCCTGGATTCACCACTTTCTTTAAAGAGGCTTAAAAATGAGTTTGAAATGAAATATACAATATTAAAGCAAACACAGAATCAGCATTTAAACTAAAACTATCATTTAAGACTTGCTGGATTACATGGCCACCTGTTTTAAAGTATTACTACCAATAAGAACTGTTGCAATTCAAGCAGTTATAGGGTTTTTAGTTCCATTACATCTTAAAGCTGCATAGGCTCCCATAAAGTCCGTTATAGTTTCTGATCATAGATGCAAAACAAAACAACAAAAACCCAGAGGGATACCACATAGCAGTAACTTAAAAAATGATGGCTTACCTTTTTTCTCCTCTCACAGTTGGGATCATCAATGTTATGGAAACTATTTTCATCTATTTCTCCTAACCAAATATGCTCACCAATCCCAACCAAGCAATTCGGATTTCCTTTGCAGTTTCGTCTAACAGAAAAAAAAGTAATAATAAATATATTATTTTTAATTAAGAAATGTCACAGCTCCATATTACACATGCAGATTAAAACTATAATGCTATACAGTATTTTATCATATCTCTCCTTTATAAAAATTAGGAAAACTTAGAAGGTATAAACCCCACACTCAATTTGTAAGGCTGAAACAGAACTCCTTTACTGCTGAGAAATACAAACTGGTAGTAGGACTTTGAGGGAGAGGAATTTTGCAATCTGACAAAACTATACATATAGATACCTTTTGACCCAGTAATTCATTTCTAAGGATTCACCCTGAAGATACAGCCCCAACAGTGCAAGAAAACCCAGCACGAACACCACCTCAGGTATTCATTATAGCACTGTTTGTGAAATACTGGGAACCCAAACGGCCAAACGTAGGGGATACTGTACATCTGCACAATGGAGTACTATTCAACTGTAAAATGAAAAACACATAACAAACCTCTGTGAACGGATGTGGAGTAATTTCCAGGATATATTAGCGAGTAAAGAAAGCAATGTGCAAAACAGTACCTATAGAATTCACTTTCTTGTGTAAGAAAGATAGGGAAATAAGAAAATATACATGTATCTATTTGAACAGAAAAATACAAAAAGGATAAACCAGAGACTAATAAAAGTGGTTAGAATATGAGTGGGTTTAGGGTAAACAAAAATGGCGGGGTATGTGACCCTTTTCTGAACATACTGTTCTATAATACACTGCTGAACTGGGGGGCTGTGTGTGGGTTACACACAGAAGTCAGTAAGGATGGGGAGAACCCTAAATCTAACATAAACACATTCCAACTAAATAACATCCACAATGAAGGGAAGGGGGAACTAACCCAAGTAACTTGAATAAGGTCATTCATTAGCGAGCTCATTTAGTGGTGTCTTCAGGCTAAAAAGGAACAAATACCAAATCTTAATGACTTCCTTTTCACAGAGAGGTTAACAATTCTAAAACTACTTTCCGTATATTCTCTATTTGAATAAATAAGTAAATATACTGGGGATAAAGGAAACCAAGTTTTGGAAAGTTACAAATAAGAAAAGGGAGGAAGAATAAAATGAACCCCGCAGTACTGGATCAGGAATAATAAGTGTAAACTTGAAGGAAGATTAAGGTTGCCAGATAAACTACAGAACAGTAGTTATTTGAATTTCCGATAAATGACATGTTTAAATTAAAAAACATCTGTTGTCTTATCCGAAATGTAATTGGGCAGGCCAACTACATGGCCTTTTGTCAGCTGAGGGTGTAGAAGCAATAAGGTGAGACTCCTAGCAACCAGGTCTTGATTTCTAAGTCTTCCCCACGGCTCCTTGGAGAAATGACTGATTCCAAGTCTGGACAGAGTACAAGAGGAACGTGGAACATCTTGCTGTGACCCAGAAGTAGGGATGTACTAAAAGAATGATGGAGGAGAGGGGTGCCCTGGTTGAGGTCATAATCTCATGGTTCATGAGATTGAGCCCCACGTCTGAGCTCTGCGCTGACAGCACAGAGCCTGCTTAGGATTCTCTCTCCCTCTTTCTCTGCCCCTCTCCCCTGGTTTACACATGTGTGCATGCAGTCTCTCAAAATAAATAAACTTAAAAAAAAAAAAAAAGTAGAGTCTATCCTTGTCCTCACTGCCAGCCCCCCCCCCCCCCACCACCCCGGGCAATCTTGTACTCTTCAACCAGGTCCAAAGTTGGGTCCTTGCTGCAGCCTGATAATTAGATGAAACACGGTTGAACTTTGAAAAAACTTTCAAAACAGATGTGAGAAGTTGAAAGCAACTTGCATTATTTGGCCCTAGAGTGTTGGTATTGTTTTTTTTGTTTGTACACATCTTCTTAAATTAATTGCTGGCTAGGTATTACTGACAAAGCGTTCAATCAGCTAGAACACCATCACCACAGAGCTGAAGCAGTGATGAAGCACCACCCCCAGGCAGAACCTATGGCTTATGGGCCCCTAGGGCCACACCTGCAGGTAAGAACTCAAAAAGCCAATGGCAGCGCTTTGCAGTAATAAAAGCAGTTATGCTAACAGATTATAAAGATTTCCAAATAGGGGCTACCATTTCTCCATGAACCCAGTCTTGTGGGGGCTTTTCTGGGTTTGTTTGTTGTCTTGTTTGGAGAAGTGGAGAATCTATTTAAAAAGCATAAATGGTAAAACCATTTCTAACTACAAGCGATTACTCCCAAGCCACCCTAAGCAGCACAACAGAATACCAATATCAGAGGCTAGAATGCCTACAGATGAAACCTCTCCATTCAGTCTCCAGTGCCCTGGAAGTTCATTTTATCCACGGGAAGAGTAGGCCACGGGTGTCACGTAGCATTTATCATCACATGTGTACCAATTTTCTTATAGCAGAAAAATATTTTTGCATACCTGTTTCTATCAAAGTGTAAAAAGAGATCAAGAAGGCTGAGTGTCTCAAGATAGGAGACAGGCACACATGTTTTCCAGGAAAGACTGGTTTACTACTGTGTAAACACCCTAGCCAGTTTGACCCATTTATATTACTTACTTGGCCCTAGAAAGCAGGATTTGCTAAAGCTGGCTTAGAAATCAAGTAACCTTTTCAAGGTCACAAGTAGCCCTGATTTAATCAGGGTGATGCCACTCACCTTCTCTGAATATAAACTTCTACAAACCTTATAACTAACTTCAGAAATCCTTCCTTCTGTCTCCAGGGTGATCAGAGAACCAAACCACAAAAACCCAGCATGAGAAAACAGTCAACCTGGTTCTTTCCTACTCTCCCATCTCATTTACTTCTACATCAGCTGGCTTAAGAATAGGTTTGTGGGGGCACCTGGCTGGCTCAGCTGGTACAGCATGAGACTCCTGACCTCAGGGTCATGAGTTCGTGCCCCAGGTTGGGTCTAGAGATTAAAGACATTACTTTTGTTCGTATGGCTGATATCTATTACTGTATAACTGCATGTGCCAAGTTTCTTCATCTACCGCTGCCCTGTAAGGCCTTTTTTTCTGAGAACAAACTGTTCCTTGGGTCTTGTAGTTCTAATGAAAGGACCTCAATGATCACCATTTTGACCTTGAACTTTCTAACTGATTAAATTCTTCTTTCCAGCTTATCTCTGAACTCAGACAAAAGGTCCCCTGACGTGAGCCATTCCCCCACCCACCCCAAGCAATAAGAACGGCCCAGAGCCAGCAAGACCCCACCCAGGACAATGACCTTCACTGCTTCCCTGCATGTACCCACCAGCCTTTGCCTCACATTTTCCTTACATAAACCTGGAAGTATTTTTGGCACTTGGGAGACAGTCTTGGGAGATGCCAGTCCAGGGTGTCAACAGAAATAAATTCCTTTCTTGTTTTACTACCACTCACGTCTCTGCCTTTGGAGTTTGTCGGTGAGCAGGCAAACCTGGTCCGTGTGGGACCCCGGGAGCCAGAGGCTCAGGCACCCCGGCTACACTAGCAAGAGCTGCTGAAATGCAGCTCCAAATCCATCACTGAAACACAAAAATCCCACAAGATGTTTCAAATGGCAAAGTGAGGAACGGGGGGAGAAACATTCGTCCCTCTGAGGTGGCAAGAGACTTCTGGATGGCACGGGACCTGGAAAGCTTGGCGGCCTAGGGAGGAACCAACATGCTGATTTGTCTGAGAAGCAGAAACAGGTGGTTCATGAAAAGGCTCCCTGCCTTATCTGTGATTTGTCCAAATTTCCCTGAATTAACAGACAGAAGCCCTCCCTAGTCATTTTCCTTCTGGCTAGCTAGTTTCAAGGCTCTTTCACCTGTGTCTAGGAGTGCTAACAAATATGAACTAACTAAATAAAGCTCTTCCTGTTATTACCATTCTAAAAGCCACTTCAGTCTCTGACAGACCTAATTCTTAAACACGGGTTGCCTCTCTTTCTCTAAACTTTCTTATAAAGCTAGTTAACAAACACAGGAGAAAATACTCAAATCCAGGGAAATGCAAACTTAAAACAGCCACGAAAGATGTCTTCTCTTACCCAATTAGCAAAAAGTTCCCAACGATGAAGCAGTATCAAGCACAAGCCGCTGTGCAACGGGAGCTCAAACACAACTCTTTTGGGAAAACTTGAGAAAATGTCTCAAATATTACATGACACCAACAGTTTGTTTCAAGGATTCTACCCCTGTGCACAGGTCCACAGAATATGCAACAACACTGCGACAACGAAACATAACGATGAATCCCAATAGGTACTTTCTCCAGAACTGTGCGACAGAAAGACACCAAGTGGCTGAAGTGGTAGACGGGGGATAGGTTCCAAAACGTTTGGTTTGACTCGCTAAGCAGCTGTGACATGACTTGCTGTGATTTTAAGCCAGCAGAACACCTCGGCAGCAATCCTAATGGAGGATCAAGTCCTAAACCAGTTTAGTGGCAGCAGGAACGCAGGAAAGCTGAATTCAAGTTTATCGATGCGAGGGAATCAACAGGACTTGGGGACCACGTAGACAGCGAGGTAAGAAGGGAACAGAGATGTCTGCATAGTGCCCAAAACTGTGAAGAAGGAAATCAATTTTCCGCAGATCAAAACCTGCTCGCCTGCAGAGTGGAAAAACAATAGGCTACGTGTGTCTAGTGCCTTCGATACTGGCCACAGGTAAGAGATGAAGTTTCAGCTGTTCCGACAGATCTCCAAGGATCTGCCATTTAAGAGTATCTTCCAACACAACGAACAAAAATTTATAGCCAATGATTTCATAGTTGCTATGCACTTGGAAGAAAATTCACTGCTTGATGGGAAATGGGGTGGAGCTCTCAGTCCCTGTGAATGGTCATTAAAAGGATTACTGCTTTGTTTTTCTCATCATCTTTGCTTCTTAGCTCTTAGGACACCATGTCACAGACGGCCCAGGCATAAGTCAATGAAGGAAGGACAGCATGCCAACTTTCCTGCTCCTGGTGAAAATCTGACTACACTGAAGCTTCGCCTAATGCAGCCTTTTTCTGAAAAGCAACTTGACTATATGTATATTATGTTTATATATACATATATATATATATTTATTTATTATTATAATAAAGACTTACTGGTACTTTGACTCAGAACCACCAGATCGTACCTTAAGCACACACAGATGTCAACAAATACTTTCAAAGATTATCATCACTACTTAGCAACAAGCTACCTGCCCAACCACAGGAAAATCAGAGTTGCTTATACCAGAAAACTGTTTAGAAACAAGCTACTGGCCCAACCACAGGGACGATGTTGAACTGTGGTAGTGACATGGAGTATTATGCAGCCATTAAAACTCTTTCCAAGCAATACTTTAATGACATGTGACCATGCTCAAACAGAATTCTCAATAAACAGGATACAAAGTCATCCATTATGACTCTAATTTTTCTCTGTATTTATTTACTTTTGAGAAAGAGAGAGAGAAAGGGTGAGCAGGGGAGGGGCAGAGAGAGAGAGGGAGACAGGAATCCCAAGCAGGCTCCTTCCATGCCATCAGCACAGAGCCCAAATGCAGGGATCAAATTCACGAACCATGAGATCATAACCTGAGCAGAAATCAAGAGCTGGACGCTTAACTGACTAAACCACCTAGATGCCCCATTATGACTCTAATTTTTCTAATGGGGAGGGCGTGATGTTCCTTACATATTTTTCACAAAAGAAAGCTTTTGAAAAGAGAAGAAATCACAAGGAAAATAAGAAAATACTTTGAATTGAATAAAGCATACCAGAAGTTGTGAGATGGAACTAAATTAAGTGCTTAGAGGGGAATTTATAGCATTAAATGTTCATATATATATGTTTATACACACACACACACACACACACATATATATATAAAAAGCCTCAGGGTGCCTACTATCAACACTGCTATCAATCAATACATGTCCACCAGACAGATCACAACACGCACATAACAGTCAACAGTATCATTTTGTGTAACCCAAACCTAGCATCTTATAAAAGCAACTAGACTTCAAAGGGTGACACTTTCTGTCACACAGAGATGCCCAGATAATTACAGGACCTGAGGATACTGAAAGGAATGACAAGGTCCTAGGCATCAAAGACGGGCTCGCAGCACATGAGGCGACGGGCAAGTAAAAGGATAACTCCAGAGACATCAATGCAGTGATGGCATGAAGCAGGGACTCTGGACTCCACAGCAGAGATCTCACAGGAAGGGAGGCACGGTGCTGTGGAGGTGAGAGTCTCCAAGGGTGCTCAGGAACTCACTCCATGGGGGAGGGAAAACTCCAGAGCATTCCAGGCAGAGGGGAGCAAATGGAGACGGAAGGCTGGAGAATCAAGCAGGAGGAAATCAATGCAGCCCGCTACGGAGGGGAGGAGGCCTTCCAGCTCAGCACAGCTGGAGGCTTTGCAGGGAAGTCAGGGGCCACATCAGCTCACAGAACAGATAAGAGCTTGGACTTCATCCAAGAAGCAGCAGCAGCAGCAACAACAACAACAACAATGAGCCACCATAAGCTATTTAAAAGAAAAATAATCGGATTTGCACTTTAGAAAGAGCCTCTAATTGTGCTTCTCTACCAGAGTGCCTTACAAGAATCACCTGAAGATTCCACAAGTTTTGCTTTTTCAACAAATGCCATTCTTATAAAGCTCCTCCTGCTTCTTAATAAGACAAGTTTTAAGCCTCTAAGGGTTTGTTTTTTTTTTTTTTAATGGGAGATTTTTCAAAGAATAAATCCTGGCTCTTCTTGTTTGTGTGTGTGTGTGTGTTGGGGCGGGGGAGGGGAATGACAGTGAAATGACAGTGAAATTTAAAAGGGATGCTGTTCGAAGAGACAAAAAATGAGGATCAGAAGATGCCGGTACAGGGAGAAGATGCCGCTGGCACCAAGTTCAAATCAACAGCACTTACTAATTATCACTTTTGTGGTGAGTGAGGGGGGAAAAGAAGTCAGGTTTTTATGTATGTGGTTCCATTTAAAATATTTTTTTGGTGCACCTGGGTGGCTCAGTCAGCTAAGCATCACCTTCAGCTCAGGTCATGATCTCACAGTTCAGGAGTTCAAAGTTCAAGCGGTGAGTTCGAGCCCCTGAGTTGGGCTCTCTGCTGTCAGCTCAGAGCCAGCTTCAGATCCTCTGTACCCCCCCCTCTCTCTGCCCCTCCCCCGCTTGTGCTCTCTCAAAAATACATAAAACATTTTTTTAAAAAAATGTTTTTTAAAGGGTGGAAATGACATTTTATTTATTTATTTTTTTTTTAATTTTTTTTTTCAACGTTTTTTATTTATTTTTGGGACAGAGAGAGACAGAGCATGAACGGGGGAGGGGCAGAGAGAGAGGGAGACACAGAATCGGAAACAGGCTCCAGGCTCCGAGCCATCAGCCCAGAGCCTGACGCGGGGCTCGAACTCACAGACCGGGAGATCGTGACCTGGCTGAAGTCGGACGCTTAACCGACTGCGCCACCCAGGCGCCCCGTAAATGACATTTTAAAAAATGTTCTTTAAAGGATGGAAATCACAAAAAAATAGATGCCTTGAAAATACATCTAGAAATTCATAAAATGTTCATTCATCCAACAACCTGATTTCATCTGAAATTCTGCATTCTGCCCAAGAGGATCCAAAAGAACATCAGCACGTAGCCTTTGGGACAGATGAGGCCTCAGGATCCTGGCTAACCATGTTTCACAATGTGCAGTTACCATTCTGAGGCAGGGTGACCGGCCCTACAGCAGCCTTCTTTGAGGGGATTCCAAGGTTGGATCTTTTCATCCATCCTTCTAAGACCCAACCTGCTCGGAAACATTGGCAGTGTTAAAATAAGCACGACCATCTAAAGTTTTCCATTTCTCAGGTCAGGTTAAAAAAAAAAAAATCCCCAAAGCAAATTAACTATTAAAACAATGTCAGGGGCACCTGGGTGGCCCTCGGTTGAGTGCCCGACTTCAGGTCAGGATCTCACAGCTCATGGGTTTGAGCCCTGCATCAGGCTCTGTGCTGACAGCTCAGAGCCTGGAGCCTGTTTCAGATTCTGTGTCTCCCTCCCTCTCTCTCTCTCTCTCTCTCATTCTCTGCCCCTCCCCCACCTGTGCTCTGTCTCAGGTACTTAAATAAATAAGCATTTAAAAAAGAAAAACAGGGGCGCCTGCGTGGCTCAGTCGGTTAAGTGTCCCCAACTTCGGCTCAGGTCATGATCTCACAGTTTGTGAGTTCGAGCCCCACATCAGGCTCTATGCCGACTAGCTCAGAACCTGGAGCCTGCTTCAGATTGTGTCTCCCTCTCTCTCTCTGCCCCTCCCCTGCTCATACTCTGTCTCTCTCAAAAATAAAATAAACATTAAAAAAAATTTTTTAAAGAAAAACAAAACAATGTCAATAACACTCTTTAAGGGGCTCCTGGGTGACTCAGTTTGTTGAGCCTCTGACTTGATTTTGGTTGAGGTCAGGATCTGATGGTTTGTGAGATCAAGCCCTGCGTTGGGGTCAGGAAATCTTGCTGCAGTCAGAATTTTAAATACACCAGGAAGACACTGGTGGAACCAGAGGTGGGGATTCCCTCGATTAGAATGACTTGATCAGAGGCACAAAGGAAGAGTCTCAAAGTGAAAGGACCAGTTGGGAAGCCTACCAAGACTATGAGAATCACTATCAAAAAACTCCTTGTGGTGAGGATTCTAAGACGTGGGCTCGTTTTCAGATGAGGATCCACAAGTGACTCATTGATTTGCACAGTCCTTCTAAGATTGGTAAGCAGATTACTTCCATCAGTATTGAGCTGAGAGTCAAGGCTGAAGTCACCATTGCAGATGCTTAAATCAACCTTTTTAATAAACTGATTAGCAGTTGTTAAAAAAATAAAATAAAACCAAACAATGTCATTAAGTCTTCTTGGGGAGCCTGAGTGGTTCAGTTGGTTAAGCCTCCAACTACGGCTCAGGTCACGATCTCATGGGCTCACGGGCTCAAGCCCCGTGTCAGGTTCTGTGCTAACAGCTTGGAGCCTGCAGCCTGCTTTGGATTCTGTGTCTCCCTCTCTCTCAAAAATAAACAAACATTAAAAAAATAATAATAAACATTAAAAATAAATAAAATAAATGTTATATTTTGAAACATTGTTAGTAACAGCAAAAGACTGAAAATAAGCCCAGTATCAATTTACAGGGAACTGGTTGAATAACCTAAGGAAAATCCATACAGTACTATAAAATATAACCATATAGAAGAGAAATGAATACAAATATCCAAAGACTGTACATGAAAGCTAATAGGAAATTTTTATTTACAAGCTGTAAATGATCCAAATATCCATCAATAGAATAAACAAATTAGGGTAAATTCATACCACAGACTACTACTCAGTCCGCCTCCCCCCAAAAAACTGATACATGCAACATAGATGGTTCTCAAAAGCATGATGTAAAGCGAAAGAATCCAGACACAAAAAAATAATGGACTGTTAGCAGTCCATTAATATAAAGTTCAAGAAAAGACAAAACTAACCTATGTAGAAAGAAATCAGAATAGTGGTTACCTATAGGGAGATGGGAACTAAGTGGAAGAGGGTATGAAGGAACTTTCTGGGATGTTGGAAATGTTCTCTACATTGACTGGGGTGGTGATTACATATAAAAACTTAGTGAACTCCCTTCACAGAAATTAACTCAGAATGGATCACAGACCTAAATATGAAACAACACAAGACAATAAAACTCCTCAAAGATAACTTAGGAGAAAAATCTAAATGATCTTGGATTTAATGATGACTTTTTCGATACAACAATACACAATCCATGAAGATAAGAACTGATAAACTGGACTTCATTAAAATTAAAATTTCTGCTATGAAAGGCACTGTAAAGAGAATAAAAAGACCAGCCTCAGACTGGGAGAAACATATTTGCAAAAGACAACTGATAAAGGGCTGTCTTTTAAAATATACAAAGAGGGGCACCTGTATGTCTCAGTCGGTTGAGCATCTGAATTCAACTCAGGTCATGATCTCATGGGTTTGTGAGTTCGAACCCTGCACTGGGCTCAGACTGGCAGCTCAGAGTCTCATTGAGGTCCTCACTTTCTCCTCTCTCTCGCTGCCCCCTCCCCAACTTGTGCTTTCTCTCTGAAAATAAGAACTTTAAAAAATAAATAAATATATACAGAACTCTTTTTTAAGTTGAGAGAGAAAGAGGGAGAGCGCGCGCACGCACGCATCAGAGAGAGAGGGAGACACAGACTCCCAAGCAGCCTGCAGTGGGGCCTGAACCCACCAACTGCAAGATCATGACCTGAGCTGAAGTCAGAGGCTTATTAACACACTGAGCCACTCAGGTACCCCTACAGAGAACTCTTAAAACTCAAAAATAAGAAAAACAACCTCAGTGTTTAAAAATGAGCCAAAGCCCTTAACAGACACATCATCAAAGATATGAGCATATGAAAAGATGTTCCACATCATATGTCATCAGGGAAATGCAAATTAAAACCACAATGAAATACCACCACACACTTATTAGAATAGCCAAAATCCAGAACTCTGATAATAACAAATGATGGTGAGACTGGAGACTGGAACAACAGGAACTCTCGTTGCTGGTGGGAATTCAAAGTGGTTACAGCCACTTTGGAAGACAGTCTGGTGTTTTGTTTTACAAAATTAAACATACTCTTATACCATACAACAATCATGCTCATTGGGCTCCTAAGCATGTATCCAAAGCAGCTGAAAACTTGTCCACACAAAACCCTGCACACAAATGTTTACAAAGCAGCTATGCACTTATTTGCCAAAACTTGGAAGCAACTAAGAAGTCCTTAAGTAGGTAATAGTTGATAAAGGATAAGTAGGTGATAAAGAACGGATAAACCATACATGGTATATCCAAACATGAAATATTATACAGCACTAAAAAGAAATGAGCTACCAAGTGATGAAAAAAGCTTAAATACATACTACTAATCAAAAGAAGCCAATGTGTGGGGAGCTTGGGTGGCTCAGTGGGTCAAGTATCTGACTTTGGCTCAGGTCATGATCTCATGGTTCCCGAGTTCGAGCCCTGCGTCGGGCTCTGTGCTGACAGCTCAGAGCCTGGAGCCTGCTTTCAGATTCTGTGTCTCCCTGTCTCTCTGCCCCTCCCCCACTCACACGCTGTCTCTCTCTCTCTCTCAAAAATAAACACTAAAAAATTAAAAAAAAAAAAAAAGAAGCCAATATGAAAAGGCCATGTACTATTTCTAATTATATTACATTTTGAAAAAGACAAAACTACAGAAATAGTAAAAAGTATAGTCGGGGGGGATGTTAGGAGGGGTGGAAGGATGAATAGGCAGGGCAGAGGATTTTTAACCAGTGAATTATTCCATATGATACTATAATGGTGAATATGTCATTATATATTTGTCCAAACCCACAGAATCCAAACTCTAATGTAAACTATAAACATTATGATGGTTACCAGAAAGGAGGGAAGGGGGGTGGGGGGATGCGCAGAATGGGTGATGGGGATTAAGGAGCACACTTGTTTCACTATATTATACACCTGAAACTAATATTACACTAAATGGAATTTAAATTAAAACTTAAAAAAAAAAACAACAAAAAAAACGGGCACCTGACTGGTCATCGGGTAAGAGCACGTGACTCTTGATCTTGGGGTCGTGAGTTCCAGCCTCACTTTGAGCACAGAGGTTGCTATAAATAAGTAATAACCTCTTAGGCGAAAAAGAACATCAACCTAAATTAAAAACAAAAAACAAACTATAGATACTGGATGATAATGATGTGTGAATGGAGACTGTTAACAGATGTAATCCTCTGGTGGGGGGTGCGATAGTGGGAAAGGCTATGCATATGTGGGCTCAGAGGTACATGGGAAACCTCCAGATTTGTACTCAGTTTTGCTGTGACCCTAAAGCTACTCCATAAAATAAAATCTAGGGGGCACCTGACTGGCTCAGTGGGCGGAGCAGGGGTCTCTTCATCTTGGGGTAAGATCTTGAGTTCAAGCCCCACACTGGGCTTGGAGCCTACTTAAAAAAACAAACAAAAAAACAAATAGCAGCACCCAAATATAAAATCTAAAAATGAAATCTACTGAAAAAAGTCTAAATGAACAGGACCTTTCAATGTATATAATTTTACCTCAATTTTTTAAAGCTTTTGACTTCTCAAAAACAAAACCAACCAGGAAGCTTTTAACTACTGACATAGAAACGTCTACAGGTATAAAAACAGTGTATGGGAATGGGGTGCCTGGGTGGCTCAGTTGGTTCAGCACCAGACTCTTGATTTCGGCTCAGGTCATGATCTCACAGTTCGTAAGTTCGGCCCCACCTCAGGCTCTCCTCTGACGGAGCAGAGCCTGCTTGGGATTCTGGCTCCATGTCTCTCTCTCTCACAAAATAAACAAACATTAAAAACAAAACTAAACAAAGAAAACACTGTATGCGGTACGCAACACTGTGTCAGAAAGGGGAGGAATAGGAAAATGTGCTTGCAGAAAGTAATGAAAGTTGTTCCTTGGGGTGCCAGGGTGACTCAGTTCAAAGTCAGACTCAGACTTTCGGCTCAGGTCATGATCTCACCATTGTGATTTCGAGCCCTGTGTTGGGCTCCACGCTGAGCGTGGAGCCTGCTTAAGATTCTCTCCCTCTCTCTCTCAGTGCACCCCCGCCCCTCGTATGCAAGGGCATCATCTCGAGGTTCATGGGTGGTTCCTGGATTTAAGCCCTGTGTGGAGCTAAGAGCCTGCTTGGAATTCTCTTGGCCCCTCCCCTGCTCCACTTCACAGGCTCTCTCTCAAAATAGAATAGAAAAGAGGTGCCTGGTGGCTCAGTCGGTTAAGTGTCTGACTTGACTCAGGTCATGATCTCATGAAGTTCCATGGGTTGGAGCCCACGTTGGGCTCTGTGCTGACAACTCAGAGCCTACAGCCTGCCTTGGATTCTGTCTCTGCCTCTCTCTCTGTCCCTCCCCTGTTTGTGCTGTCTCTCTCTCTCTCTTTCAAATATAAACATTAAAAAAATTAAACAGAAAAAAAGCATAGGGGTTCCTGGGTGCTCTCTCAGTTAAGCATCCTACTTAATTCAACTCAGGTCCCGATCCTGCCATTCGTGAGTTCAAGCCTCGCATCGGGCTCCGTGCTAACAGCTCAGAGCCTGGAGCCTGTTTCAAATTCTATGTCTCCTTCTCTCTGCCCTTCCCCAGCTGGCACTCTGTCTCTCTCTCTCAAAAATAAATAATAAACATTCAAAAAAAATTTTTTTAAAGAATATAAAAGTTGTTTTTACAGAGGATGTGAAAGAAATGGGAGCAGAGGTGGGAATACATGTTCTCAATGCATACTTTTTAAAAATAATTTTCATATATATATATATACATATACACATACACATACAAATAAAAACAAAAACCATTTCCCTACTTAAAACATATAACTATCAACTATTCACCCTTAACTATTTAAGTTTTCATTGAAAAGGAAACTTGTTGGGGCACCTGGGTGGCTCAGTCGGTTAAGCGTCCGGCTTCAGCTCAGGTCATGATCCCATGGTCTGTGGGTTTGAGCCCCGCATCGGGCTCTGTACTGACAGCTCAAGAGCTTGGAACCTGCTTTGGATTCTGTGTCTCCCTCTCTCTCTCTGCCCCTCCCCAACTCATGCTCTGTCTGTCTCTCTCTCTCAAAAATAAATAAACATTTAAAAAAAAAAAAAATTTTTTAGGGGAGCCTGGGTGGCTCAGTCGGTTAAGCGGCTGACTTCGGCTCAGGTCACGATCTTGTGGTCCATGAGTTCGAGCCCCACGTCGGGCTCTGTGCTGACCGCGCAGAGCCTGGAGCCTACTTCAGATTCTGTGTCTCCCTCTGGCTCTGCCCCTCCCCCGTTCATGCTCTGTCTCTCTGTCTCAAAAAGAAATAAACGTAAAAAAAAAAAAAAAAAAAAAAAAAAAAAAAATTAAAAAAAAATTTTTTTTAAAGAAAAGGAAACTTGTTAAGTTACTAAAGCACCTATTTTCCTGAAGAAGTGAACATAAAGGAGAAATAAGATGATCTGAACTCTAGGTTCTAGTCATTGAAAATTCTAGTGTCTTTCTTCATAACTTCATTGTATCAAGGTCTCAGGTATTAGATATGCAAGATATAATCAGACATAAAAACAAAACAGCAACAAACAGATCCCTTAACATGTATGCCCCCCTTCCCTTCTCCTAGGATTTCTGCCATACAAAGTTTTACGCAAAAGAAATATGAGAAGCAGCTGACAAAGTCAATAAAATTAAACACCAAATTTGTTAAATATCATGGATGGACGCCATCCTAAAGTGTTGACAATCCTTTAGTTTATTGGATATTTAAAAAATGTTAAGTATATATTTTTAAGCTGAAGAATCCAATCAACCTTTGAGGTTCTGCCGCCTAGCAAAAGTGAAATATCTTCCTTTTTCCAAACCTCAAGTTATGCCCCATTAAGTCCAGATTCAAAACCTGCAGCTCATAAAAATGATCAATATATCCAACTCTTGTAATTAGCATATTAAATCACTTGGCCTGAAATTCAAATTTCTATTAGAGAAAGGGATTAACCAAGCAAAAAGGATTTAAAAAGTGAGCCTACTGGGAAATACGTGAATCCTTTCTAATAGGATATCCACCAAATTGGTATTAAAGGAAAGATGTTGGGAGGTAGGAGGGAGGTGCTAACTGGCAAGTCAAAAGTCTTTCCCTGTGTGGATAGGCTTATTTAAGACTTGGAATTTTTTTCTTTTTCCCTCCTACAGTGGGACTCAGTTCTCCAAGGAGGAGGATTTGAAACATTTCTCAAGCTTTATACGATTTGGGAAATAATGGCTTCGTGCTTAAATAAAATACCTTCCAACTTCACTCATAAAAGATACCATCATTCACTGATAAAACTGGCAAAAATTTTTTAAATTTCATACTCAGTTGATGTCAAGGACACAGAGACACAGATTTCACGTATTGTACAGACAGCGGGAGCAAATCTTGCAATAATAATGTATTTCAAAAGCCTTAAGAATGTTCATGTAACGTTTACAACTTTTTTCTAAGAAAATAATCAAAAAGGTAGATAATATTTACTTACAAGGATGCTCAGAAGGAGCACAACAAAAAAAGACCTTAACAAAAGAAGAAGGGATGGGGGAGGCCAGTAAAAGGCAGGCAGGCAGGCAGACAAATGCCCAATAGGAAAATAGTTCAATACTTTGGGGCATGTAAAATGGAATATGATGCAGTGATTACAAATTAGTACTTTTATAAACTCTGTAACATCCTGTGGATACATTCTTAGTAATAACTTAAAAAATACCTTTCCAAGGGCGCCTGGGTGGCTCAGTCGGTTAAGCAGCCAACTTCGGCCCAGGTCATGATCTCGCGGTCCGTGAGTTCAAGCCCTGCATCAGGCTCTGTGCTGACAGCTCAGAGCCTGGAGCCTGTTTCAGATTCTGTGTCTCCCTCTCTCTGACCCTCCCCTGTTCATGCTGTCTCTCCCTGTCTCAAAAATAAATAAAACGTTAAAAAAATAAGAATAAAAAAAAAATACCTTTCCAAATGCACATACAACATAAAGGTATTTTTTTATGTGCATGTAAAAAAATCAGAAGGAATTATACAAAAATATTACAACCTGTTGTCTGAGGGGTAGCTTTTATTTTTGATGACTTCATCAAGTCACCAGCGAGCTCAGACTCCTTAGAAGCCTAATGTCACTACATTCCACTTTAGCTCATCAGTACTCAAATTGGAGTGCACATAGGAGAATATATAATAAATAAAGCCACAAGAAAAACATCTTGTGCCATCTTGGAATCTAAATTTCAATTAGTTTTATTACACAAAGTTGAAAGAGTGTTTTTTTTTTTTTTAATATTACACAGGAAAGAATTTTAGATCAAATAGGAATTTTTCTTTTATTCATTTCTTTGTAAGATTGTCCCAAATATAAGAATAACTTTTTCTTAATAATTAGATCATTGCCTTGGAAGCCAAGAAACACATGAGGTACAGAGGATTTGTAAAAGAAAGCCCCATTTAGCTAATTTTTATTTCCCTCCCATGTATGTCCTCTCTCTCCCTCTCTCCTTCTCTCCCTCCCCCTCCCTCCCTCTCTCCCTCTCTTCTAAACCTTCTTCTATCATCAAAGCTATTTACCACTGACAGTCATTCAACTCTCTTCTACATTGCAAAGGTCACAAAAACAGGAAACCCTTAAATTCTTCCAGGCCCTTACTTCCCTAATCACAAGAATAAAATAATTTATCAACGCCATGTGGACCTAGATCTCATTCTGAAAGACAATAGAAGAGAGCTTGTAGAGGACAGTAAAGATAATACCTTTAGGACCTGGGGGAAGATGAATAGTTCTTAAACCAAATACCCACAAGAAAGTAACAACCATAAAGAAAAATATTGATAAATTGGGCTATAATGAAATTAGTGCTTCTGTTCATTAAAAAATGCTGACAGTAAAAAGTAGGTGCACCTGGGTGGCTCGGTCATTAGAGCATGTGACTTTTGATCTCAGGGTTTTAAGTTCAAGCCCCCAGTTGGGGACAGAGATTACTTAAAAATAAAATCTTAAAACAAACAAACAAAAAAAAGTAAGGCCACCTGGGTGGGTCAGTGGTGGACTTCCGACTTTGGCTCAGGTCATGATCTCATGGTTCGTGAGTCTGAGCCCTGCATCAGGCTCTGCTGTCGGTGCAGACCGGCTTTGGATCCTCCGTTCCCTTCTCTCTGGCCCCCCTTCCCTACTTGCGCGCTCTCTCTCGCTGTCTCTCAAAAATAAACATTTCTGAAAAATGAAAAGATTTTTTTTTAAAGTATAAAAAGGCAAGAGTGGAAGATTTTTGCCATATATTCAAACCTTTCTTTCAAGTGTTTTCTACACTCAACATAGGACTCAAACTAATGACCCTGAGATCAAGAGTTGCATGCTCTTCTGTGCCAGCCAGACACACCCCAACAAAGCTTTATTTTATCCAAAATAAAGAACTACAAATCAACACAACAACCAAATAGAAAAATGGGGCCTGGGGTGTCTGGCTGGCTCAGTCGATCTGTCTCTCCCTCTCTCTGCCCCTTGCCAAGTCTCTCCCTCTCACAAAATAAATAAACTTTATTTAAAAAAATTTTTTTAAATGTTTATTTATTCTTGAGAGAGAGACAGAGCATGAGCATAAGCAGGGGAGGGGCAGAGAGAGAGGGGGAGACAGAATCGGAAGCAGGCTCCAGGCTCTGAGCTGTCAGCACAGAACCCAACATGAGACTCGAACTCACAAACTGTGAGATCATGACCTGAGTGGGAAGTCGGATGCTTAACCAAGTGAGCCACCCAGGCACCCCTAAAATAAATAAACTTTAAAAAAGTAAAATAAGGGCTCCTGGGTGTGGCTCAGTTGTTAAGCACCAGACTTCAGCTCAGGCTAAACTCCATTTGGGAGTTCGAGAGTTTGAGTCCCACACTGAGTGAGCTCGAGCCCCACTTTGGGTGAGCTTCTGTCCCACTTCAGGTAAAACACAAGCCCTGCTTCTCTCTCTCAATCAATCAAAAAATAAAATAAAACCACAGTTCGATGTCATGACACATCCATCATAATGGCTAAAATTAAAATGATTATGGTGAGGATATATAGCAAATGAATTCTCTCACAGAGCACTCATGAGAGTAGAATGTGGTATGACCATTTTGGAAAACAGTCTCTGGCATCATCTAGTAAGGTAAATAAACTTCTATGACCCAGCAAGTCCTTTTATCAAAAATGTATACATAAAGGGGCACGTGGGTGGCTCAATGGATTGAAGCTCCAACTTCAGCTCAGGTCATGACCTCACAGTTCATGGGTTTGAGCCCCACATCGAGCTCCCTGCTGTCAGCAAGGAGCCCGCTTTGAATCCTCTGCCCGCCTCTTTCTGCACCTCCCGTGCTCACACACTCTCAATAAATAAATAAATAAAACACACACACACACACACACACACACACACACACACACACACACGAAAAAAAGCGTATGTACGGCACCAAAAGATACATACAAAAGTTTTCACTGCAGATTTGTTCATAACAGCCAAATACTGGAAAAATTCCAAATGACCATTAGCAGCAGAAAGGATAAAGTATATTGTAACACAATGAAATACTGCACATTAAAAATGAACACACTACCATTACCCACAATGTGGACAAATCACACAATGCTGAACAAAAGAAGCCAGACACAAAAAGAACTACAAGGTATAACTAATTATATACAAAGTTCAAAATAGGCAAAACAATCTGTGGTGTCCAAAGTAAGGGCAGTGCTTGGTTACATTTAAGGAGCAGGAAGAGGCTAATGACCAATTAAGAGGCAGCAAAAGAAACATGGGTGTGTTCTGGAATGCTAGTGCCATTTTAATATTGGTGGCAGATACATAGGTATGTTCCCTTTGTGGTAATTCATCCTGTGTAATTTTTAGGATTCGTGTACTTTCCTGTATGTAAAAAAATAAATTTTAATTAAAAAAGAACACTAGAAAAATTCTAAGAGTAATTAAGAAGGATTCACCCTATCAGGTATTTTTTAATTGTTACCCAGTAAGTGGAATGGTGATCCTAAGAGATACAATGAATCAAATCATTAGAACAGGGATGAGAAATAAATCCAAGTATACCCAATAATTTGTCATATAATAAAGGTAGCCTTTTGAACTCGTGGAGGAAAAGACTAGATTACTCAATAAATGGTTTGAAAAAATTGAGTAGCCATTTGGTAAAAAGTAAAATAAAGATGGATCCTTATCTCACTCCCTCAATCAAATGAAACTGAAGAGGACAAAGACTGAATACAAAAAAAAAAAAAAAGACTGAATACATAAAATGAGACCATCAGTACTAAAACAAAACATGGGTGAATATTTCTACAATATTGGAATTGGGAAATCCAGAAGCCATAAAGATAAGCATTGATAATATGATCACATAAAAATATCATGAGTTTGAATGTACCAAAACAGAAACAAAACCCACAAAGTCAAAAAAAAAAAAAATTGGGGGCAAAGTATCTTCAGCAGAAATACTCAAAGAGCTCTTGAAAATCAGTAAGAAAATGATCAACAATCCAGAACACCCATATATAACAAGATGCCCAAAGCCATTAGCAAAAAAAAAAAAAAAAAAAAAAAAAAAAAAAAAAAAAAAAAGGCATATGAAAATAAGATGGTATTTTTCACTAATGACGATGTTTGAAATAAGAATGCCTATTTCCCAGGGTGAAATAGGGTGAATACAGGATGCAGTATTAAATAGTATGAACTTTTACCACCAATCAAAATTTTAAATGGTCATCATGCCCTCTACTCAGCAGTTTCTCAACTTGCAACCTAAGTGAAAACACTCACTCAACCCAGATACATATAGAGGGATGTTTACAGAAGCAGGATCTATACAGCAGCAAAACCCAGAAACCCAAAGGTCCTTCAGGAGGCAAATGGCTAAATTATAACACATCTACCTCTACACAATGAAGTATCACATAGCTATTAAAAAGAGTAAGGTAAGTTTTCTAGATGCACTAATATGGAAAAAGGTACATTATCAAATAAAAATAACTGGCAAAAAGTATGCAGTGGGACATTCCTCCCCTTTTAAAATTTTTTTTTGATTTATTTTTATTTTAGAAAGAGCTAGGGAGGGAAATAAATAAATAAATAAATAAATAAATAAATGGTGAGCTAGAGAGGAAAGGAGGGGAAGAGCAAGGGAGAGACTCTTAAGCAGGTTCTGCCCCCAACACCCAGCACTGAACAAGAGGCAGGGCTAGATCACAAGACCCTGAGATCTTGACCTTATCAGAAACCAAGACTTGGATGCCTAACCAACTGAGCCACCCAGGAGCTGCTCCCTTTTTCTTCTAAAATAACAGTCATGCTGTTTGATTATATTCTGTCTCACCTGTAAAATATATGGCACATGAGGGGTGCCTGGGTGGCTCAGTAGGTTAAGAGTCCGACTCTTGATTTTGGTTCGGGTCAAGATCTCTCAAGATCTCAGGGTTCACATCAGGGCTCTGTGCTGGCAGTGCGGAGCCTGCTTGAGATTCTCTCTCCCTCTCTCTGCCCTTCCCCACTGGGTCTCTCTCTCTCCAAAATAAATAAATAAAAACTTTAAATCCCCAGTGTTTATAGCAGTACTATCAACAATAGCCAAAGTATGGAAAGAGCCCAAATGTCCATCGACAGATAAATGGATAAAGATGTGGTGTATATATGTGGTATACACACACGCATGCACGCACTGGAGCATTGCTCGGCAATCAGAAAGAACGAAATCTTGCCATTTGCAACAACCTGGATAGAACTCTAGTTCCCTCTAGGGTATTATGCTAAGCGAAATTAGTCAGAAAAAGACAAATCTAGGACTTCACTCATATGTGGAATTTAAGATTCAAAACAGATGAACATAAGGGAAGGGAAACAAAAATAAAAACAGGGAGGGGGACAAAACACAAGAGACTCTTAAATATAGAGAACAAACAGAGGGTTGCTGGAGGAAGGATGGGCTAAACGGGCAAAGGGCATTAAGGAAAACACTTGGTGGGATGGGCACTGGGTGTTAGAGGGGATGAATCACTGGAATCTGTTCCTGAAATCATTGGTGCACTATATGCTAACTTGGATGTAAAGTTAAAAATTAATTAACTAAAGGGGCGCCTGGGTGGCGCAGTCGGTTAAGCGTCCGACTTCAGCCAGGTCACGATCTCGCGGTCCGTGGGTTCGAGCCCCGCGTCAGGCTCTGGGCTGATGGCTCGGAGCCTGGAGCCTGTTTCCGATTCTGTGTCTCCCTCTCTCTCTGCCCCTCCCCCGTTCATGCTCTGTCTCTCTCTGTCCCAAAAATAAATAAATAAAAAATGTTGAAAAAAAAAATTAAAAAAAAAAATTAATTAACTAAAAATAAATTTAAAAAGAAAAAAAACTTTAAAAATTTATAAAACATATGGCACATGAAGAAAGGAACTTCACCTTCTGGGGCTTTATCCCAGAGCCTGTCTAGAATACTACACCAAGCTCACATAGTAGATACCAAAAACATCTGTTGAATGAAAGAATGAATATTACCCCAGCAAGGCACAGAACAGGTACTCAATAAGTATTTACCATGTTTAAATATATGTATCATATTTAAAAAATATGCAGAAAGAGAAAAAGAGGATATGTATACAACGTTAATGGTGGGTAGCTATGAGCCTGAAATTAAGGAGGAGCTGAGCTTTCACACAAAAACTGGGTAAGGATTAAGTGTTCTGAGTGTTCAAGGGCTAGACAGCAGAAAGATGCAAAACAATGAACAAGAATAGACAAGGACACGTGTTTCATGGAACACAGACACCTATTTAAACCAACAACTTACAGGGGCACCAGGCTGCTTGGTTGGAGGAACATGTAACTCTTACTCGGAGTTGAGTTTGAGCGCCATGTTGGGTATAGAGATTACTAACAAATAAAACCTTTGTTTTTGGACTAGAGCTATGAGAAGTCATTGAAATGTTTTTGAAACTGGCATGATACTGACCTACTAGAATGCTTTAATTTTGTAACAGTCATCAGTACTGTTTCTCTAAGGAGAACAGAGTGGACACTGTACTTCTATATACACAGCTAGAAGGATAAAACTAGTCCAGACTGAAAATCCATATCAAAATTTTAACTGTTACACACACACACACACACACGCACAAATTAACACACAAGACCTATCAGATCAAAAAGTATGATTAACATTGTGTCAGTGAATGGTGTGAGGAAACGAGACATTCTTACACAGGACTGTAAAGTGGAACCATCATTCTGATGGGCAATTTAGCAATATGGATCACAATGAAAAATCCACAGCTCCCACCCAACCAATTTACTGCAAGGAACTTAACTATCACCCTCATTGTTAGCAAAACCTCTGCTTGTAAGAATTAAGACACAGTATTTTCAGAATTCTGTGGATATAGGATTTACTATAGATTGCTTTCATCTGTGATTGTACTAAGCGGTTTCAGAAATGTAAATAAAAGTCTTGATTCACCTAGTCTTTGAGTAGATCTAAACACTGCTTCAGCTCTGGAATCTCCTCTAACAATCGTGTAAAGTACTTAAAAAAAAAAAAAAAAAAGTATATTGATGGGGCACCCAGGTGGCTCAACTGGTAAAGAAAGCATCCCACTCTATATTTTGGCTCAGGCCGTGATCTCAGGGTTGTGAGCCTAACAGGATGGAGCTTGCTTGTGATTCTCTCTCCCTCTCACTCTGCCCCTGCTCATTTGTTTTCTCTCTTTAAATAAACATTTAAAGAAAGGATATTGATACCATTAGTTTAATCCTTTAAAATATTCTTGCTAAGAGTCTGAAGAAATGCTTAAACAAAAGGAGAAAATGGGAGCACCTGCGTAGCTCAGTTGGTTTAAGTGTTGTACTCTTGATTTCGGCTTAGGTCATGGTCTTGCAGTTTGTGGGTTCGAGCCCCACGTCAGACCCTGTGCTGAGGTGTAGAGCCTACCAGGGATTTTCTCTGTTTCTCTGCTCCTCCCCCAGCTCATGCTCTCTCAAAATAAATGAACTTTAAAGAAGGAAAGAAAAAAAGGAGACACCTAGTGGAAAAGAAACTTGATATTTATATAAAAAATGCTTGGACCTCAGATTATACATGGTCTCAAAAGCACAAGCAGAGAAAAAGAAAGAAAGAAAGAAAGAAAGAAAGAAAGAAAGAAAGAAAGAAAGAGAAAGAAAGATCTGGACTGCATCATTATGGCTTTTGCACTACAAATAACACTAAAAATGTGGAAACCCACAGAAATGAGAAAATTTTTGCCAATATAAGGGATGTGTATCCAATAAAGAACTCTTCCAACTCAATAATAAAAAAATACATAACCCAATTTTAAAATGGGCAAAGGACGTCAATAGACATTTCTCCAAAGATACAGGAATGGCCAAGAAGCACATGAAAAGAGGCTCAACCTTAGTCATCAGGGAAATGCAAATCAAAACTACAGGGATACCATTTATACCTACTAGGATGGCTGTGAAGAAAAAAAAGACAACCAAAAACAAGAGTTAAGGACGTGGAGAAATCTTCATCTAAACCATGAATATGTAAAATCCCACAGCCACTTTGGAAAATAATTTGTCAGCTCCTCAAAATGTTAAACAGAGTTTTATGACCCAGCAATTCCACTCCTACATATATACCCAAGATAAAAGAATACAACTGCACAAAAACCCTACACAAACGTTCTTGGTAGCAGCCAAAAAGTAGAAACCCAAATGTCTGTCAGCTGATGAGCGGATATATAAGCGTGTAGTACATATAAAATGGAATATTATTCAGTAACAAACAAAAAGAAAACTGGCCAACAAACATGGAAAAAGATGCTCAATTCATTAGTCATTACAAAAATGCAAACCAAAAGTACAAGATGCCACTTCAAACACACTAGGATGGCATAAAAACAAACAGAAAGTAGCAAGTGTTGACAAGCATGGAAAGAAATCGAAACCCTCCTGCATTCCTGGTGGGAATGTAAAATGAACGGCACAGCAGCTGTAGAAAACTGTGGCGGTTCCTCAGTGCGTTAAACATAATTACCATGACCCAGCAATTTCACTCCTAGGTATACACTCAAAAGAACTGAAAGCATGTATTCTAACAAAAACCTGTACCCAAATGTTCATAGCAGCACTATTCCTAACAGCCAAAAAGTGGATAGAACAAAAACGTTTATCAAGTTAACTACGCTAGGTGAAGTGACGGATGTGTTAACTACCTTGATCTTGGTAATCATTCCACCATGTTTATCAAATCATCACGTTGTAAACTTCAAATACAGGTTATTCTATTTGTCAATTATTTGTCAATAAAGTCGGGGGGAAATTTTCTAAGGTCATCAACAATATGATATATCCAAACAAAGGAATATTATTCAGCCCACAAAAAGGAATAACGGACTGATATACGCTACAACATGGAAGACACTGGAAAAACATGCTACCTGAAAGCCACACAAAAAAAGGCCACATATCGTCTGATTCCATTTACATGAAATATTTAGAAGAGACACCTACAAGACAGGAAGTTCAGTGGTTGCCAGAAGGTGGCATGAAGGGGAAACGGGAAGTGACTGTTTAAAGGATATGGAGTCTCCTTTTAAGGTAACAGAAAAAAGCTGGGGGCACCTGCCAGGCTCAGTAGGTAGAGCACGTGACTCAATCACTGGGGTTTTGAGTTCAAGCCCCACATTGAGGGTAGAGCCTACTTTAAAAATTAAAATTAAAAAAGGCAGGGGCAGGGGACACGCGGGGGGACTCCTGGGTGGCTCATTCAGTTAAGCCTCCCTTTGATTCAGGAACTAGACAATGGTGATGGTTGTACAACTTAATTGTATACTATTTTTTTTTAATGTTTACTTATTTTTTTTTTTATGTTTACTTATTTTTGAAAGAGAGCACACATGTGGGGAGGTAGTGGGAGGGAAGAGGCAGATAGAGAGGGAAACAGAGGATCGGAAGCCAGCTCTTGGTGACTGCAGAGAGCCCGATGCTGGTCTCAAAATCACAAACTGTGAGATCATGACCTGAGCCGAATGCTTAATCAACTGAGCCACTCAGGGACCCCTGTATACTTTAAAAGAATACATTTTGTTGTCTTTTGCACACTTTTTAAAATGAAATACTGACACATGCTACAACGTGATGACTCCTGAAAACATTACACTAAGTGAAAGGAGTCAGTCACAAAGTCCACATATTTTGTGGTTCTATTCACATGACATGTCCAAGATAGGCAAATTTAGAAGCAGAAAAGTTGATGGGTGGTTGCCTGGAGCTTGGGTGGTGATGTACAGAGGACTGAGTGCCAATCCAATGGCTAAAGGGCTAGGTGGGGAGGTGGGCAAAATGTTCTAAAGTCAAGACTGTGGCCATTGCTAAACAGCCCTGAATATACAAACAGAAACCACTGAATAGTACATTTTAAATAGGTGAATCATACAATATGTGAATTATATCTCGATGCTTTAAAAAAAAAAAAACAAAACACCTGTCTGGATATAAACCTTGCAATTGCAACTTAAAAAGAACTTTTTTAATGTTTTTGAGAGAGAGATAGAGAGCACGAGTGGGGGAGGGGCAGAGAGAGGCAGACACAGAATCAGAAGCAGGCTCCAGGCTCTGAGCTGTCAGCAAAGAGCTGGGTGCAGGGCTTGAACGCAGGAACTTAACGGACTGAGCCACCCAGGCTACCTGCAACTTAAAACTCTTAGGACATTCCCCTTATAAGGATCGCAGTCAATTTCTACTCCCTAATTTGCGTTAAAATCAGAATTCTAACAGTGAAAGAGTGGTGGTTTTTTTTTTTTGTTTTTGTTTTGCTTCTCTAGAATCTAATTATTTTGGGAAACTAACTGAAGCTTAATAAATTCTGTTATACACAGCCTCTGTCATTCCAGGGCTTACTGTTGGAGTCAGATGTCCCCTCCTTGCAAGCCAGATGCCCTAGAACTTGGAATTATTCGTTAGCCTTATGGAAGCTCCCTAACCTGAATCACTTCTCAACCTAGACTTAAATTCCAAAGTGAGACCTTGACTTCCATTCCTTCCGGGTCCCGCCGCTTAAAAACTCCAGAAAGCCTTTACTAAATGCCTGCTGAAGTAAAGCTACTGAGCATGCCCGGTTTGGCCAACTCAATTCAACAACATTCCAGAACAAAAACTATAGTTCCCGCGTTAAAAGGTGGAAAAACAGAAGAGACAGGAACAATGCCTAAGAATTCGAACTAAAAGGAAAGTCAAGATTCAAGGGCTAAGCAGAAGTGAAGGACAGAACTTATACAGCTCAAACTTCGCACTTGGTAAAGTGGTACGGTCGAAACGACCCCCCAAAAAAGAGGGGGAAAAAGCTAAAACAGATGAACGAGAGGGTAGGTCAACTGGGGGTGAAGGTGTCGATGACGTAGACTACCCATACGGTTCTCTAAATCAGCCCTATCCGAAACTAATACTAAGATGACCAAGGCTTAGTGTCACCAGTAATAAAAGATATACTGTGATGAAACTCACTTCCAAGAAGTTCCCTTTCTACAATGGAAAAAGCCGAGCCGTGGCCAAGATACAACAGCCAAAAACGTTTGCTAAGCTCTCAGCTCCTGCCTTCAACCATTTCCACCGCCATCTTCTAGATAAGAACCTAGAACCGTTTCTAAAGGGCTTCCAGCAGCATCACCTCCATGCAAAGCCCGGGAAGGCTGCGTTACTCAGGTCGCCCAGACGGCGTTAAGGAGGAAGCCTCCACCTTGCCCCTCTCCGCGCCTGCTAGATGCACGCAGCTGGCTGCTGTCCTCTTTCCCCCAATATGACCCCCGGCCCGGTTTTCCGAAGTCCGAACCGGGGGCGCAAGGCCCAGTGCGCGGGCCTCACCTGCACACGCCGCGGATGCAAGGCTCCAGCCAGATGCGGTACGCGGTCTCGATGTGCTCCTGCGACACCTCCTCGGGCCGCACCGTCTCCGCCCAGCGCCAGGCCGCCTTCTCCAGCTGCAGCCGCGGGGCCATGGCCTTGGCCCGAAGAGCGCCTCCCGAGCCGAGCCGTCGCTGCTGTTGCTGCTGCCGCTGCCGCCGCCCAAATGGGCTCCGCCACCTGCCAGCAATGGGGACCAGGCGATCCCTCAGCCAGCTGGCCAGTCAATCACCTGTGCGCGCCACTGCCGCCGCGCCCGCCCGCCCGCGCCCGACCCGCACGACTAGCCGCAAAGCGCCGCCGCCGACACCCGACACCCCTCGCGCCCGCAGACGTTGGAGGTATACTCCCCGCCGCGGTGGGCGCATGCGCGTTCCCAGCAGTCTTTGCGCCACCCCGCGCCTCTAGCCCGACGGGTGGAGGAAGGGGAAGCAGCCTGTTCGAGGTAGTGTTGCCACGTCCTCACCGGCGCTGCTGGGGAAGCAGCGTCTGAGCACCTGTCCAGGGTAGCGTCCTGCGAGCCACTACCCTAACAAGCTGGCACCTCGAGGGCAAAAGTCTGCCTATTCTCGCTCTCTGGTACTTCCCCTTAATCTTGAAGGAATCATGCGAGAAGCTACTCAACGCACATCATAGGGCCGCTGGACTGCGGGGTAGGACCTGAAACCAGGTCACCAAAAAAACGACGGTCGGCTCTGTAGAGGATGATTAAACTTGAGCCTGGACCGGTTCCGACTCCTTTCCCGAGCCCTCCTGACGTCACGGGATGTTCTGGGCCTTTCCTCAAGTAGAACTGGACTACATGTCCCGGCATGCATAGCGTGCTGTCACTCACTGGATGCGAGGCATGCTGGGATTTGTAGTCCTCGAGGTGGAGGGGGGCTTCGGGTGAGGTGGGCTTCGGGTGGGGTTTCGCTGGCTGGGGGGGTCTTCAGGCAGCTGGCTGACCCCCTGACCGCTGTCCTCTCTTTTAGAGGAGTTAGTCCTTTTCCGAGGCTCTTCTCTAGCTCCCGGGTTTAAAAACATTTCCTTTTTACAAGTCCTGCCCCAGGATCTAAAGAGTAGCCTTATCATAATGTTTTGCAAACTGTAAAGGGCACTGTTGGAGGGAAGGTTTTGAGGACTTTACATTCGAATGAGAGCCCTCCAGGGGTCTAAGCGCTAATTTCTGACTCAGCAGTTTACCAGCTGGGTAACCTTGGACTTGATGCTTAAAGTGTGCTAGTCATTCATTAGATAAACATTTGCTGAAAGCACGACGAAGATAAGACGTGGTCCCGGCCTTGGGGGGGGGGGGGGTGGGTTGGGGGCGGTGAGGGGAGAGCGGTAGAAACACAAAGATCCCCTTCCCAGCCTTGGAAGGTTTGCAGTACTTGGTAAAAGGCTTACTAGAAGAGGTAATTCCTAAACACATCTTAAAAAATCAGTAGAACTTAGCCAGGATAGAAAAAAGGCACCATTACAGACAAAGGGAACCCTAAGGAGCAAAGGCACAGAAGAGAGAGACTTCTTGGTGTGAGAAAACAAATTCTGAGACCGAGGGAGGTTAGGTTAGAGGTAAGCCTTGAGAGGCAGGCCGACTTTGCCTTTATCCCAGAGATTCCTTGAAATGTTTAAAGCTGGTGAGGCATACATTGGAGATTTGCATTTTGTATAGCTTTTTCAGTTTGAGTCAAGGTCAAAAGTAGAGAAACCTCTTAGAAGACTACTGAAATAATAACAGGCCAGAGATCATGAAGGCCTAAACTGGGGCCATGTAATTGTACCAGGGGTGGGGTATAAAAGCACAGCCCTGGGGCTCCCAAACAGACCAGGTTCAACCACTTGCCACTGACAAAATCCAAAGGCAGAGCATGAGTGGCAGTAGTGGTGGTGAAACGAGAAAGGAATTTATTTCCGTGAGGCCGACTCGGGGAAGACCATGGACTAGCATCTCAAAGACTTCTCTAAAGGGCTGAAAATGCGTTTACATTTATATAAGGAAAATGTGAGACTAGGGTCATTGGGTACTAGCAGGTAAGCAGCGAAGGTCAGGACAGTCTTCCTCAATCATTCCTGGTCTGGCTGGCCCAGGGCAGTCCTTGTTGCTTCAGGGGGTGCTTTTGGCTCACATGGGGGGGGGGGGGAAGCTTTGCCTGCAGGGTCTTTTGCCAGAATTAGGAGATAAGCTGGAAAGAACTTAATCAATTAGAAAGTACATAATGTGGTCAAAATGGAGGTTGTCCTGTTTCATAATAGATAACCACCTGAGGAGACAAATTTGAAAGATACCTAGGATGTGGAATTGCTACAACTTGATGATGTTGGTCTAACCAGTGTCTATTCGCCTGTTATTTGACCTTCAAGTTTGGGTCATAGCCCTTTCCTTGGTGCTTACAGCTCCCTGTGCCACCCATTGTCTCACTTAGCAAATGATGAAATTGTATTATTCACCAGGCTGTCACTGCTATATGCCAGTTTTCTTTTTTTTAATTAAAAAAAATTTTTTTTAATGTTTATTTATTTTTGAGACAGAGAGAGACAGAGCATGAATGGGGGAGGGTCAGAGAGAGAGGGAGACACAGAATCCGAAGCAGGCTCCAGGCTCTGAGCTGTCAGCACAGAGCCCGACATGGGGCTCAAACTCATGGACGGTGAGATAATGACCTGAGCCGAAGTCGGACACTCAACCGACTGAGCCACCCAGGCGCCCCTATATGCCAGTTTTCAAACCTGGGTAATAGTTTCTACCAAGTGAGATAGGGATTACAGAAGGAGCAAGTTTAGAAGGGAGATGATGATTTCAATTTTTAAAATACAGTAGACCCTTGAACTATGTGCTGTACCTTGACCCCCAGCAGCATGGAAAGTCTGGGTATAATTCTTGACTGCCCAAAAACTTAGCTACTGATAGCTTGCTGTTGAGCAGGAGCCTTATCGATAAGTCCATGAACACATTTTATATGTTTTATGTATTATAGACTGTATTCTTAAAGCAAGCTAAAGAAAATGTTACTAAGAAAATCATAAAGAAGAGAAAAACACATTTACTGTACTGTACTATATCGGAAAAAGTGCAAGTGGGCCCACACAGTCTGAGCCTGTGTTATTCAAGAGTCGACTGTATTGCATTTTAGGTGTGCGGTCGAAAACCAGCTTCCATGCTTCAGAGCCAAAATATAACAGGAAGACAGAGTTTGGGGTAAGGAGGAACAATAGCTTTATTGCTTTGCAGGCAAAGGAGGCTGCAGCAGGCTGACCTTCAAAACCTGAAGGCCTGGGACACCTGGATGGCTCAGTTAAGCATTCAACTCTTTGTTTTTGGCTCAGGTCCTGGTCTCATGGTCGTGGGATCCAGTCCCGCGTCAGGGTCTGCATTGAGCATGGAGCCTGCTTAAGATTTTCTTTCTCCCACTCTCTTCCCCTCCCCTACTTGTGCTCGCTGTCTCTTACAAATACAGTTAAAATATGTGTGTGTGTGTGCGTGTGTGTGTGTGTGTAGGCACCTGGGTGGCTCAATCAGTTAAGTGTCCAACTTCGGCTCAGGTCATGATCTCACAGTTGATGAGTTCAAGCCCCGCGTCAGGCTCTGTGCTGACCGCTCAGCGCCTGGAGCCTGCTCTGGATTATGTCTCTCCCTCTCTCTCTGCCCCTCCCCCTCTCAAAAGTAAATAAACATTAAAAAAATTTTTTTAATACGTATATTAAAAAAAAACAAAACTGCAAGCCCTCCCAGAGGAAGGGGCTGGAGGGTTATAGGGAAATACAGGATCTGGCTGGTTTTGACAGGCATTGTGTGGTGCTACCAGCTTCCAGTCTTGTCTTTAGGGTGGTAAGAGAGGAGGGCAAGTTTGCTGAAGAGAGGGAAAAGGTTACTTTAAAATCCAGGTTTGCTGAAGCGTTGGTGCAGTCATTTTGATTTTTATTGGTTTTTTAAGTGGTTTCAGATGCATAAGGGACATACATGTCAAGACAGCAGACATGAATCTGAATCTTGCAGGATATATTGTCCTGCACCATTAATTTTTCATTCTATGCTGGATGATTCTCGTCAGCATTCAAATGTGATTTGATTTCTCCCAAGTTCAACAAACTCTCTCTTGACTCCCACATCCACCCCAAGCTACTGTCCCATTTTTCTGCTCCCTCTTTATAATAAAACTGAAAAGAGTTGTCTATAGTTTTCTCCAGTTCCCCTCTTCCTATCCTCATTAAATTAATTCCAAATCAAGCTCTTGTCTCTATCTCCCCCAAAACCACTCATATGAAGGTCACACTGTGAAATCCATTGGTAAGCTCACACTTGATTTTGTCCTACCAATCCAAAGCATCTGAACCATTATTCAATCTCTCTCTGGAACCTCTTCCTTTTCTTAAGGTGCAGGATACCACATTCTCCTGCTTTTCCCACTATTCACTGGCCATTCTTTTTTAGTGCCCTTTGCTGCTTTGCTCTTATCTCTAACTTGTAAGCTTGAGTGGCGTAAGGTTGTCCCTGGACCCTTCTCTAATACATTTACTCCCTGGGTGATCTGATCTCCTTATGTAGCTTTAAATACCAGCTGTGTGTTGACTGCCAAATTCGTATCTCCAGGCTTGACCTCACTCCTATGATGCCAGATTTGTATGTCCTGCTTACCTGGCATGTCTAGTGTGTGATACACTTTACAAGTCCAAAACCTACCCTTATTCCACTTCCAGTTGCCCCCAAATATCCTTCTAAATCTTTGCCATCTCAACAAATGGCAACTCTATCCTTTCAGAAGCTTTAGAGGCAGGTTTAACCTACCCTTCTCCTACATCCCCATCCAGTCCTTTTACAAATCCTGTCAGTCGGGTGCCCTGGTGGCTCAGTGGGCTAAGTGTCTGACTCTCGATCTCGGCTCAGGTCATGATATGGTTTGTGAGTTTGAGCCCCACATCCGGCTCTGTGGTGACAGTGCAGAAACTGCTTGGGATTCTCTCTCTCCCTCTTTCTCTGACCTCCCCGCTCATGTGTGCGCAATCTCTCTCTCAAAATAATTAAATAAAAACTTAAAAAAAAAAAAAAAACAGCTAACAAATCCTGTCAACTGTGCCTTCAAAGTATATGCAGAATACAACCACCCTACAGTTACCATCACCACCCTGATCCCACCTGGATTTTTGCAAAAGCTTCCTAACTGGTCTCCAAGTTTCACCCTTGTCTCTTTATAGTCTGCATGTAAACTGAGTGGACACTCCCTGGCTTAAAAACCTCTAAAAACTTCCTTTCTCCCTCCTTCCTGTCTCCTGTCTTCCTCCAAAGGCCCTCTCCCCGACACCTTACTGCCTAGACTTCATTTCCTATCACTCTCCCTTCCCCCAATTTTGAGCCAGCAACACCATCTTCTTACTCCCTGCGCACAACTACCAAAGCCGACTTCTGCCTCAGGGCCTTTGCATTTGTGGTTTCCTTTGCCTGGAACACTCTTCTGCACAGCCACATGGTACAGTTTTGCTCCTTCACCTAATAAGCTTCGGGAATGGGAAGGACCCTAGAAAGAAGGTCCAGAAGGAACAATTGTTAGATATAAGGAGAATCAGAAGAATTGGGTACCTGAGAAGCTTAGGGAGGAAAGTTTCAAGAAGATGGGAATGGTCAGCAATGTTAAATTCCCATCTATTTTCCTCCCCATTTCTTAGCTCCTTAGTAAAATTATCGAAAGAATTATCTATCCCTAGCACTTTCCAAAAGAAATATAATACAGGCCATATAGGTAATTTAAAATTTTCTAGTAGCCACATTTTAAAAAGTAAAAAGAAACAGGTGAAGTTAATTTCAACAATATAATTAACCTAGTATATCCAAAGTGGGTACGTTTCCACCTGAAATCAATATTTAAAAAATATCAACGAAATATTCGATCGTCTTTTCTTCACACTATATTCTGGAAATCTGTGTGCGTTTTACACTCGCAGGTCATCTCAATTTAAACTTGCCGCATTCGGGGCGCCCGGGGGCTCAGCTGGCTAAGCCTCTGACTTTGGCTGTGGTCATGATCTCACTGCTCATGAGTTCAAGTGTGGCATCGGGCTCTGTGCTGACAGCTCAGAGCCCGGAGCCTGCTTTGGGTTCTGTGTCTCCCTCTCTCTCTGCCCCTCCCCTGCTCAAGCTCTGCCTTTCTCTCTCTCTCAGAAAAAAAAATTTTTTTTTAAACATTTCAAACTTGCCTTATTCAGGTGCTCATTAGCCACATGTGGGGAGTGCCACCGCGGTGGACAGCCGAGGTCTGTACTCTCTCGACTTACCACTCATCTTCTGTTCACTCTTCAAACAACTCCAATCTGGCCTGCGACCTTCTCATTCCCCTACAGCTGCTCTCATCAAGGTTCGCATGGCTCCCATGTCACCAAACCCAGTAGTCTTCTCTCAGGCCTCAGCTCGCTGCAGTCACTGCTCCTACCATCTTGAAATGTCCTCTTGGTTTCTAGGCAGTATCCGCTCCTGGTTGTCCACTTCCCTCAGTCACTGCTCCTTCTCAGTCTTCTTTGCTGTCTCCTCCTCCTCTTCCTCCTCCTCCACGGATTTCCTAAATGCTAGTCTGAAATAAAAACTCACTCCTATGTGTCTCCTCTATACTATAGTCGCACTTCACTCTGACGCCAGATGTGTGGGTTTCCCATACAGCCAGCAATTCTGTGGCACCAGCCAGATGTCCTACATATTTAACTCAGTTCTGTCACTATCTACCTGGAGATCTTATCAGATCACACAAGTTAAGGGTTCAGTCCTTCAAGACTGCACACACACATACACTCCTTCAGACGTCAATTGCAAATCCAGGTTTCTGACCAACTGGCTACAAGTCAGAGGCGCCCATCACCTCTTCCTCAGGTTTGACTGATTCGCTAGAGCAGCTCACAGAACTCAGGAAAACATTCTACCTACTAATGAACAGTTTATTAGGAAAGGCTGGAACTTAGGAACAACCAGACGGAAGAGGGGCGTAGGGCAAGAAATGTAAGAAGGGGCGCAGAGCTTTCGTGGCCTTTCTGGACACGCCCTTTCTGGACACGCTACACTCCCAGCAACCCCACTGTTCACCAGCCTGGAAGTTCTCTGAACCCCAGTCCCGTAGGTTTTTATGGAGGCTCCATTACACAGCCAGAGTTGATTAAATCCTCGACTGTTCATGACTGATCTCAGTCTCTACTCCCCAGAGTTCGGGGGCTGGGATTGAGGCTGAAAGTTCCAGCCCTCTAATCATGATTGGTTTTCCAGGCAACTAGCCCCCATTCTTAAATTACCCAGGGGCTTTCCAAAAGTCATCTCATTAACATAAAGCCTGGAGTAGTTGGAAGGGGCTTGTTATAACAAAAGACAACTTTATCACTCCAATTACTTAGGAAATTCCAAGGGTTTAGGAACTCTGGGAAGAATGAAGGAAGACCAACATGTATGTATTTATTTTTTTAACGTTTATTTTTGAGAGAGAGCGAGAGTGAACGGGGGAGGTGCACAGAGTGGTAAGGGTGGGGGGTGCGGGGAGGAGGGACAGAGGATCTGCAGTGGGCTCCACGCTGCAGATGCGGGGTTTGGACTCACGAGAACCTGCTGACAAATGTGGGGTTCGGACTCACAAACCGCAGGATCATGACCTGAGCCGAAGTCGGATGCTTAACCGATGGGGCCAGCCAGGCGCCCCCCAAATATGTATTGCTTTTTATAAATCACAGCATCACAGCTGAAGTTTTGCCAGCCTTCATCCTGGGCCCTCTTTTATATAGGTCAATAAAAAAGAAATAGAAACATAAATTAGGTTATGTCACTCCATTTTGTCATCATTTCACATTTTAAATAAAATCTAAACTACTTTTCATGACCTATAGGGCTATGGTAGGCAGAATAATGCCCCACCCTCCCACCCCGAAGATATTGCTATAGATTGAATGTTCTCATTTCCCAGAAATTCACAGGTTAAATCCTAATGCCCAATGTGATGGTTTTTGGAGGTGGGGCCTTTGGGGGTGCTTAGGTCATGAGGGTGGAGCCCTTATGAATAGGATTAGTGCTCTCATAAAAGAGACCCCAGAAAGCTCCCTTGCCTCTTCCACCAACATGAAGACATAGTGAAAAGACAGCTTTCTATGAACCAGGAGACTAAGTTCTCATCAGACACTGCTTCTGCGAGCACTTTGAACTTGAACCTCCCAGCTTCTAGAACTGCTAAGAAATATTTCTGTTGTTGATAAGCCACCCAGTCTATGGCATTTTTTTTAATTTTTATTTTATTTTAGTATGGTATTTTTGTTATGGAAGCCCAAATACACTAAAACAGATGTCCATGTCCTAATTCTCAAAATCTGTGCATATGTTATGTAGCAAAAGGATGTAGCTTTGCAGATGTGATTTGATTAACGATCTTAAAATGGGGATATTATCCTGGATTACCTCAATAGACCCAATGTAACCACAAAGGTCTTTCTTTTTTTTTTTTTTAATGTTTATTTTTTGAGAGAGACAGAGCGTGAGCAGGGGAGGGGCAGAGAGAGAGAGACACAGAATCCGAAGCAGGCTCCAGGCTCTGAGCTGTCGGCACAGAGCCCGACGCGGGGCTCAAACTCACGGACCATGAGATCATGACCTGAGCCGAAGTCGGACGCTTAACTGAGCCACCCAGGCACCCCAACACAAAGGTCTTTCTAAGTGGGAGACAGAATGGTCAGAGCCAGAAACGACGTTACCCTGCTGACTTGAAAGTGGAAGGAGTCACAAGCCAGGGAATGTAGGCACCCTTATACGCTGGGAAAGGCAAGGAGAACGGATTCTCTCCTGGATTCTCCGCAAGGAACGCAGCTCTGCCCACACCTTGATTTCGGTTCAGTGAAACCCTCTCCAGACATCTGAACTCCAGAATTATAAATTGTTTGAAGCTGCTGAGTGTGGTGATTTGTTACAGTAGTAATGAAAGAGAACTTCAACTACCTCCATTTTGACCTCAGTCTGTACTTTTTTGATTAAATTCTTCTTTCCAGCTTATCTCTCAACTCAGGCAAAAGACCCCGCAGGCAAAGCATCCGCTGACCTGAGCCCAAACTACCCCTCAAGCAACAAAGACTGCCCTGAGCCAGCCAGACCTGGAGTGATTGACCCCAAGGCAATGACTGATTGGCCCTTCACAGCCCACCTGCCTGTACTCACTGACCTTGTTTCACATTTTCCTTGTATAAACATACAAGTATTTTCAGCACTTTGGGACTGTCTTGGAGACGCCAGGCTGCAGTCTTCCCGACATCAGCTTCACAGAAATAAATTACTTTCTCATTTCACCACTGACGGAGCCACCCAAGCACCCTTTAAATAAATAAACTTATTGGGGTGCCGGGGTGGCTCCAGTTGGTTGAGCATCTGACTTCGGCTCAGGTCATGATCTCAAGGCTCGTGGGTTCGAGCCCTGCATCCGGCTCTGTGCTGACAGCTCAGAGCCTGGAGCCTGCTTCGGATTCTGTGTCTCCCTCTCTGCCCCTACCCTGCTCATGCTCTCTCTCTCTCTCTCTCTCTCAAAATAAATAAAAATTTAAAACGTTTTTAATAAATAAACTTAAAAAAAAATACACTATAGGCTCAGTCACTTAAGCGGCCAACTCTTTTTGGCTTGGTGTTTTCGGCTCAGGTCACAGTCCCGGAGTCATGGGATCGAGCCCCACATCCGGCTCCACACTAGGCATGGAGCCTGCTTAAGATTCTCTTCTCCCTCTGCCCCTCTCCCCCACTCTCACGCTCAATCTCTCTTTCTCTCTCAAATTTAACAGCAAAAAGAAATCGCTAAATAATGAATGTGCATCAGTCTGAATAAGGATTATCGCTTTAGTTCCAGAGGTATGGTTAAAAGTAGATTCTTTTTCTGGGGCACCTAGGTGGCTCAGTCGGTTGAGTATCTGACTTTTGATTTCAGCTCAGGTCATGATCTCACGGGTCATGGAATCGAGCCCCGAGTCCACTCTACACTGATAGTTAGGAGCCTGCTGGCGATTCTCTCTCTGCACTCCTCCCCTGCTCATGTGGGCGTGCACACGCACTCACTCTCAAAATAAACAAACAGAAAGTAGATTCTTTTGCCTAGATGAAAGGAGCTTGAAATCTAGGCAGACTCACAAAGTACGCATGAAGCACAAGCAGATTTTTAATGTCACCATCTTTCCAAGACTGGGAAGAAAGGGGAAAGCACCAAGCCAAAAAGGGAAGTGAAGGGGTGGAATGTGTCACCACCTGAGGATGGGTGGGGTCAGGGCTGCCTCATCCACGAAGTACCATTCATGTGGACACTGAAGATGCTTTACTACGCTCCCTTGCCGCCACTGTGGATCTGAACATATATGGTCACATTCTAGCGTTGGGTCTCCCTTTGACATCTACAGTGTGAATCGGCATACCCAGGAGTTAGTCACTGACCAGTATAGTGGAGGGAGGAGACAAGACCTTCAGTGAACCATATCACATGAACTCCGTTGGCTAAAATGCAATGTGGGATCTGACCACAGGTAGCCTTCTGAAAAGCGTATTTATTATAGAATTAATATAATAAGGGATTACCTAATACAATGTCTTAGACACTTAGAATAAATCTCCCTATTAATACACCACCCCCCCACACACATAGTCCTTCTGGGTGTAGAGGCTGCCTTTAGTCAACAGGCTTGAGCAACGGAATGTAGAAAGAGCCCACAGTGACCATCTGTCTAAACACAGCAAGGCCCATCGGGGAACCCACCTCAAAATATCTATAGGACCTAACCAACCAATGGGCTACTTACAACCAGGCACAGTTACCAAAAAAGGGAAAATTCTGTATGTCCCAATATCTCCTCATCTTCCCCCTTTTTAAAATGTTTTATTTTTGAGAGAGACAGAGTAAGAGCAGGGGAGGGGCTGAGAAAGAGGGAGAGACAGAATCCAAAGCAGGCTCCAGATTCCAAGCTGTCAGCGCAGAGCCTGAAGCAGGGCTCGAACTCGGTGAACCATGAGATCATAACCTGAGCCGAAGTCGGACCCTTAACCGACTGAGCCTCCCAGGCAACTCTGCGTCCCCCCTCCACCCCCCTTAAAGAAAGCCTCCTTCCACTGCCCCGGAGTCTCTCCTTTGCCATCCTGCCTGCAGCGCCTCCCTTTACGGGTGTATCCAATAAACTTCTATCGCTTTTGTTCTACCCCAGGTGGATCCTTTCACTGTCCTCGCCACTGGCTTCCACCCAGTGGAGTCACCCCACATCTGGAGGCCCCCATCCAATCGGGAGAGACACCACACTAGGTAGGGTGAAAGGCCACAGTGCCTTAAATTCTAGGTAGTAAGTGGTGGTCACCTTCTCGGTACAAATGTTCCTTCTCTTTCTCCTCGGCCACTACCTCGACCGTCACAGTGGATTGGATCCGGCATGACCCTTTGCCTAGAGACCGACCCTCCAGCATTAGGAGAGTGAAGGACAGACAGTGTGTACTCTTGCTTTGGGAGCAAGGGGCACCAGGATCAGGAATCTTATAATGGAGACCTCCGCTTCTGCACGTAGTTCGTCCACTAAGGATGCTATAATAAATTGCTACCAACTGAGTGTCTTAAAAACAATACATTTGCTCATTCACCGTTCTGGAGTCTGGAAGTCCAAATTCAAGCTCCCTGCAGGGTCACGCTCCCCGCTCAGGTCTCCGAAGTCGACCTTGCCTTTCCCATCTTTAAGTAACTGCTGATGCTCCTTGGCTTGTGGCGGTAACACCACTCTCCACCTCCACCTTCACAGGATCTTCCCTCTGTGTATGTCTCTGTGTGGCCTTCTCCTCTTACATGGATACTGGCCATTGGGTTTAGGGCCCATCCTAATTCGGTATCTCATCTTAACTAATTACATCTGGAAAGATCTAATTTCCTTTTTTTTTTTTAATATTTATTTTTTGAGAGAGACAGACAGAGCATGAGCAGGGGAGGGGCAGAGAGAGAGGGAGACAGAATCTGAAGCAGCTCCAGGCTCTGAGCTGTCAGCACAGAGCCCGATGCAGGGCTCGAACTCAGGAACTGTGAGCTCATGATCTAAGCCGAAGTCAGATGCTTAGTGTACTGAGCCACCCAGGCGCCCCAAGATCTTATTTCCAAATAAAATCAGATTCTGAGATTCGGGGGGAGGGCATGACTTTTGGGTGGGCACTGTCCAACTTACGACGCTGTTTATAATCGACGCTGTTTATAATCGTGCTCTTTGTGTGTGGCTGTTTACACTCTTGGCTCTGATTGGTTATTGGCAATTTAGCAAACCTGAATATGTTGATCCTTGATACGATTACTGCACCTACTGGCTCTTGCCACCTCAGCATTGGACTGTTTTAGAGAAGTTTTAGAGAAGTTTTTAGAGAAGTGCAAGTGACACGGTTATTTTGACACTATTAAGATGTGAGCTAGACCTTACCAGGATGCAGGCAGCCTTTGACATCTGGAATTCATAAAAAGCTATAAAAAAATAAAATAAAATAATAAAATAAAAAACAAATAAAAATAAATAAAATAAAATAAAACAAAAAGCTGTGCCTGCTTGGCTCAGTAGATAGAGCAACTCTTGATCTTGGGGTCGTGAGTTTGAGCCCCACATTGGGGATAGAGTTTACTTAAAAAAATGACTAGGGGTGCCTGGGTAGCTCAGTCAGTTGGGCGTCTGACTTTGGCTCAGGTCATGATCTCATGGTTTGTGGGTTCGAGCCCCACATCGTGCTCTCTGCTGTCAGTGCAGAGCCTGCTTCGGATCCTCTCTCTGCTCCTTCCCCACTCACGCTCTCTCTCTCAAAACTAAATAAATATTTAAATAAACAAAAAAGAAGCTATGGCCAGAACTGAGACATAATTTACAAACATAGTTGCTCTACAGTTCACACCCTGACTCCGTTATGCTTTACAACAGACCTGAACCAATATTAGAATCATAGCGGGGCGCCTGGGTGGCTCAGTTCGTTAGCTGTTTGCCTCTGGATTTCAGCTCAGGTCATGATCTCATGGTTCATGAGTTTGAGCCCTGCATCGGGCTCTGTGCTGGCAGTGTGGAGCCTGCTTGATATTGTCTCTCTCTCCCTCTCTCTGTCCCTCTCCAGTTCACTCTTTCTCTCTTTCAAAGTAAATAAATAAGCTTAAAAAAATTACAAACAGAATCATAGCAAACAAGCATATTCCTTAAGTATTTGCTAATGTTGCAATGTATCCAATTCCCAAGGTTATGTCCAGAGTCCCATAAAATGTCCATAGCACAGAGTCTTGGCACGCAGGGAGAGAGAGAAAGCTCCATCCATTTAATCATTAGAGATTTTATTTATATTTATATTTTAATTTATTTATTTACTTTTTTTTGAGAGAGAGTGCACAAGTGCTAGAGGGAGAGAGAGAATCTTAAGCAGTCTCCACACTCAGAGCAGAGCCCCACACGGGGCTCAATCTCCCAACCCCCGGATCATGACCCAGACAGAGATCAAAAGTCAGACTCTTAACCAATTGAGCCACCCAGGCACCTCCCCCATTTTATTTTTTAATTTTTAACTAATCTCTATACCCGACGTGTGGCTCCAACTTACTACCCCAAGATCCAGAGTCACATGCTCCATTGACTGAGCAGCCAGGTCTCCCAAGTGCGTCTTTGTACCATGTTTCTCTTCGACGTACCATGCCCGGTGTCTATGAACGTTTGTGATACCCACTCCTACGTCTGTTCTGTTTTCAGTTCTTCCTAATGGCCCATGGAACCTTTGATGATGTTGCTACAAATCTTCTTCACCTCTTAGTTCACTTGTCTCTCTTAAGGAAGGCATAAACATTCCTGTTGGCTCTACTCTTCGTAGATGCAGGTGAGGTGAGGTTTTAAGCAGAGGCTCAGGCCCACCAACTCCATATCCGGTCTTTTGTTCTTGGTGGTATTTCTCTGATAGGGTGAGTCTCCCCATTCAAGATCCCTTGCGATTATGTCAGCCTCATTCGGGCCATCTTGAAGGGTCGTGTAGCTTTCTTTACTTCCATGCAGACTTGGACCATTTCTGTCTCATGATGGCTGAAGTTGGGCTAATAGGACGTATTTTAATTTTATTTTTTAAAGTAATCTCTACACCCAACATGGGGCTTGAACTCACAATCCCAAGATCAAGAGTTGGCATGCTCTAGGGACTGAGCCATCCAGGTGCCCCTAATAAGATGTATTTTAGTTATTGTGAAATGTCCATGGGTCTATATCCGATCCTGGTTTGATCCAAATGAGGTGTTCATCACCTTAGCAATTAGTTGTGAAGTCAATCTGATAGGTTATGGTCAGTCTATTTACAGGTAAACTGGGTACACAGTGTCAGATAAATAGGATGGTTATAACGAAGTCATTGAGGGTGGTCAATGTAAATGCTTTGTTGTTTTTAAGTTTACTATGAGAGAGAGAGAGCAAGACAGAGAGTGCACACGTGCACGAGCAGGGGGAGGACAGAGAGAGAGGGAGAGAGAGAATACCACGCAGGTTCCATGCTGTAAGTGCAGAGCCGGAATCAGGGCTCAGTCTCACGAACCATGAGATCATGACCTGAGCCAAAATCAAGAGCCACACACTTAACCAACTGAGCCACTCAGGCGCCCCAAAGTAAATGCTTTTATTCTGAAAGAGGTAACGTAAGAATCTTGTACTTGTAGTTTTATTCCTCAATAATCTTTAATGTCTTTCAGCTTGATTATAGGACTATATTTTTTCTTTAAGTAGGCTCCATACCCAATGTGGAGTTTGACTTCACAACCCTGAGATCAAGGGTGGCGTGCTCTACTGAGTCAGCCAGGTGCCCCTAGAGGACTGTATTTCGGTTGTTTGAATAGCTCTAGGGTGTCAGGATAGTTGCTTATTATGTAATTTAGACAATTTATTCTGCCAGAACACTGTTCCATTTTCTATTTATTTCACCCCAGGCTAGATTTAGGTGTTTCCTTAGTAACCCATTAAACTTTTTTACCATTCCTGCTTCTGTAGGATTATGAGGCATAAAGATTTTCTTCTTACTGCCCTAGACTCATGTCCTTATTGTAATGTTTGTTTCCTGGCTTGGTTCTGTGGCCTAGGGGGTTCCACAGATACTAAGTGTCTGTATGTCTGGTATTATGGATTTCGCATCTATGTAAACCCCAGTCCTGAGGAAGTATCCACCACAGCCATTTCCTTTTTCCTAGTGACTCGATCAAGGCTCCAGCATGTTCTATCTACCAGATTCATTTTCTGCTAGCTCTTCAAATTGTGTGCCCCCTTTTCTATTGTCAAGTGACATAGAAAAGACTAGCAGATTTGACAATGTTTTAGTATGTGCTGTTTTAGGACTAACTCTCTCCCATCATCATCTAATTGATAAGTTTGTCCCCATCTGTCCATTTGCTTGGGGACCCATCTAGCTAGTATTTTGTCAATTAACCATTTTTGATGTTATCTTTCCAGTTAATTTATCTACTTTTTGATTGTATTTTGCTTCTTGAGGTTTACCTCTCTAGGTGCTGAGACATGATCTCCTAATGTGTCAGACTGTCAGACCTGATGTATGTTCTCCCATATTGGTTTTCTCCATACTGATTAGCCATTCATGAGACAATTATTTGTTTTCCATTTGGGGCACCAAATTATTAGGCCATTGGCTACTGCCCATGGATCATAATTCAGGATAATTTCAGGATGTCCTTCGTGTAAGTTCTGACTTATTGGCAATTGTACTTATTTTATTTTCATGTTTATTTAATTTTGAGGGGGGTGGGAGGGGCAGAGAGCAAGAGGGACAAAGATCCAAAGCAGGCTTTGTGCTGACAGCAGAGAACCCCACTGCCAGGCTCGAACTTTCAAACCATGAGATCATGACCCGAGCCGAAGTCAGATGCTTGACCGACTGAGCCACCCAGGCGCCCCACTGGTACTGATTTTAATTCATCATATTGAGCTGCCTTGTCTGTCCCCTACCCACCAGAGTTCCTCCTGTGGTTGTATTTAGGGCTGCTGCTTTGCCCTTGATCTCTTGTGGTATGAGTGAGGCACTCCTATCCTTGAGCCATCATATCAGCTGTGTCCTAGTGTCAGCTCAGACCAGGAGGGTGGTGGATGAGGTCTTCCATGCCCTCTTTGCTCATGGGGCAAGTCTGGCAAAGACTGAGACACTGCCTTCTCAATGGAGGACGCTGTCGTGTCCTTTCCCTTATATATCATTTCCATTCGGGTGAATAAGATGTTGTGGTGACCACTTTGTGAGGTCTGCACCGAATCTAGCTTATACCAAGACGTGTTACTTGGTTCTTGTTTTGGGACTCCCATCAGTCCCTCTGTGTCTGGTAATGCAAGGAATGTAATCAATGCCCCTTTTTCCTTTTTTTAAAGATTTTATTTTTTATTTCTTTTATTTTTGAGAGAGAGAACGTGCGTGTGCAAGCTGGGGAGGGGCAGGGGTGGGGGGTGGGACAGAAGATCTGAAGTGGGATTTGTGAGGATAGCAAAGAACCCGGTGTGAGGTTTGAACTCAAGAACCATGAGATCATGACCTGAGCCGAAGTCAGGCGCTTAACTGTATGAGCCACCCAGGTGCCCCCAAGATTTCATTTTTAAGTAACTTCTACACCGAAGGTGGGGATTGAACTCACAATCCCGAGATCAAGAGCTGCTGGCTACTGAGCCAGCCAAGTGCCCATCCCCTTTTTTTCTATCAGGTTAACTTTCTGTATCAGAAAAGTTCTTTGGGGGCACCCGGGTGGCTCAGTCAGTTGAGCACCGGACTTCGGCTCAGGTCATTAACTCACAGTTCATGGGTTCAAGCCCTGCATTGGGCTCGCCGCCCCTCTCCCTCTCATGCTCTCTCTCTCTCAAAAATAAATAAACGTTAAAAAAAAAAAGGACATTTGTCTTTAATGTTTACTTATTTTTAAAAAGAGATGATTAGGGGCGCCTGGGTGGCTCAGTCAGTTAAGCAACTGTCTCTTGATTTTGGCTCAGGTCGTGATCTCACTGTTCGTGAGTTTGAACCCCACATTGGGCTCTGTGCTGATACTGTGGAGACTGCTTGGGATTCTCTCCCCGCCCCCCGCCCCTTCCCTGCTTGCTCTGTCTCTGTCTCTCTCAAAAATACACAAACTTTAAAAAATCTCATAAAAAAAATTAAAGGAGATGATCATACCGGCCTCAGGGCTTTTCTGGAATGAAGGTATTCAAGGCCCCAGGCTTGAAATTGGCATCCATGAACAGTTATTTACCAGTAGCTTATCAAACTGTAAGTTGCAGGAAAGAATGTGACAGATGAGATGTGACACCCCCAAGTGCAGAAGCATCAGCCCATATTCCAGACTCAGAGAGCGTCTGAGGGAAAGAGCCCTTAGAGATGATCCAATCTGCTGACCCATTGGACAGAATAATAAAGGCACATCAACTGGGTAGGACAACTGTCGTTTCCTCCAGTTACCCAAACATGCAGGGAAGACACCTAGGACTCAGAGCTGAGATGCCCAGCAAACGCTTGGCTTCTTCAAGGAGCTGCACTATCTCCAGCCTCTAAGCTGAGGGGCCTCCCAGGGCCTCCCAGAGGCTGTTTCTAGAATGCACAGCAAGGTTCCACATGCTCATATTGGCTTTGACTGCCCCCTAGGGGACATTTTTCTCCAGATCCTTGGGTACCAGCTGCATTCCCCCAGCAAAAGGGTTGGGGTACTGTCCAAGCTTGCTGGCCCTCTCCTCTTCTCTCTGCTCACTCCCATGGTCCACTCACCCCGGCTTGTGACTTTACATAACATCCACATGCCAACTGCTCCCCAAATTATATCCCCACCCACACTTCCCCAGCGAACTCCAGACTCAGAGATCCAACAATCGCGTGCCATCGCTGGGGGGAATTCTAACGGTCTCAATCGGGATGTGTCCAATGCTGATCTCCCCATCCTCCCCCATCCCCAAGTTATGGCAACGCCGTCCTTCCCTCTGCCAGGCTGAAACCCAGGATGCCACCCTTAACTCCTCTTTCCTTCACACCCAAATCCAATGTCAGCAAATCCCATCGGTTGTACCTTCAAAATATGTCCAGAATTTGACCACCTCTTGCCATCGTGGTCCAAGCCACCATCATTTCTAGACTCATTAAAATAGTCTCCTATCTGGTCCTGCAGCATCTGGCCCTGCCCAGTGGTTCTTGTCTCAGAGAGAAAGCCAAAGTCCTTACAATGGTCACTAGGGCCCTGAATGATCTAACTCATCTCCTGTCACTCTCCCCATCACGGCATTCACTCCATGCTATTATTGCTTGTGTCAGGCATGCTCCTGCCTCAGGGCCTTTGCACTTGCTCTTCCCTCTGCCTTGCATCTTCTTACTTCAAAGAGCTACATGGCTGGCTCCCTCACTTCCTTCAGATCTTTACTCAAAAGACCCTTCTCTGTGAGGCCTCTGTGAAGCCTTTCTATCAAAATTTCAGCATCTCTCTGACATTTCATTTTTCCCTGTCTTGCTTTGTTTTTTCTTCTTAATATTTATCACTATTCCATACACCACACATTTTACTCATTTATCCTCCACTGGAGTACAAGTTCCACAAGAGAACTTATTTGTTTATTTTGTTCTCTGAACTATCTCCAATGCCTAAGATAGAGGTTAGTGATGTTTGAAAACGGAGTTTACGTCTTTCTGTTAATTTAGTCTTCCCAATAGGCAATAAGATACTTTAGTATGGTCTTCATTTTGTAGATGAGAAAACTGAGGCACAGAGAGGTTAAGTCACTTGCCCAAGGGTCACAGAGCTAGGAAGTGGGACCCAGGGGGAATACTCTACTTCTCTACTTACTAACCTTATTTATGACCATTATCTGTACTCAGATTTATCATCATTTAAATGAGGCCCGTAAGAATGCCCTCTTTGTGGGGTCATTGTGATGATTATGCGTGATAAAGCGTGCCACAAGGTTATAGCCAGTACCTGGAATGTTGTAAACACTTAAGAAGTGGTCCCTACATTAAGTTTGTCCCTAGTTCATGAAAGGTAGGAATATTTTCTGCACAAAGCCTGGTCAAGGAGATGAGAAGTTACATTGTTTTTTTTTGTTTCCTTTATTTTTAAAAAAATTGTTAAATTAAAAAAAATTTTTTAATCTTTATTTTTGAGAGAGAGAGAGGGAGACAGCGCAAGTGGTGGAGGGAGGGAGAGAGAGGGAGACACAGAATCCGAAGCAGGCTCCAGGCTGTCAGCACAGACCCCGACACGGGGCTTGAACTCACAAACCACAAGTTCATGACCTGAAGTCTGACGTTTAACCGACTGAGTCACCCAGGCGCCCCTGTTTGCTTTAAATGCTTATTTATTTTTGACAGAGTGCATGTGTGTGCGTGCTAGTGGGAGAGGGGCAGAGAGAGAGAGGGAGGGAGACAGAGAATCCCAAATAGGCTCCACTCTGTCATCACAGAGCCCCATGCAGGGCTCGATCTCAGAAAATGTGAGATCCTGACCTGAACAGAAATGAAGAGTTGGAAGCCGAACCTACTGAGCCACCCAGGTGCCCTGGGAAGTTACATGTCACTACTGTGGTCATTCCGCTCTGTTTTTCTGTGCAACATGCCTTAGCCACACCAGCTAACGAGTTCCCTGTGACTATGACATGTACTCAGTCCTCTGCTTGGAATATTTAGTACAGTTCCTGCATGGAAACTCCTTTGTGTCCTTTAGGGCCCAACTCGGGAATGCCCTCCTCTGGGAAGCCCTTCCTGACTTCCCCAGGTACCTCACATTCTGTTGTAGTAAAGATTGTAACTTATTTAATGATTGCTTTTTGTTTGTTTATTGATGTGCTTAATCTGAAGGCTCTACCAATCAGATTCCTGAGGGTCAGGTTCTGTGGGTCCTGAAGCATAGAAAATTTGAAGGCACTCTTTAAAAATATGGAATTTACAGGGGCGCCTGGGTGGCTCAGGCGGTTAAGCGTCTTGATCTCGGCTCAGGTCATGATCTCACAGTTCATGAGTTCGAGCCCCACGTCGGGCCCTGTGCTGACAGCTCAGAGCCTGAAACCTGCTTTGGATTCTGTGTCTGCCTTGCTTTCTGCCCCTCCCCCACTCATGTTCTGTCTCTGTCTTTCTCAAAAATAAACATTAATTTTTTTAAATAAATTATAAACACAAAACCAGATTTGAAAGTGAATATTTAGAATGAGAAAAAAATCATGACAACTTTTAAGGTTAAAATAACTGACAAATAGCACAAACAATATAAATCCAAAACAATAATAATTTTTCTTGTCCTTTTTTTTTTTAAGTGTTTTTTTTTTTTTTAATTTTTTTTTTAACGTTTATTTATTTTTAAGACAGAGAGAGATAGAGCATGAACAGGGGAGGGTCAGAAAGAGAGGGAGACACAGAATCTGAAACAGTCTCCAGGCTCTGAGCTGTCAGCACAGAGCCCGACGCGGGGCTCGAACCCACGAACTGTGAGATCGTGACCTGAGCTGAAGTCGGACGCTTAGCCGACTGAGCCACCCAGGCGCCCCTAAGTGTTTATTTTTAAGACAGAGAGAGACAGAGCATGAGTGGGGGAGGGGCAGAGAGAGGGAGACACAGAATCCAAAGCAGGCTCCAGGCTCCAGGCTCCGAGCTGTCAGCACAGAGCCTGACATGGGGCTTGAACTCATGAACCATGAGGTCATGACCTGAGCCAAAGTCGGACGCTTAACCAACTGAGCCACCCAGAGGCCCCAGTAACAATTTTTCTTAATCGACTGCCCAACACTGTTCTGTAATACTCTCTTACTTTTTTGGCTACATACTCTTGTCACTTGTGTGATAACTGTATGATATTTTCTTTTTTTTTTTTTAATTTTTTTTTAACGTTTATTTATTTTTGAGACAGAGAGAGACAGAGCATGAACGGGGGAGGGTCAGAGAGAGGGAGACACAGAATCCAAAACAGGCTCCAGGCTCTGAGCTGTCAGCACAGAGCCCGATGCGGGGCTCGAACTCCCGGACCGCGAGATCATGACCTGAGCTGAAGTCGGACGCTTAACCGACTGAGCCACCCAGGCGCCCCTTTCTTTTTTTTTTTTATGTTTTATTTATTTTTGAGACAGAGACAGAGCATGAGCAGGGAAGGGGCAGAGAGAGAGGGAGACACAGAATCTGAAGCAGGCTCCAGGCTCCCAGCTGTCAGCACAGAGCCCGATGTGGGTCTTGAACCCGTGAACCGTAAGATCATGACCTGAGCTGAAGTCAGGCGCTCAACCCACTGTGCCACCCAGGCACCCCATATTTTCTATAACAGGACTAGAAAGATAATTCAGTCTTTCCCCTAGCATGATTGATCAAAATTAGTTTTTTATTGGGGCACCTGCCTGGCTCATTCGGAAGAGCATATGACTCTCAATCTTGGAGTTGTAAGTTCTGGCCCCAAGTTGGGCATACAGATTGTTTAAAAATAAATAAACAAAAAAATTAGTTTTTGTTAGTGATCATTTACATTTTTTTCTTCAGCTTTGCATTTTATTATTGATATGCTTATTTGTGCCCTTAAGGATTGCTCTCAAACTTGGGATAAACTCTACCCACTGTGAGCTGAAAGATTTGGGAGGATTTTCCATAGAGTAGCTTCTGGCTTCATACATTTCAAACCTTATTTCTCCTCTAACACCCTCACACCTGGCGGGCCAGGCATGATAATGACCTCTGATTCTGTACCTTCATATCACAACACTGGGGAGGACAGCACAACGGGTGTGAAGGGCATTCCTGGAAATTACTTCGGAGCATCCAGAAATAATACAACTCTACCTGGAAGACGCTAGGACCTCATTAACACATCCTTCCAAACCCAAACCCAAACCAACCTCCATTTAGCCAGATTACAAAAATGCCCATGGCATTGAAGCGAGGTGTGACGGAGGAGATGGGGTGGAAAGAGACAGCGAGCGGTCTGAACTGACTGCGGTTAGAACATCTTACTTCTGCAAATTTTACAAAAACATAAAACCCCACGCAAATAATGTGTCCTAAATCTTCAGCTTCACAGGCTTCGTGGTACATCCGCTCCTGCTGAGGTGGACTTGGGTCCTCTCAGAGTCTCCCCCAGGCCCAGCCTTGGACAGCACATACACAGTAGGGCAGAAAGGTAGCATCGAATGTCAGCTCTGGAAGGGACAACTGTTACAGAGCTTTGGGGACAGTGGTTTTAACTTTCTCAGAGAGTCCTGGGACTCTGAAGTGGGGTCTCAAGGCTTCAATTAGGGACTTCTTCAAACATCGTGCACCTTTGTTTAAATAGTAATGACATTAAGCGTCATCACCCAGCACTGGGCACTTTACTATGTAAAAGACACTATTCTTTTTTTTTTTTTTTTTTTTAAGTTTATTTATTTTTGAGAGAGAGAGAAAGCAGGGGAGGGGCACAGACAGAGGGGGACAAAGGATCCAAAGTGGGCTGACAGCAGACAGCCCAATGCAGGACTCACACTTATGAACTGTGGGATCATGACCTGAGCCAAAGTTGGATGATTGACTGACTGAGCCACCCAGGCGCCCCCAGACACGATTCTAAGTACTCCCCCTGTATCAACTTACTGAACTCTTACAACAAACCTAGGAAGTTGGAACTATCATTACCCTAGTTTACAGGTAAGGAAACAGACTCAAAAAGTTCCGGTTTTATATATTAATGTTCCATGTAACATACGTTCTGAAAAAAATTATTGTTTTTCTTTAAGATTTTATTTTTAAGTAATCTCTACACCCAACATGGGGCTCAAATCTACAATCCTGAGATCAAGAGTCACATATTCTATTGACTGAGCCAGCCAGGCACCCCATGAAAAAAATGGTTCTAATGACAAATTTTGGAAAAACCTGAAATGGTCCAAGCTCTTTCTTTTACACCTGGGGAAGTTAAACCCAGCAAAAGGGAAATCATATGCGCAATACTACCCACCTACTCTCATTTTCTGGATTCCTGCTCTGCGCCAGGCACTGTGCTATGTATGTCCTAGGGCTTCAGAGATCAACAAGACCCTTGTGGAACACAATCTTAGTCGGGGGCCAATGGATTATATACACAAGATATAAGTAAGCCAAATAATTCAAGTGCTGAGATAATAAAGGTGGGGAGATGTGACTGAGTGATAAGGAGGGAGAACACTAATTCAGATTGAGAGCTGGTCTAGGAAGTGTGGTCTCAGGAGGTGACATGTGAGCTGACACCTGAGTGACCTGAAGAAGCCAGCCATGGAATGCTATGGCAGAAGAGCATTCCAGGTGGGAGGGAACTGTGAGTACAAAGGCCCTGAGGTAGAAATACTTTTTGGTAATAGAATGAACTCCTTCATCATTTGCTGCCTTTTTAGAGCCCTCAGAGCGGCCCTTGGATGTCCTGGGCTTCTCTCAAGCTCAGCCCTAAGATGCCGATTTGTCCAGAGAGCAGGTCTCTGAGGCTGTGGGTGCCCCTCCCAGAAGCCTTGTGGCCGAACCGGATCTGAGTTTCCTGGTTCCCATCTGGCATGGGGTAAGCAGACATCTTCCCCGCCTTCTTTCCCCAGGCTCCAGCCTCAGCCCCAAATCTCCATGGCAACTCTGGACACAATCTGATCTGAAGAAGGATCTAGAGCACAAAGATCACTGTGAAGGGACCAGAGAGCTGGTGGACTTACCTCCCTTGCTCCTCGTGTCCTGCCAGCCAGGTCCCCACAACCTGGTCTCCCCAAAGACCCCAAACCGAAGATTCTGCAGGTCTGCCCCACTGCTGGGCACAGCAGGGCCTGGATGGAGGCTTGTCTCCCGCAGCTGCCCCAAAGGCTGCTCCTGTTGGGGGCAGCTGCCCTGGCTGCATCTGCTCTGGAGACAGGTGAGCATGAGGGGCCTTGGCTCAGACGGGCAGGAGATGTGGGTCCTACCACCCTTAGAGACTGTATTTCCCCAAGATGGGCTGGGACCCCTTGACTTGGAGGAGGTTGGGAACCCCTGTGCCTGGTCTTGCTTAGTACCCCCCAAGCCCACCCCAAATCCCTCCGGAAGGCTGGAACTCCAAATCACCAGAAGCAGGGGTCAGGGGTGTGTGTGTGTGGGGGGGCAATGGACAACACCATGGGCTTTGAGGTCAGACACTGTGTGTTCACACTCTCACGCCTCTTCTCACATTTCCACCCCTGAGATCACTGTTTCACCTCTCAGTGTCTACAGTAAAATGGGAATAAGGGCCCCTTAGGGGACTTTTATTATTGTGCATATGAGATAAATGTGCGAGACACTTAGCGCCTGGCACATAGAAAACACTCAATTCACTCACTCTTGAAAACTCCCTCCTCTCCTGCGTGCCTCCGGGGCACATTCTGGCTTTACTAGGTCCCCGCAGATTTGAGAAAATGCTCCCATATCCTGAGCCCTGCTGGTGAATTGCTTCCCCAAAGACCCACGTCCTGGCTGGTCCTCAAGACCCACTCATGCCCCTGCGATGCACCAGAAAAGCCACCTCCTCTTCTCTATCGTTGCAAAAACTCAGAGCTAGTTTGATTATTTATACATCATCTCATTTAATCCTCACAACAACTCTGTACCAATGAGGATGTTTTGGGATGTAAGTAAACAGATACCAAACTAATGCCCTTAAAAGGACATTTATTATTTCACTCATGGGGCCATAGATAATTCCAGAAATGGTTAATTTAGCAGCTCAACCGTGTCAGTGATGCTGCAGAATTCTCATGACCTCATCTTTGCAAAATGGCTGCTGCAGCGCTGGCCATTGCATTCTCAGTCAACCACTTTCACAAGCAGGAAGAAAGAGGGTCCTCATCGCACAGCTCTCCCTTTTCTTTTCCTTTTTTTTCTTTTTTTAATGTTTATTTATTTCTGACAGAGAGAGAGAGACAGAGCGAGAGTGGGGGGAGGGGCAGAGAGAGAGGGAGACGCAGAATCTGAAGCAGGCTCCAGGCTCCAAGCTGTCAGCACAGAGCCCAACGTGGGGGGTTCAAACCCACGAACCAAGAGATCATGACCTGGGCCGAAGTCAGACGCTTAACCAACTGAGTCACCCAGGTGCCCCTTTTCTTTCTTCTTCTTTTTGTTTAATCAGAGAGGAAATCCTTTCTCAGTAGCCCTCAGCAAACCTTCAATCTCATTGGCCAGAATCAGGTCACATACCAATCCCTAAACCCTGCAAATAGAATTAGGATCACAAAACCTGGTTTAGGCCAATGGCCAGGAAGGCTGGTATGTTGCTCCCTGGCAGCTGAGAGATACTAAGATTCTTCTAGCAAGGAGCAACAGGAAAAGTCTGTGTCTGCTCCCTCCTCCAATAAGATGCTAATTATAGCTAATGTGGGTGACACTCATTAAATGCCAAGCACTGTCCTGAGCACCGAATGCTTACATGTCCACAGATCTTTAGTTTCAATTCCAAACTATGAAAAGCTCTGAAAACTGAAATTCCTTCTTAACTAATTTACTGAGACTTCCTGACTCGAACCGACAGGGGGCTGTTTCTTGTCTTCATTTGCCCTGCTTAGGGTTATGTATCCCTACACCTGCTCTAGCAAATGCGTTTGATCATGGAGGTCAATATCCTGCATATACACCACCTTATCTTTCTAAACTCTGGAAAATTCTGAAATGAATCCTAGAGTTTTTGAATAAGAAATTGAGGGGGACGCCTGGGTGGCTCAGCTGGTTAAACTCACATCATGATCTCACAGTTCCTGATTTCCAGCCCTGCCTCGTCGGGCTCTGCACTGACAGCTCGGAGCCTGGAGCCTGCTTCGGATTCTGTGTCTCCCTCTCTCTCTGCCCCTCCCCTGCTCGTGCTCTGTCTCTCTCTCAAAATAAATAAACTTAAAAAAAAAAAAAAGAATAAGAGCTTGAGGACCTGAATTTAATTATTTAATCCTCACAAAAATTCTGAGATTGCGCAATCATTCCATTTTACCGATGGGGAAAGGGAGGTTCGGAGAGGGTGAGTGACTTACTTGGGGGTCACACAGCGGGCAGGGCTCAGAACCAGGCCGCGCGGTTCCCGAATCCGTGCTTTTCCCTGCAGCCGACCTGGTGGACCTCTGCGGGCAGACGTGGCAGGGGGACGGGCTGCTGCTGCGCTCGCACGCCGCCTCGCGCAGGTTCTACTTCGTGGCCCCGGACACCGACTGCGGGCTCTGGATGCGGGCGGCGGCCCCCGGCGACAGGATCCGCTTCCAGTTCCGCTTCTTCCTGGTCTACAGCTTGGCCGCGGCGCCGCGGGCGCCCCCGGGGCCTCCGGCGTCCAACGCCTCCTCCCCGGAGCCCGCCGACCCGTGCGCCCCCGGGTCCTACCTGCAGTTCTACGAGGGCCCGCCGGGGGCGCCCCGGGCGCTGGGGGACCCTCTCTGCGGCCTGACCATCCCCGCCCCGGTGGCGTCCTCCGGGCCCTTCCTGGGCCTCCGCCTGCTCACCAGAGGCCGCCAGCCCCGCGTGGACTTCGTGGGCGAAGTCACCTCTTTCCGGTTGGGTGGGTTGGGGCTGTGGGCCGGGACCCGGACCTCCAAGCTGGGGGCAGCTGAAGGCGGGGGGCGGGGAGGTGCTACCCGGGGCAGCGCGCTTGGCGCTAGAAGATGAGGGCGGGGCCTAGGAGCAGGGCGGGGCCTAGGAGCAGGGCGGGGCCTAGGAGCAGGGCGGGGCCTAGGAGCAGGGCGGGGCCTGTGGGGTGGGGTGGGGAGGAGGACTGGCGGCTGGGCTCGCGTCCGCACCGTAAGGGGGGCTCCAGACCCAAAGAACCCCCCCAGAAATCTGACTTCCAGGGACTTGTGCAGCAGACCTCCTACCAGCCCCTGACACACACACACACACACACACACACACACACACACACACACTGACCCGCTCACAATTCTCACTCCCACAGGGCTCCCATACTCTCCCACATCCCACACCTCACACCCACACTCGCATACCCTGCACACTCATTCACTTGACCCACACGCATACGCCTTACGCCCAACACCCACACGCACGCACCCTGCACACTCACTCACAACATTCATTCACGCGACCCCCTCCTGCACACTCATTCACACGACCCCCCACCCCTCACACCCAACACCCACATTCTTGCACATTGTACGTGTGCATATAACCCACAACTTTGCACTCGTTTACACACCTCACCCACCCACGTGCCTCACATGCTGCACACTCACACATGTGGTTCCCCTCATACACACCTCACACACACAGTACCACTTTGCACGCTTAGATATGACTCACTCACACGCTCTCAAGTTCACACGAGGCTCCTGTGTCCTGGGTCAGCGCTTCAGATGATTGCAGAGGGGCCGAGTTAGGACTCTCGTGACTGAGTGACAGCCGCTTAAGCAAGGAGAGGGAACTGATCTTAATTAATAGTAATTTGTTAAGCATTGCCTTTGCCCCTTGCGTGCCAGATCTGTTTCTCCCGGCAACACCATGCCCGTCTTCTTGTCCTCATGTTTATGGATGGGAAACGGGCCCGGGGAAGTTAAGGCAAGTGCCCAGGTCTCCCTGCTCACACACGGAGCGACGGGGCTTTATGGCTAGAGTACGTCCTCTTGCTCAAACTGAATTCAAGACCTTAGTCCAGACAGGCCGCCCCGGATTGGAGACACTCACTTACATCGCAGCAGAGGCTGTGTCCAGTGATGGTGAGCAGGTGAATTGCCAAAACTCAGGATTCCAGAACCACAGAGAAGCTTTACTGCCAATTCTGGCAAAATATCCAGGCTGGAGGATTGATTGATTTTCAAAGGTTTTTTGTTTTTTGTTTTTTTGTTTATTTATTTATTTATTTTGAGAGAGAGAGAGAGAGACAGAGAGACAGAGACAGAGAATCCTAAGCAGGCTCTGCGCTGTCAGTACAGAGTCTGACGGGGGGCTAGAACTCACAAACCATGAGATCATGACCCGAGCCCAAACCAAGAGTCAGTGAGCCACCCAGATGCCCCCAGGTTGGAGGATGAAACATGGGATGTGAGCGCTTTGAGTAAAGAGTGTGGCGGTCTCTGAGGGCCTGTGCAGGTTCACCGAGAACTTGATCTCTGTGTGCTAGGCCCTGGAGGGCCTGTAACACCGAGTTGGTCGGGGGGTGTCCCCAGGCCCACCTCCTTCTTCCCTGGCCTTATGCCTGGTCTGATTTTGGATTTTAAATTCTCTCTCTTCCCCATTAGAGTTTCTGGCTCTGGGAGGAACTATATGAAATTTGCACTCTGGTTTTTTTTTAATGTTCATTTATTTCTGAGAGAGAGAGTGGGGGTGGGGACAGAGAGAGGGGGACAGAGAATCTGAAACAGGCTCTGTGCTGACAACAAAGAGCCCGATGCAGGGCTTGAATTCATGAGCCTTGAGATCGTGACTTGAGCCGAAGTTGGACGCGCTGAAATTTGTAGTCTAAATCCTCAGGGACAAGACCGGTGGTGCCTGGGGTCCCCTTTCTGGCTCCTGTAGACTGTAGCATGCCCAGGGGCCTATGACGTTTTGTAAACAGCAGTCACTGGCTGGTTGAGAATTAACCTCTCACTTCTCCCTTTCTCCCTGTGGCCTTGCCTTCTTGCAAGATGCAACTGTCAGCCAAGGACCCAGGAATGCTGCCGCTGCTCATTGGACTCCCAAAAGCAGGTGGCAGTGGTGAAGCCTTATCACAGCTTTGGCTTCCTTAGATCAGTCTTGTCATCTGAATGAAGAAAGGCCCATTGCACATCTTCAGGCCACACACTCAGTCCCAGTCACTCACGCCTGCAGGCACACCCTATCGGGTTCACGCACACACTCTTACACTGACACTCACCCATACACAACCGCACTATTTGTGTTTTCTTTTATATTCACTCTTACATCTACTATCTATCTATATATTATTCACCTTCATTTGTAGATGAAAAAACCCAACTCAACTTTGTTTAGCCTAAGGAGAATGGTGGGGGGGAGGGGCTATAACCAGGATATTAAGGCGTTGGTTCAGGTGTAGCTGGATCCAGCAGTTTAAGTAATGGCACCTGGGTTCTGTCTCTTCTCTGTCTTTGCCTTGTGGGAGTCTGTTTGGCCTCCATCTCAGGCAGCAAGATGACCCTGTAGCTCCAAGTCCATGGTCACCGTTACAGCTCTAACTTCAATGAAATAGCGAGCATCTTTTCTTAATGGTTCTAGCAAAAGTTCCAGGGCCAAATCGGATTAGTTGTGTGAATCACGTGTCCATTCCCATGGCCAGGAAATGGAATGCTCTGATTCCCACGCCCAGCCCTGAGCCATGGTGCTGGTCAGTCCCACCTGAACCAGCTTTTCTCCACAAAATGGGATGCTGGGTGAGCCAACCTCTCCGCACGCCCCGTGCATCGAACCATACAATTCAGCCCCGTACATACACGTTCGCCGGGACGACGCAGGCTATGTGCACGCACATGTGCAGACACACCTGCACACCCTCTGTGTGCCACAGTGTTTATGAGCATGGGACTGAGTTTCTACTCTGCTACTTAGATACGGGCTGTGTCGCCTCGGTCACATGACCTAGCCTCCCCGGGCCTGTCTTCTCATTCCTAAAATGGGGTTCATAACAGTGTTTCTCCCACGGGGTAATTGTGAAAAGCTGACGGGCTGGGGTGTGAGTGGGGTACTTAGAACCACGCCCGCCATGCAATGGGGACTCGATAAATGTTAGCCGTCGGCATCGTCCCTGTGACCGGGCGCCCGTCTCCCATGAAACGCCCACCCGTGCTCTCTCCTGCTCGAAGCTCCCACGTTCCCTCACTGCAGGGCTGCACATCCCTTTGAGTCATGGGCTGCCTCAGGGTCCTCACCTCCTGCCTCCCCTCTTGGCCCCAGGATCCTGTGGTGCCTACTTCCGCTGTCGGACCGGCAGGTGCATCCCGTGGAGCCTGGTGTGCGATCGCTGGGGTGTGGACAACTGTGGCGATGGTAGTGACCAGGCATCCTGGCCACCGGCCGACTGCAGAGGTCAGTCATGGGTGAGGCCTAGGCCCCACTGAACAGCTAGGAGGGGAGCGGGGCTGACTGCCCTTCCCTGGGGCAGGGCATCAGCGGGGAGGTCGGAGGCAGGGGCATGGCAGGAGAGAATAAGGTGAAGCACAGTAGGGAGGAATCTGTGTAGACGGGACGACCTGAGGATCAGAGCAAGCGAGGGCCGGAATGATGCTGGAGAGGATCTAATTCAGCTGCTTCCAAAATCCAGCTGCTTAGTGGTGGAAGATTTCCTAAGTGGAATTTCACCCAGAGGCCCAAGCCTCAAAAGGAGAGATGCTCTATTTAACTGGACATGGAGGCCCAGGCCCTGGCTGACTGATGTTTCACCAAGGGACCTGAGTTGGACCTTCAAGACTTAACTCTGGAAACCACGGATCCAGACTGACTCACACATTTTATGTATGGGGAAACTGAGGCCTGGGGAGGAGAAATGACTTGCCCAAAGTCATAGAGTCAGGGAGTAACATAACCAGGAATGAGCTCTGTGGACAGAGCGGGGACCAAAATAGATCACTCGGGAAGATCCTTCCTGCAAATCTAAGATGCCGCCTCCTGCAAACAGGGCTGGCATGCCCCGTTGAACAGGTTGTTTACCGCAAAATGCCACTTAGCTGAAGGGTGAAGGCCAGCTTCCCAGGACCCCACGCACTTACCTGCCAGGCCACTCCTCAGCCTACTTTGCAGGTTCACCATTATCTGCCTGACACTCTGTGCTTTGTGCCCGAGGCCCCATTCCTATACCCTCCTTTCCTCCAGCCTCTCCATGCCCATTCCTCTGGTGGTCTCCTTTATGTGACATTGCCATCTGGACTCGTCTTTGAACTCTAGTGACACACCGACCTCCTTACTCAATCTCTCCATGTGGCTGTGTAGGTGGCGTCTCAAACTTAACTTGCCCCAAACTGAACACCTGATGCACAGCCCTCCCCCATCCTGCTCTTCACCGGCATCCCCTGCTCACCAAAACTGCTGTCACCTTCCCTCCTTTCCTCTCAGCCCATAGCCAAGCCATCCACATCATCAGAATTTGATGTTCTGCTCGGGATGAGACTGGAGTTATGGGTCACTGGCAGGAAGACCCCGGGCCAAGTGTCCTGTTCATCACCCCGTATCCAAAGCACATACTGCCAGCACCAGGTGGTGTTTGTAAGGTTTCTCCACGGTTACCTTTGCTGCCTCCCCTTTCTCTACTGTCCTCTTTGGAAGAAGTCACCCCGTGGGTCGCACACGTTGGAGTGGGGAGTGCACTCCCCGCCAGAGGGGCCTTTGAAAACAGCCCACGTCACTCCAGCGCTCAGAACCCTCCACATGCCTCATCTGTCAGCAGAAGCAAAGCCCTGCAAAGCCCCGCAAAGCCCACAGTCGCTGTTCCTTTTGTCCTGTGGCTCCTCTGGCCCTTCCCCACCTCCCTTTTGCTTCCTCCCCGCCTCCACGCCAGCCCCCCCTTCCCTTCCCTTCCCGCCTTCTGGCCTGGGCTGAGCTGTCGCTGCCCCGAACCTTGTTTTCGGGGGTTTACCTTGGCCTCCTGTGGGTTTCCACTTAAGTATCTTAGTGAGTTCCTTCCTGGCCCCTTTATTTAACATAGCACCCTCTGTCCACCGACAGGTGAATGGATGAATACAATAGGACATGTCTGCACAACGGAGTATTCTTCCGTCCTAAAAAGGAAGGAGATTCGGACACATGCACGAACATGCAACACAGCAATGAACCTTGAGGACACTGTGTGAAATGAAATAAGCCCATGTGAAAGGATAAATACCAGGATTCCACTTACACGAGGCACCCTGAGTAGCCAGATTGTACACACAGAAAGAATGGTGGTTGTCAGGGGCTGGAGGGAGGGGGACGGGGAGTCAGCGTTCCCGTGGGGACAGAGTTGCGGTTTTGCACCGTCTGGAGATGGTGGTGATGGTCGGGCAACCATGTGAATGTGCTAACGCCACTGAACTGTATGCTTAAAAATGGCTAAAATGGTTCATGGTGGTATATATTTCACCACAGTGAAAAAGGAAAGAACGCTGACCCTAGCCAACCTGCCCTGTCCCTTCCCCCTCTTACTGTCTCCACAGCGCCTCTCCATGTGACATGACAGAATTTGTGCTCCGTCTCGGCACCCTAAACCGGGTTTGTCCATTTCACACACTGCCGGTTCCTCCTGTCCCCAGGGCAACGCCTGGGGGGCAGTAGATGCTCAAGAAATAGTAGTCAAATGAGTGGAAGAATGGCCCTCTCTCTGCCTCAGTTTCCTTATCTGTAACATGGGGATGATAAACCTAAGGTCTCAGAATTGTCATGAACCAAGTGAAATACTGCAGGTAAAGAGCTCAGCGCCTAGTACAGCGCTTGGTGCCCAGAAAATGCTCAAGACAGATACATCCTCCTCCTTTAAAAAAAATTTTTCTTTAACATTTATTCATATTTGAGAGACAGAGAGAGAACATGAGTGGGGGAAGGGCAGAGAGAGAGAGGGAGATATAGAATCCAAAGCAAGCTTCAGGCTCTGAGCTGTCAGCACAGAGCCCGGCGCGGGGCTCGAACTCACAGACCGAGAGATCATGACCTGAGCCGAAGTCAGCAGCTTAACCGACTGAGCCACTCGAGCTCCCCGATACGCCCTCTTTCTTGGGAAGTGGCTCCATCCGTCAACCCCGGGCGCTGGAGCTCCAGTCCTCCCCTATCACTGCTCTGTGATCTAGACAAGCTACTTAACCTGTCTGTGCCTCACTTCCCCTATCTGTAAAACGGAAATACTAATAGTAACAAGAGAGGTTTAGGGAGGATTCAGTGAGACCGAGTCGAGTCCTCAGAAGTTCTCTGTTACTCTATCATTTCCCGCTGCAGGTCCCTCTCTGGTGCCCAGCCAGGCGAGGGTTACAGATGGCCATACCTCCCAGCCCCTGACGCCCTCCCCAGCTCTCAGGTCTGCAGGCCCCCTCCAGATGGCGGCCGAGAGGAGCCCCCTGGCCGGCCGGGCCCTCGAAGAGGGGGATACAGCAGCTCCTCCGGGAGGTATGCAGCTCTCGGTTCCCACCTGATCCCATTCCTCCCACCAAGGTCACACCTGTCCCTCTCTAGGTGACAGGGATAGGGCAGCAGGCCCAGGCCGAAGCCTGAGTGGACTCTCCCTTTCCTTCTGCAGGTCCCCGGCTCCGGGCCGTGGCACCGGTCCCTTCGCTGGTCCTAGCCTCCACTGGCCTCCTTGTGGGCCTCGCCTGGTGCTGCTGCTTCTCCAGCTGGCTGGCCTGGCGGGCTGGTGCCCGTGGCCTCTGTCCCAGCTGCACCATCTGTCACATGTGTCCTGGCCAGGTGGCTCCTGGGGGGCCGCAGCCGAGCAGGCCGACCTTCCAGGGACAGGGAGGACGTCCCTAGAGGCTGTGGCTTCAGAGAAAAGAGAGCCGGCTCTGGGGTCAGACGGACCTAGGGTTCTACCCCGTCCCCAGGAGGGCCGTCTGACCTTGGGCAGGTTGCCTAACCCTCAGACTCAGGCTGCTCCTCTGGAAAATGGGAGGATTCCTGCCTCACATGGTTGTACCGGCGGGCCCTCTGCTGGATCCGTGAAGGGCAAGGAGCAGGGGGGCCTCACTCCCCTGAAGCCGCTTCACTCCACTCCCAGACCTCACCTGCCCGGCTTTGCCCCACCCCGGCCCACCCTCGGGTGCCACCGAGTCAAGCCCTAGTCAGAGGCGCAGCAGACCGCTCTGGCGGGGATAGCACCGTTTATTAAGAAAGATCAAGACACAGACCACAGGAGGGTCCCTTCTAGGACACAGAGGCCAGGTGTCCTGACCCCACATCTGTGGACTGCTGGAGGGGAGGGCACGTGCTCCCATTTGGGCCCTCAGGCCTCCACAGACGGGGCAGGGCTGTCGTGTCCCCTTCCTGTCCCTCCCAGCCATGAGTCCCGGCATCCCCCACGCAAGGCACTAAGTCTTTTCAACCACCGATGCCCTCCTCCCCCCATGTCCCCTGGGCCTTCACTTCCAGATCAGTGGGGGGATGTGGCCTGCTGTGGGCGGGGAGACCCTCTCAGTGCTGGGTTCTGCCCTTAGCAGCTCCTGGTGAGAGGTGGGGTGGACTTTCCCTTGCAGCCCCTGAGGGCGGGGGCCCTGGGCAGGTGTCGGGTGTTGGGGGCGGGGGGGGGGGGTGGGTGATCCAGGAGGACTCGGTGGGAGGGGGAGGCTGCCGGGGCAGGTGGCCCGGCTGGCCTGGAGGAGGTGGAGGGGGCTGAGACACGGGCCGGCAGGGGGTGGGGTTGCCTGCCCAGGAGTGAGCTGCCTTTTGTTCCACAGTTGGCACTAAAGAGCTTTCCCCGCCCGGAGGCGGGTGGCAAAGGCAATTGCGATGCCCCCCGCCCCAGGCAGCTGGTGAGGCACCAGCTGGAGGCCGAGGTTGGCTCTTGTAGGACTGGGGGGCTGCCCGAGGGCTGCAGAACTGGACGGCCTGGCTCTACTTGGGGGCGGGGCTCTGTTGGTCGTGACAGTTCTGAGCCCAATCGGCCACCACGGTGTCTGACCCCAAGTCCTGGTGGTCCTCTGAGGCACCAGCTCCCATCCAACCTGCCCTACCTGCCAGCCTGCGGCTCTGCCCAGGTGTGTTTGTGCGTGGGGGGTGGTGTGCCCACCCTCCAGGCCGGCCCAGGGCGGTAGCAGCAAAGCGTGGCATTGCCTCGGTTCCTTACAAAATATTCATAATAATAATATTAATAACAATATACTCGACGTCGTGGGGCTGGGATGCTGCCCGGGAGTCCGTGTGGGGCGGGCGGCTGCCTACGAGGGGCAGGGGCGCGTGCTGGCCCCCGCCTGGGCGCGGTGCTCCAGGTCCAGCGGCTGTGGGGGCGGGGCGCCGGGCCGGGCAGAGTGCAGCACCAGGTTCTTGATACAGCCGGTGATGCCCGTGGAGAACCTGCCCCCGGTCAGCGTGCTCACGTCGGGAGCTCCACCTTCGGGGATGAGAGGCGACGGGGCTTGTCAGCTCGGGGAGCCCGGCGGGCGGGGGGAGGCTGCAGGCTCTAGGTCTGCAGGAGCCCCATTCCCTCCCTGGCCCTGAGGAGGGTGCCCTAGGCCTCGCCCAGCCCGGACTTACCGATGTAGATGCTGCCCTTGGTGTTGACGGCCACGTTAGGGCCTGGGGACTGGCCACTGACCAGCTCCTCGCCGTCCACCTGGATGGAGCCTCTCCGGCCCTCTCTGTGGTCAACGGGGGGCAGGCTCCTCACCACCAGTTCCAAGTCCCCTCCCTGCCTGCCCCCTGCTCGGAGCGCTTTCCTTTCCGCACTGGATGAGATCCGGCCCCACAAACACAGCTTCCCAGCACCCCACCCGGCTTTCATTCATCCCTTAGGGTGCTTGCCTGCCACCCCCCGGGGAGTTCCGTCCTGCCCTGGAAGTTTGTTCCGGCTCACGGGCCCTCCCCCGACCCTGGCTTCAAGTTCTGTGTCCCAGAGCTCAAAGCTTGCCTCCCTGCACACGGTGGGCGGTGTCCCGTCCCAGTCTAGAACTCCGCGCCCCTCACCCTCGTGCCCAGGTGGACTCCCTTACCGCAGTGCCGTCACCCGATGCCACTCGCCATCATTGATGGGGTCCTCAGAGACGAGGCGGGCCTCCCCGCTGCCCAGCTGGTAGCTGTGGTCACACAGGCCCAAGACAGTGTGAGCTGGGACAGGTGGTGGTGGTGTGTGTGGCTGGGGTGCCGTGGGCCGCAGCTTCTCGTGGGAGGAGCCACAGCACCGAGCAGAGGGTCACTGAGGGGGTGAGGGAGGCCAGGGAGGGGGAGGAAGGGCCAGGTGCCCGCACCCACCTGAAGACAAGGTGCCCGTCCTGAAGCCCGAGACTGATGAAGTCCTTGCCGCGGCCGGCCTCTCCCACATCCTGCCCGGGAAGCACAGGGTCACTGGGGTTCCCAGCCCGGAGAGGCAAGGCCCCTGACGGTGGTGGCCTTCACCCTCCTCCTCTCACGGCCCTGCCCGCCAGGAGGCTGAGAACCCTGTGACCCCGGGCCAGATGCCCACACTCACCACGCCCTGCCAGAGCAGGAGGCCATTGGCCGTGCCGGTCCGAACCTCCAGCTCGATGGTCTCTGGCACCTCGGGCAGGCTGGGAGTGGAGACGCGGGTGAGGGGGAAGTCCCAGATTCCTGTTCCCCTCCCTGGACCCACAGGCTCCCCTAACACCCATCTCACCTCCTGGAGAAAACGCGGCCGGGGAGAGCTAGGAAGCCGTCATCGTGGAAATAGGCTCCGTACTGCCCAGGGGCATCTGCGGGACAACGTGGGGCTGGTGAGACACCTGCCGGCCTGCGTGGAGCGGCCACCGACCACACGGGCTCCAGGACCCCCACCTCCACCCGTGTGTGCGCTACTATGGGGGCCCTGAACCTGCAGTCTCTGGAGACCCCAGGGGGCTGTGAACAGAAGTCAGGGGCCTGTGAACTTGGATGGGGAAGCCCTGTAGCTCTACCTTCGCTCACTTCTCACTGAAATGTAGCAATTCCTTCCTGTATCCATGTAGGCAGCCAACCAAAGGAGCCGCAGTGGGACCTGTGATGTGTCACTAGCAGACACCCTTACTGCATTTCAGTAGTTGCAAATATTTCAGAACGTTGTCTGTGCTTGTTGGAACTGCGGTAGCTGTCGGGACCACCACCAGGTCTTGTTATTTAATGTGTTACTAAAGAAGCACCTGTGTTACAAATCTGAAAGTTCTAAGTATTTTGATAACCTTATTTCAGTACAATTGGTTTGTTCTGAAATCCTAAGCGTTTTGTTTTATGTGGTCAGTAGGGTCCAGATAGGGTGACCAGTCGTTCCCTATTTGCGGAGTCCTGTCCTGCTTTTAGCTCTGAAAGTCCACATCCCGAGGGACCCCTTAGTCCTGAGCAAGCCGGGACAGCTGGTCACCTAGGTCAGTGGCACATAAAAGGTTCAGGATCTTTGTGTTCCCTCCTTCTTGCGGGCGGGAAGACAGGCTCAGGCAGGCGAGTGACGTGCCCAGGAAGTGGGAAGCCTGCTTTGGACCCTTTTGGCCCCAACGTCCATACTGTGTGTGGCTCCAGCATCCCTAGCCCCACCCTCTCAGACGCATCCCCACAGGCCGGTGCTGGTCTCTGAGGGCCTATGAGGGTGGGGGACACTTTGCCACCCTCTGCCGAACGATGATAACAGCTAACATTTACCAAGCACCTACTGTGTCCCAGTTGCTGTGCGAGGAGCTTCACGGGCAGCTGCAAGCACCATTTCATTTCAATGGATCTCTGTAACAATCCTAGGACTTCGACAAAATGCTAACAATGCTAACATTCTGTCCCCACAGCGGACCAGACATTGTTCTCAGCATTTTACATACACTAGATAATTTTACCTGACACAAAGTTTTATCCAACCCTTGTGGGAGGATGTTACTTCTCTTTATTTTACACATAAAGAAACCGAGGCACAGAAAGGTTGAGTGACTCACCCGAAGTTACACAGCTAGGAGGTGGCAGGGCTAAGATTTGAATCCAGGCAGGCTGGATTCTGAGCATGCTCTTAGCCACTCTACTGCTACCTCTCCTATTGTGTTAGTGACAGATAAGAAGATGGGTGTGGACTAAGCGGTTAGCCCAGGGTCTGTGAACGGCCAATAAACACTGATTTTTTTTAAAAAATTATGATTGCTTTTAAATAGATTGTGGAGGGGCGCCTGGGTGGCTCAGTCGGTTGAGTGTCCAACTTCGGCTCAGGTCATGATCTCACGGTCTGTGAGTTCGAGCCCCGCGTCAGGCTCTGTGCTGACGGCTCAGAGCCTGGAGCCTGCTTCAGATTCTGTGTCTCCCTCTCTCTCTGACCCTCCCCTGTTCATGCTCTGTCTCTCTCCGTCTCAAAAATAAATAAACATTAAAAAAAAAATTAAAAAAAACTAGATTGTGGAATCCTTGAGAATGAAGGTCTTGCCTTGTTCATCTTATATCTCCTGCTTCCAGAGCAAGGATGGGCACACGATAATTTGTTGACAGAATGCATGAACGTAGAGGAGAAAACTGGGGTCAGAGTGGCTCAAGGACCTGGCCCAGGTCACCTAGCCAGTAAGTACAGGGCAGGACCCGGCTCTGTGTTGCTGTGCTCTTTTTTGTTCTGTCCCTCTGTGCCCAGTGAGCCTCCCACATGCTCGTCCTGCTTATAGGCCAAAATTGAGGGTGTGGGGTACCCGGAAGAGGGGCTGAGAGACCGAAGCCAGGGAAGAGCCAAGCCTCTCTGGCCACAGGAAATACATACCGTTGCCCCCGCTGCCTTCCAGATGCCAATCAGACTCGGCTGTGCCTTGTCCAGAGCCTACGAGGAAAGGTGGGGTGCAGTCGGTGAGCACAGACACTGTGGGTGCCACGTCCAGCCCCAGAGGGCCCCAAGAGGGAGGTGGGGAGAGGCCAGGACAGTTACCTTGTTGGCAGCGTGGGCCAGAGAAGCCGGGGGGACAGAGGCAGCGGGTGCCCTGGCAGACGCCCCCGTGCAGACAGGGCTCACGGAGCCGGCAGGGGTTCTCCTCGTGCTCACAGAGGTCTCCTGTGGGCCAGGGCGCAGTGAGCGGGCACGGGTGGGAGTGGCCGCGACCACCTCGTACCGCCCCCTGCCGGGACCTGCCGGGCTCCCACACCTTTGAAGCCATCGGGACACAGGCACTGGAACTCGTACTCGCCGGTAGGCATGCACGTGGCACGGTTCTGGCAAGGCTGGCGCTCACACGGGGAGCTGGTGTAGCACTGCCCGATGCCCCGGCTGCCCAGGAAGCTGTAGGTGAGGTCTAGCCGCTTCCCGTTCACTGACACCTGCAGGCACAGGGACGGGGAGGGGCTCTGGGCATGCGGGAGGCAGAGGCAAAGTGACCCATGGGACAGCAGGGGACCCAAGCGGGAGCACGAGTGGTAAGGTGGGACTCTAGCACAGGCGAGGGAGGAACCTAAGCCCAACGCCTCCTGTGCGCCAGGGACCGCCATCGGTGCAGTCACTGCTCTGTGAGGCCCTTCGCGGGAGGCATGATTGTCCCTGATCCACAGAGGAGGGAAGTGAGGCCCAAGGGGAAGCATCTGGGCTCGCTGCAGGCAGAGGGGCCCCGTCTGCACCCTCCCCTCCCCTCCCCTCCCCTCCCCTCTTGTCCTCTGAAGGCCGCTCCTCACCTCGCCCACACAGCCACGGAAGTGAGCGCTAACGTTGGTGGCCGGGGGCAGACGCACGGAGGGCTCCACGCCGCCGAGGTAGAGGAGGGTGTGCAGGTTGAGGCCCTGGCTCTTGCCGGGGGAAGAGCGCAGCACGGGGCGTCTGCTGTTCACACGCAGGCTGCCGTCCTTGTTGAGACGTTCCGCGGATACTCGGTGCCAGTGGCCCAGGGCCAGCGGCTCGGGGGTCCGCAGCACGGCCAGCCCTGGGGAGGACGCCGGGCATGGATGGCATACGGGGAGCACCCCCCCTCCCCCCGCCCCTCACAGGGCCTGGGGTGGAATCCGCGAGAGATCTAGGGGACTTGCCTCGAGTCACACACAGAGAGAAGGAACGTGAATGAACAGGGGACTTGGGTTGGTCTGACTTCTGAAGTTACTCCTCCAAGCCCCCATGGGGCTTGGGGAGCTGAGGGGGACACAGCACTTGGCATCTAGAGCCCATCAGTGTTTCACGTCCGGTGCTCACCTGACCCTAGCTCATATCGGAACTCCAGGTGGCCGCCAACCATCGCCAGGGACACGAAGTCCTCCACAGGCCCGCTCTTCCCCCCGCTGAACAGCAGGATGCCGTCAGGCGCCAGCGGCTTGAACTCAATGTCCAGGCGCAGTTCATGGTGCGTGTTGGTGAGGGCGGGCAGTGCCAGGTAGGAGCCAGTGCCCGACATGGAGGGGGTGGTCACCGTCACACCTGCAGCAGCCACAGCTCAGCCGGGGGCAGTGGGGATACTGGCGCCCTTGCCTGCCCCCCTCCAGACCCAGGGGCTCAGGACCAATTGGGTCACAGCTGCAGCACAGGAGCGCCAGACCGTGGGCCCTGCAGACCAGCCTGGAAGAATCTCCGGTAAGAGGGGGGGAGCTTCGGGGACCCTCACGCAAGTGACTCAGACTGGGCAGAGGCTTGGTTGGCCAGGTGCCTTTGAGGCCCTATGGCTCTGGAGTAATTTTATCAACCACAGGGCCCTTGGTGGCCTCAGAGTGTCCCTGCCCAGCTTCCCCCCATCCTTCTGGGATTCCCTGGGGTCTCGGGTCTGGCTCCACTCACCTTCCTCGCATCTCATCCCTGAGCGTCCCAGATGGCAGCGACAGGTGTAGCCTCGACCGTCAGGCCGGTTCACACAGGTGGCGTCGGGCCCACAGGCCTCTGGGGGACACAGGGACCGGCAGGGAGGCATTGAACTGGCCTGGGAGAGGGTGGGGTCCTGATGCCAAAGCCCCATCTATTGCACCCAGGGGGCCTTGGCTAGCCTGAGAGGGCTGCCTCCGAGACCGGGCAGGAGGAGTGGATTACAGCTGAGGTAAAGGGGGGGGCGGTGCTGAGAAGGCCGGACAGGGGACACATGAGGGGGCAGTGAATGAGTGAGTGTGGTGTTCTTGAAGGATTGTACCTGGTGACAGTGCAGGGGCGGTGGTACCGAGGGGGCAGGTAACGGGGTGTGTGCCTTGGTGGGAGATGGGAAGGCGGTAGGTGCCCGTGGTGGTGAGGGGCTGGGGGGAGCGCCCAGGAGCCGTGATGGGGGCAGGATGGGTAGTTGGGGGTGAGAACTCGGGGAGCAGAGATGGGCGCAGAGTGGGTACTGGGGTGGCAGAGACGAAGTCAGTATCTAGGAGGAGGGGCGAGTACCTGGACGAGTGACAGAGGGTCACTAAGTACAGCTAGCAGTGGGGCGGGTGGATCTGGAGGGGCGGCAACGGGCGGAGGCCAGCACCCAGGGGTGGCAGCGACGGGAAGGGTGGGTCACACACCTGGGTGGCAGTGCAGGGCCTGGGAGTGCTCACAGCGGCTCCCGGTGAAGCCAGCCGGGCAGATGCACACGTAACTGCTGCTCTCTGAATCCTGACATTGGCCCCCGTTCTGCGAAGTTGCCCCCAGAAGTCAGGCCAGGAACCTCCTGCCTCTCCCCCGCTTCCCACGGGGGTCTGCCCCGGCCGTGGGCAGCGGCAGGGGCAGCTAGGTGGTGAGTGCACTAGTGTGGGGTTACCTGGCAGGGCCGGTCCCGACAGGTGGGGCAGTGGGAGATGCCGTGCGCCGTAAGGTTGAGGTCGTGGAAGATGATCTCCTCGCCCTGGATGCGCAGCTCCCGGACACAGCCTGGGCGGCAGCAGGCACAGTGAGAAGGGCGGCAGTGCCGGGCCCAGCCCGTACCCTGTAGGGCTCTTCGGGGCTCCCGTGGGCTCTGCCCACCGGCCAGCTGAGGCTCGGCCAGGGACGGAGGCGGGGAGGGGGCTCACCTACGAAGCCGCCGCTCAGCCCCGCCTTGGGGATGGCGCCGTAGTCGGGGTAGCCACCCAGGTAGAGCTCCTCGTTTAGGTCCAGGCCCTGGAACTTGCCCTGGGCAGTGGAGAAGTCAGGGATGGTGGACAGGGGCTGGGCAGAGGTGGGGAGGGGGCCGGAAACGGGGGGACCGGTGGGGCCTCACCTGAGAGGTCCCGTTGACCGGGGCCAGGCCGCCCACAATCAGGGAGCCCTGGGTAAGGCTGCGCAGCAGGGTCACGTTGTGGAACTGGCCCAGTGCCAGCGGAGTGGGGTGGCGGATGGTGGCCATGCCTGAGCCTGCGTCAAACCTGCTCCGCCGAGTGGGGCCGGGCAGGAGGAAAGCACTTAAGCGGCTTGTCAGAAGGGCTGGGCGGTGGGCCCAGCCTGGGCAGAGGTGACGTCACTGTTTCCTGCAGTTCTGATCTAGTTCCTGTCCCTGCCCTGTCCTCCCACCCTATCGCCCACCCCTAGCTCGCCACATCCCTGCCCCTTCCTCAGGTCTTCTCCTTGTTCCGCCTCCCCAGAGCTTATCCGGAGCAGCCCCTGGGGCGCCAGCTGCCCTCAACCTTACACCTTGTTGCTCTCCCTTTATGGCTGGGTCTTCCCCAGCTAGAATATATCTTCCCCCGAGGGCCAGAATGTGGTCTGTCCGTGTCCGTGCCTGGCACCACGTTCAGCAAATAGCTACCGAGTGATGAATGAATGAGCCTGGTCTGCAGGAGTCCCACCGGGTAAAGACATGCTCAGCATCACTGAGCATTTCTGCCGCAGTTTTGGGCAAGTCTGAGGCTGCTTCCTCCTCCGCTTGGTTGACACACTGTGTCCACTCGAGCAGATCAGGTGGTCACCGAAGGTAATGGGCACATCTCCTCCCTCCTCCTTCGTCCAACTCAAGCCAGGGTGGTGTGTGCCTGACCAAAGCCCGCAGTCCCCCAGCCCCCTTCCCCTGTAAATGGGAAGGGTGAGGGTCTCACCGGAACTCAGGCCTTCCACCCACGAGGCCGAAGGAGATGAAGTCAGGCTGCCTGTTGGCCAGGTTGGTGGGGCTCCCTGGGATCCGCTTCTGCCCATTATACAGCAGCATCCCTGGGAGGGCACAGCCATGTAAGGCCCTCCCTCCAGCTCCCCAGCTATGGGCTCCCTGTCTGCCCAGCCCCAGGGGTGAGTGACCCCAGCCTGTGACCCTTCACTCTCTAGCTCCCATCCCTCCCTCTGTACGGACACCCTGTGCAGCCGGGGCCTTCCCCCTGTCTCCGGATGTGCCCTATACAGAGACTGGCTCAGAGCCCCTACAAAGAAATAGAGCTTGCTTCACTCACACTGGAGGGCCTACCTGAAGGAGGAGAGGAAGGCAGAGACTCACCCGAGTAGAGGAGGAGGCCTGGACAGTGAAAGTCAGAGACCCGTAGGAGATGGAGAAGAGAGAGAGAGAGAGAGAGAGAGAGGAGGAAAGGCTGAGAAATGGAGACAAAAGAGGGAAGGAGGAGGAGAGGCAGAACAGGAAGCCAAGACAGGAGGATGGGTGGGGGTAAGGCCATGGCAGAGATAGGAGGTACTGCGGAGCGGGGGATGGAGACAGGAGGAAGCACGAGAGAGGACCCAGAGGTCAGGCCTGGGGGTCCCAGGACAGGGATCTGAGGGAGGTGGGTAGGACTGGGGGCCACCAGGGCTCAGACAGTAATGGTGGTTCCTCCAAGAGATCCCTGCCCCAGGCCCCCCAAAGCAGCCCCTCTCCTGCTCACCATCGGCTGAGTCAGGACGGAAGGTGATCTTGATCTCGAACTTCCTGTAGGCATCTTTGATGGTGGGCAGTGGCAGGAAGGAGTGGGGGGTCTGTGTGAAGTAGGGCACCACCCGCTCTGTGGGCAGAGAATGTGGCTAGAGACACTGCCCAGCAGGCAGCGGGCAGGGCACTGCCCGGTCCAGAGGGTGTTGTCTTACCCGGCACCTGCAGATGGGCAAAGGCTTTGACCTTGCCCTGGTGATTAGTAGCAGTGCAGACGTAAGTGCCTGCGTCCTGAGGTCGGACCGAGGGCAGCAGCAGCATGGTGTTCTCCACGCGGCTGTCAGGTGGCAGGTTACCGTCCAGCTGCAAATGTACCCACACTTGGGACCCTGGCCTTGGCCCACACCTCCACGGCTCTGTCTCCCATCTTGCCTCAGGCCCACCCTCAGACACTGGGCTCGTACTGTGTGCCAAGCCTGGGCCTGGGCCTGCGGGCACTGAGATGGTGAAGGCCTGACCTTGCCCCTCGGGCATGCCCGCTCGTCCCCTGCCCGGCATTTACCTTGCTCCAGGTGATCTTGGGAGTGGGGTAGCCAGAGACCATGCAGGGGAAGGCGGCTGCAGAACCAGCAGGCACACGGACCTCTGGGGGCGTGGAGATCTGGGGCAAGGCTAAGAGTGGGCAAGGAGACACAGGCCATCAACATGATGACAGCCGCCACCAGAGAGCCCAGCCTGTGTCCGGACTCATTTCATCCTCACTCTAGCCCCTGAAGGGAGGCGCTGCGTCCCCATTTTACAGGTGAGGCTCACTGGGCAGTCAGGGCTCAGGGGCAGGTCCACTTGGTTCCACAGCCCGACAGTCTTCAACACACCCCGGCAGAAAGTGGTGCAGCCCTCTGGGGACTTGAGACGGGGGTACCAGGGCAGCTTGCAACAGTAAGTCTGGGGGCAAGTCATAGGGTTTGGGGTGAAAAGGAGCTGCCTCTGAAGACAACACAGATTTGTGTCTGCCCTGCACCCACTGCCCTTTTTCACTCTCTTTTACGTCTGTTTTGTGCTCACATCGTCACTGCCATCGGATCGGGCTGTGGGTCTCTATTGTCAGAGCAGGTGCTCCAGTGGGCGAGGACTACATATCCGTTTCCCTCCTCCTGCCCCCTGTCCCCGGGGAGGTCCCTGCCGGCCTTCACCTTGCACGAGCAGCAGCACGTGGGACTGGGTGGTGCCAGCGGCGTTGGTGGCCGTGCAGCGGTACTGCCCCGCGTCGGCCAGCTCCACGTGGGCGATCCTGACGATGCCCCCGCTCTGCACGATGCCAGGCCGCAGGCGCCCCCCGACTTTGCTCCACGTCACCTGAGGCTTGGGGTCACCCAGGGCCAGGCACTCGAACTCCACGGCATGGCCGACCACCACGGTCTGCACGGAGGTCCGAATGTTGATGAGCACTGAGGGCAGGGCTGGGGAGGCAGGGAGCAAAGGTAGAGTGAGAGTGAGGCCAGCCTGCTGCAGGCTTGGCCCGAGGAGGTGAACACCGGGGCCCTTGGCAGCCACCCCTTTCTTCATTTGCTTTCTCGTGCATCCACTCACGCACACACTCACTCGTTTGCCCTTGTTTACAGGGTTACTCATTTGTGTGTCTGCTGTCATTTTTCATTGGCTGGTCTGAGCACCCACCACTCCATCCATCTCCCTTCTTCCCTCCCTTGCAGTATTTGTTAGGCCCCCTTATGGTGTGCTAGACACAAGCAAGAAACAATCGAATAATTCTCTTTGTTCATAGACATTTCAGGGGCTTCCCAGGGAATATAGTCCCTGTGCCCCTCATTTCTGTTGTAGGCTTTTAAAAAAATTTGTTAATGTTTATCATCATTATTATTATTTTAATTTTTTAAGACGTTTATTCATTTTTGAGAGACAGAGACAAAGCACAAGTCGGGGAGGGGCAGAGAGAGAGGGAGACACAGAATCCGAAGCAGGCTCCAGGCTCCGAGCACAGAGCCCGACGTGGGGCTCAAACTCATGAATGCAAGACCATGACCTGAGCTGAAGTTGGACACTTAACTGACTGAGCCACCCAGGCTCCCCAATGTTTATTAGTTTTGAGAGAGAGAGAGAGAGAGAGAGAGAGAGAGAGAGAGAGAGAGAGAATGAGCAGAGGAGGGGAGAGAGAATGGGAGACACAGAATCTGAAGCAGGCTCCAGGCTCTGAGTGCTCAGCACAGAGCCTGACATGGGGCTCGAACCCACGAGCCGTGAGATCGTGACCTGAGCTGAAGTCAGATGCTCAACTGACTGAGCCACGCAGGCGCCCTACTATCCTCTACTCTTAGGAGAGGAAGCTACCATTCTACCTTGGACAACCAGCTGGGCACTGGCCTGGGCCTGTCCCCATGGTCCATAGGCCTGGCAAACATATGTCCCTTGGCAGCTCTGGTCCAAGTTCTGGATTCTGTACAGAAAAATAATAAGACATCGGTGAATACAAACAATTGATAAGAAGGCTTTGCAATGGCATGTGAGTTCAAAGCCACTGGAGATTAGCACATGGCATAAGCTTCTGGTCTCTCGCTAACCACGTGAGGTAGGCAGGTAAGTGAGGCAGACAGGCAGGCAGGTAGATGTCACCACATCCATTTTAGGCCAAGACCTTACGGTCAGAGCTCAAGAGCACACAGAGTAGCAGAGCTGAGATCTGGGTCATGTGTATACATCTGGCCTCAGAGACCGTTCTCTTTCCCCTAATAATAAGGATGCAAATATGAGCTCCTGTTTACTGAAGACCTTTCCCATGCTTTAGATAATGTCATTTGGCCCCATGTTAAGTCATTGTGTGGCTGAGGACATTCAGGCTCAGAGAATGGACGTGACTTGCCTGAGGATACTGTTTCATGCTGAGCCCCACGGGACAGGTATCCTAACAGCCCCCGTGTGTACCTTGGTGCTCAAGTTCAGTATGGCCTCTCCCCCAACTCACCGGAGCACCCCATCCTGCACACTGTGGCCAGGAGGCAGCTGACCCCCTTCCTTGACCCAACGGAGCTGGGTGCCCTGGTCACTGGGCACGGCACAGTGGAACTCGACGCTGGCCCCTACACTCTTGGTCTCCAGCTGAGGTGTGACCTGAACGGTGGGCGCGGATCCTGCTGGGATGGCGGTGGCCGGGACAGAGCCAGAGGGGCCTGTGGGGACATGCACGGGGTTGTGTGTGTGTGTGTGTGTGTGTGTGTGTGTGTGTGTGTTACTCCCAACGCCTCCACCTCCCAGGACCCAAAACCTCCATCCTAACATTCAAGGGATGCTCTTTTCCCAGGAGCCCCTTCTGCCCAGCCTGGTCCAGGGCTGCCCCGCTCACCTTGAACGAGCACCTGGGCGAAGGCCTCAGCCGAGCCCACCTTGTTGGTGACCCGGCAACGGTAGCGGCCTGAGTCCTCGGGGGCCGCGGGCTCAAAGCGCAGCATCTCGTTCCTGGCAGTCGCCCTCCTAGGGAGGCTGCCACCCACACGGCTCCACTGGAAGGTGAGCGGGGGTGTCCCATGCGCCAGGCACTGGATCTGCACCGTCTCTCCTGCCCGCACCGAAGCGTGCTCCGGGACTGTGGTGGCATACGGTGGGCCTGGGGTGGGGGACGGATAGGTCGGGGCAGGGGAGAGCAGCGGTCAGGATGTGAGCGGGTGTTGGACCCAGGTGACTTGCCAAAGGCCCAGGGAAGCTGCTTGGTGAAGCAGAGGACTGGGGATGAAGGAAGCAAGGGTCCCAGGAGGGGATGCGGGTCTCAGGCTAGGGCAGGTTCTGGGGGCCTGAGCTGCACGGGGCCCTCTCGATGGCATTCCTGGGGCTCTGTCCAGGGTGTAGCCTGGCTCAGGGCTCCATACAGGGCAGAGAGCACAGCCCAATGAGGGCGGATAAGCTCCTTACTCTCCACATGCAGGGCGATGGTGGCCTCGGCATGCCCGGTAGGGCTGGTGGCGTTGCAGATGTACTGGCCTGAGTCCTGCTGGGCCACCCGGGGGATGATCAGTGTGTCACCTTCCAGCCGGTGCTGCCAGGGCAGTGGGGAGCGCAGCTTGGACCAGTGGATGGTGGGCGTGGGGCTGCCTGTGGAGTGGAAGACCACAGGGGTCACCGGGCTGCCCTGGGGATGAGCTGGGGGTGAGGCTGGTGAGGAAGCGACCGGGTGATCCCGTCCCTTCACGGAGGCCACTGAGTGGGCATTTCAGCCATCACTGGGTGACGCCAGCAGCAGCAAAGTCCCCTCCTTGGGTGCGATAACATCTCCAGGTGTCTTGTGTCTACAGTTCAGGCCCCAGGGCAGCACTGCCCTCTGTACTGTGTGCTAGCCCCGTCCATACCTGTGGCTGAGCAGCGCAGGGTGGCTGTGTGTCCAGCCTCTACAGTCAGCTCGGCTTCTTCAACTTGAACCTGGGGGGCCCCTGGGGCCACAGTGCCTGTGTCCACAATCACCTCCACCCGCTTCTGTGCTGTGCCTAGTGCGTTCCGAGCCAGGCATACATAGGTGCCTGCATCCGATGGTTTAGCTGATGAAATCTGGAAGAAAGCAAGGATGCTGGTTATGTGGGCACTGATAGGCACCTTGGCATCAGCCCCCAGCTCTGGCTTGCTTTTACCTCTTCCCTCTCTCCTTCCCTTGACTTTTAGTTCTCCTGTTCGACTAGCTGCTTGAGGACTCACACTCAAACATCTATCCCATTAGTCCATCCATCCACTTGTCCATGAACCCACCTATCCATCCCCTATCCACCCACCCACCTACCTATCCACCCGCTCGCTGACCCATCTATACACCCATCCACTTTACATCCATTCATCCACCCATCTACCTAACCATCCACCCATCTACCCACCCATCCACCCATCCACCCATCTACCCATCTACCCACCCACCCATCCATCCTTCCAGCCATTCTTTCTTCCTTCCCTTCTTTTCCTTTCTTTCTTCCTGACCATCTTCCAATCTACCCACCAACCACTTATCTCATGCCCCCCCCCCTTTCTCTCTCCATCCATTCATCACCCAACTTCCCATTTACTACTCTTTCCTCCGAGCATCTGTTCAAGGATGAGCCCTGACTGGGCCTCAGACCCAGAGATGAAATGGCCCTGGCCAGGGGAAGATTCGCCTCACCTGCAACACCGTATGGCTGTCCACGACCCCATACATCCGCTGTTCTAGGTTGGTGGGGGCGCCAATCCGGGTCCAGTGAGCCAAAGAGCGGGGCTCCCCAGCACTGACACATTCCAGGGTGATGGACTTTCCTACCTTCACCCGCACGGGACCCTCAGGGAGCACAGACACAGTAGGGGGCCCTGCCCAGAGGAAGGACATCACTGTTACTCATGCAGGGCTTTGCCCACCACACGCACTGTCACAGCCCCTGTCTTAGTAGCGGCCAGGTGGGCACTATTCTACACCAATGTGGAGAACAGGAGGCTCCGAGAGGGAGAATGCCTGAGAGGGAGGGGCATTGGCAGAAGCAGAATTTAAACTTAGGAGGTTGTGAGCTCAGAATCAGGGCTAGAAACAGGAAGGCAGAGCCCAGGGGGTAGACACCACTCACCGTGCACACTGAGGTTGACGACACTTTGGGCCACGCCGTAGGCGTTGGAGGCCACGCAGCGGTAAGCACCGTGGTTGCTGGGTCGGGTGCCCACGATGGTGATGATGGAGCCGTTGGGGCTGATGTGGACATTGTCTGTGGGGTCGGCATTGGGCAGGGCACGGTCAGTGAGGTCGTCTTCGTGCCTTGGTGCTGCCAGTGCGCGTAGCTCTGCCCCACGTCCCCGACCCCTCCAGCCTGGGTGTATATGACTCACAGGGTCCCAGGTGGAAGATGGGAGAGTCCTTGGCGACTACCGGGTCCAGCCCCTTCACCATCCAGATGGAGACGGTGAGGCCCCAGAGGGGAGGGGCCTCACCCAGAGCCACACGGTGAGTTTGGTGCCTTTGCCCCACCCGCGATGGTGATCACCACGCCTTTGCACCTGACTCCAGCACACACACACACACACACACACACACCCGCCCCACCCTGCAGCCCTCCCCGGGCTCACCCTCCAGGTCTTGGTTCCGAGTTTTCCACTCGAGGCTGATGGGGGCTGCCCCGTCATGGATGAGGCACTTGAAGCTGGCATCTTGGCCCTGCTGCACAGTGCTGCTGGGCGGGTCGATAGAGATGACGGGGCTCCTAAGGCCTGGGGGACGAGGCGGGCAGAGGGCAGGGCTCAGGAGGGCCGGGTTGGCTTGACCTCCCTGCCTCAGCTCCACGGTCTCCCCTCCTCCCCCTGCCCGTGGCATCTGCCACACTCACGGTAGGAGGACCCCGCACTGGGTGGGACAGTGACTGTGAAGGAAGCCTCCTGCTCAGGGCCTGAGCCGCCAACCACGCGGCACACGTACTCGCCGGAGTCAGCAGGGGACACGTGGTGGAGCCGCAGCCGGGAGCCGTGGGTCTGTCGGAGCGAGGAGGGCACAGCCATCAGGCCATAGCACTTGGGGCAGGGCAAGTGCCCAGGCCCACTGTACCAGCACCCGAGTTCTCCCTCGGGTCTCAGGAAGCCGGGGCTCCAGCTGGGAGGGGTGAGGGAACTTCATTTACTGGATCCTACATGTCCAACCGACCCAATTTATAGAGGAGAAAGCTGCCTCAGGAAGCAAGTCAGCAGCAGGGCCAGAACGCCCAGGCCCCTCGCTCCCATGCTCTGCTCCCAAAACTACTCTATCCCCCGGGGTGCCAGAGGAGGCTAGGGTTGGCATGAGGTTTGGGGTGCGGAAAGCAAACGCAGGTTGAACGCCGCCTGCCCTGGAATCCTGCCCATCAGGCCCCTGTACCTGGTGCCGGGCGGGGAGGCTGCCCCCACGCTTGTACCATGTGACCTGGGCGTGGGCCTGCCCCGGCACCACGCAGTTCAGGTCCAGGGTCTGTCCTTCGGCCACGTGGGAGGAGGAGGCCTCGATATAGATGGGCTGGGCCAGTCCTGGGGCTGTGGGCACAATGGGTGGGTGAGAAGGGTGAGGCTCCCGGGGATGAAGGCAGGGACTGAAGGGGGTGGCAGTGAATGCCACTAATCCTGCAGGTGCAGTGGCTTGAGTCACCGACAGGACTCAGTGCCACTGACCTAAGAAGGGTCTCCATTCCTTGGGGGAGGACAAGATGCCATGGTGAGGACCCAGGCTGGTCCCCGGTGGCTGTGGGGAGGGGCCGGAGGACATTCACGGAACTGAGAGCCAGAGCCCTGCTGGAAAAGCAGGGAGGAGCAGGGAGAGGAAGGGATTCCCCACGCCTGTGCCCCAGCGTCACCCACTGCTGCTGTCACTCACCGGGAATGGGGCTTGGGCTGGAGGCCTCAATCGTGACTAGAACAGAAGCCTCCAGGGTGCCTGAGCTGCTGGTCACTTGACAGTAGTATTCTCCGGAGTCAGCCGGGGACACCTGATTCAGCCTTAGCAGGGGTCCGTGGACCTGGCCAAGGTCAGGGCAAGGCAAGAGTGAGCTGGGGAGCCGGCAGGTCCCGGTACACGCACCCCAGGACCAACATGTACTATAGCTATGAAGGCTGCATCCTATGCAAGGCAACCCCAAGACCTTAGACGCTGCAGAGCACGACTTTTCATGGTAGGAGGTGGTCTAGTGTCCTGAGTAACACGTGCCCTTTTGTAATTGCACTAGTGTGCTCGGAGGCTGGCGGTGGCTCTGCTGTGCCCAGCCTGTTCTTGACCTCCTGACTCCCAGCGGTCTCCTGCTGCAGTCTTCCCAAAGCCCAGGATGTTGGAACCATTTTCCCTCCTGGCTAGATCGAGGCAGGACTGTTGGGCAGGGGTGGGGTGGGGTGGGGTGAGGAGTGCCCACATCCCACTTTCTCCAGCTCCTGTACCTGGTGCCGGGCAGGAAGGCTGCCCCCGCGCCTGTGCCATGTGACCTGGGCGTGGGCCTGTCCAGGGACTATGCAGTTCAGATCCAGGGTCTGCCCTTCGGCCACATGGGAGGAGGAGGTCTCAATGCGGATGGGTGGGGCTCCGCCTGGGGCTGAGGCACAGGAAGAGGTCAGTGAGCTGGGACTCCCACCCCTTTGCCCTCAACCCCTACTACCCCTGGGTGCCCAGATTTTCAGACCAGAGACCAGACCACATATTGAGAGGTGGCCTCCATCCATCCCCCCTGCTCCCTTCCCCTCCCACTGCCCATTCCCCGGAGGCCTGGGGCAGCCAGGCTGGCCTGGGGGAAATGGCTCATCACTCTCTTGGCCCCGCCCCAGACAATGGCCCCACTCTCTCCTCTTGTGCTCCTAGCACCACGGGTGGCCAGGGCTCAGGGCCAGGCACCTCCACACAGATCACTCATTTTTCTCAAACTTGAACAATGTGTGGCTAAGAACCCAGGCTCTGAGGCCAGACTGCCCGGGTTCAAAACCCAGCTCTGGGGGCACCTGGGTGGCTCAGTCAGTTAAGCAACCAATTCTTGATATCTCACAGTTCGTGAGATCAAGCCCTGTGTCAGGCTCTGTGCTGACAGCATGGAGCCTGTTTGGGATTCTCCCTCTCTGTCTCTTTCTCTCTGCCCCTCCCCTGCTCATGCGCAGGTGCACGTTCTCTCTCTCTTAAAATAAATAAACTTAAAAACGCACACAGACAACCCAGCCCTGCCACTTATTAGCTGTGTGACCTTTGGAAAGCGACTTCATCTCTCTGTGTTTCAGTTTCCCCATCTATAAAAATGAACAGAACAATCATGCCTACCTCAAACTGTTTCTATGAGGATGAAATGAGTTAATGTGTAAACAGAACAGGGCCCGGCACCTAGTTAAGTGCCAGATCATGTTCTTTACTTAGCAATTCATGTTCTGCCATCACATCTGCTATAGCCACATATAACTTGTGCTGTTAATTACTTTACATTTTCTTGTCAATTGATTCACTTAACAAAACCCTTTAAATACTTAGCCCTGTTGTAGGCAATGATTTCCCCGAAATCGTGCCAGGTTTCATGTGTTGCTGTTTTCTCTAATATAAAAGATTTTTGTCAGGGTACCACGCCAGTCTCCCCCACGTACCCCCAGAGGTGTAGTTCCAGCCTTTAGGGAACTCATGTGATTGTCTCAAGAGTTCTGCCATCCCCATGTTACAGATAAGGAAAGGGAAGCACGGTGAGAGTCCCTTGCACAACATCTCAGAGCATGGACAGAGGAGCTGGGACTCAAGCCCACATATGCCAGATTCCCAAGTCTGGTCCTCAGGCACTAGAGATAAATCCCACTTGACCTAGCTCCCAACCTCTGCTTGCTGGTTCCTCTCCCTTCCTCCCTCCTCCAGCCTCCCAGCCCCCACCACAGGGACCCTTACCAGGGACAGGAACAGCACTGGAGCCAGAGGCCTCGATGTTGACCAGGACTGAGGCCTCCAGGGGGCCCGAGCTGCTCACCACCTGGCACACGTACTCGCCCGAGTCAGCCGGGGACACCTGGTACAGCCTCAGCCGTGAGCCATGGGCCTGAGCCAGGGGACAGGGTGGGGAAACAGAGCAGCAGAGTGAGATGGCAGTCGGGAGTCCTGGAAGGCTGGAGGCAAGGTCTGACCTCTGACCTAGGCAGGCACTGTGCCCCACAGAGGCTCCGGACCTCCTTCCTCAGTAGATCTGGGGGGGGGGGAGGGGCAGAGACTCTGACCAGGGTTCCCCCCATCCAACAACCCTCCCACCATTTCCTGCCCCCAACTCCCATACCTGGTGGTGAGTGGGGAGGCTGCCCCCGCGCTTGTGCCACGTGACCTGGGCGTGGGCCTGGCCAGGGACCACGCAGTTCAGATCCACGGTCTGCCCTTCGGCCACGTGGGAGGAAGACGACTCGATTCGGACGGGCATCGTACCGCCAGGGACTGCGGGCACAGAAACAGCAGATTTGGGAACAACTGGGTTGGTAGGAGCCGCAGCCATAAAAATCCCTGTTGCTCAAGGTAATAATAACAGTTAACACCTATTAAGCACCGGGAGCATGCCAGGCGCTGTTCCAGGCACTTCGTGTGTGAGAACTCATTTAACTCTTCGCAAAATTCATGAACTCTCTGTGAGAATGGAAACACTCTTATCTTCTGTACCGTCCAGTACTGTGCTACTAGCCATGTTACGTGTGGCCACTGAGCACTCGAAACACGGTGACCTGAATGGTGAACTTTAACTGTAGCGGCCACCATATTGGACAGCAGCGTGAGGCTGGAATGACGGGCATCCCCGTTTCACTGATGAGGACGAAGCTGAGAGAGGAGAGGACTTCACTCAAGTCTCTTAGTGGTGCAGGCAGGATTTGAACCCAGGCGTTTTTCTGCAGAGCCTTTGCCCTGGACTGCCACCCTCAGCCGAGAGCTCTGACCGCTGACTCCCCAGGGAGCACTGTTTTTCGAGTCTCCAGTCCTTAGACTCACCAGAGGGGCTGCCAGTGCCGGGGGACACTGAGACCACGATGGAGGCCTCCTGGGCATCGATGTTGTTGTTGGCCCGGCACACGTACTCGCCGGAGTCAGCCACAGACATGCGGTGCAGCCGTAGGCGGGAGCCATGGGCCTGGCGGGGACGGGGAAGGAGGAGGAGAGGAGTCGAGGGGCCAAGAAGTCACCAGCTAGCTCAGGCCTCCTTCCAGCCTCCCTCGTCAGACTGGCTGAGGCTACCCTCCGTCAACCAAGGGCAAGAGGGAGGGCCGCCCCGGGACTGCCAGCTAGTGCTTCCCTTCCGGTCCTTTGCCCACTGGGGCTGTCCCTGCAGTGCCTGCCCCAGCAGGTAGGGGTTCTGGCCTCACTGTCACAGCTCCACTCCATACCTGGTGTTGGGCAGGAAGGCTGCCCCCACGCTTGTACCACGTGATGGTGGCCTGGGGCTGCCCAGCGACCACGCAGTTCAGATCCAAGGTCTGTCCTTCGACCACGGTGGGGGACGAGGACTCGATCTTGATTGGTGGGGAGACACTGGGCACTGGAGACAGAGAAGGACAGACCACACAGCCAGAGTCAGACAACAGCGATGGCTCCAGGGACTGCTCTGCCTCCCCCTGCGCCCCCTTGCCTGGATCCCCTGCCCTGGGCCCTCTCACCATGGGAGGAGCCGCTGCCCTCGATGGTAACAATGAGTGAGGTCTCCTGGGACCCGGCACCGTTACTGACGTGACACACGTACTCGCCAGAGTCCGCAGGTGTCACCTGCGGGATCCGCAGTCGGGAGCCCACGATCTGAGGGGGAACACGTGTCAGTGTCTCCGGGGCCGCTGCCCTGGGCTCCAGGAGCCTCCCTGCCTCGTCTGGGCTGGCCTCCCCCTGGACGTCCTTCAGAACTCCCTCAGCAGCCCTCCTGAGGCTCTAGGCCGGGGTGGACAGTGTCTCTAGCCTCGGACTGTTCTCACCTGTCCCCTGTGCCAAAAGACTGCTGAGGCCATTCCTGGTGAGTCCCCAGTGCCCTGCTGTGGCTCCTATGACACTGCTGTCACAGGGCATGTCCACCCCATTCACTAGCCTGTGAGCCCCCTGAGGGCAGGCGTCTGCCTCACTCCACTTGGAATCCTTGGTGCCAGGTGCAGACTTGGCCCGGAGCTATTCTCAGGGGCATCCAGTGAGTGAGTAAATCATAGAATGTCCTATTGAAATAGGATCCAACTGAGGTCAGTGAGATCTACGTATTTTGTCGGCATCGGTCCAGGGCCCATCCAGTAAGAACACTCCATGTTTGCTGAATGACTGAATGAGCACAGGAAAGGTGTCGAGAACCCCTCCTGAATCCTATCAGCGCCAGTGCGCCCACCACCACCCAATGCCTCCATACCTGGTGCCGGCTGGGTAGGCTACCTCCACGCTTATACCAGGTGATGGTGTGCGGGGCTTGGCTGGCCACCAGGCAGTTGAGGTCCAGGACATGTCCATTGGCCAGGGAGGCTGAGGAGGACTCGATGCGGACGGGGTATACCACGCCCTGGGCTGGGAGGGTGAGACAGGAGGCAGGGTGTGGGAGCCGCTGAGTTTGGAGTGGCTCCCCCACTGTTTGTTAGGACCCTTGAGACACTCACGGTGGGAGGGGCCAAGGCGCTGCTGGATAGTGACAAGGACTGAGGCTTCTTGGGTGCCCGAGCTGCTGACCACACGGCATATGTACTCCCCAGAGTCGGCTGGGGTCACCTGGGGCAGCCGCAGCCTCGAGCCATGCACCTGGAAGGGCCAGGAGGAAGGCAGGCTCAGGGTCAGGCTGTGGGGCTCACAGCCAGGCTCCTGTTCCCTTCCCTGGCGCCCCTCCCAGGCCAGTCCAGCCAACTGGACTTGAGAGAAGCGCTTTCTGGAAAAACCACCATTTATGACCCTTCAATTCCCCTGCCCCAACGTCGGGACTGGGTCCAATGAGAAGAAGAGAGCAGCCAACATTTGTCAATGTGCTATGGGGCAGGTGAGGTAGGCAGTGTGAGCCCGTTTGACAGAGGAGGAAACTAAAGATCAAGGAAGTCAGATGACTGGCCTAAAGTCACACAGCAGGCAAAGTGGCAGAACAGTGTCTAAACTCAGATATGCCTAAAGTCAAAGCCTGTATACTTTCTTCTGTAGTCATGAGGGGCTTTCAGGCTCCCCCTTAGCTCCCTTCCTCCTACCTGGTGCCGAGCGGGGAGGCTGCCCCCTCGCTTGTGCCACGTGATCTGGGCATGGGCCTGCCCAGCAACCAGGCAGTTCAGATCCAAGGTCTGCCCTTCAGCCACATGGGAGGAGGATGACTCGATCCGGACTGGGGGAGTGACCCCCAGCGCTGGGGACAGAAGGCAGAGGTTCAATCCCTGGCTAAGAGGGGAGGTGAGGTGGATGTGAGTGAAGGTGGGGGGTTTCATGGGATCCTGCCAGTGTCTCCCGCGGCTGGGCCCCTAGCCCTGCCCTACCCCCAGTGCTGCTTACCAGGTACAGAGCCTGCAGGCTCAATGGTCACCAGGACAGAGGCCTCCAGGGGCACCGAGCCACCCACCACGCGGCACACATACTCGCCCGAGTCAACTGGGGACACCTGGTGTAGTCTCAGCAGTGAGCCGTGGGTCTGGTCGGAATGGAGGTGAGCTCAGAGGGGGCTCTCATGGGACCCTTGCACCTATCACCTGCCCCCCTGCCTCACTCTCTGACCTCTGAGTCCTGGCCATCAGCTTTGTCCTGCTTAGGGGAGGCCTCGTCCCAAGGGTAGAGGGTGGTCAGGAGAAGCCAGGGTGAACTGAGCAAACCCTGATACCACCTTCCATCAAGTCTAAGACACATCTTTTTTTTTTTTTTTTTTAAAGTAGGCATCACACCCGGCATGGGGTCCAATGTGGGGCTTGAACTCACAACCCTGAGATCAAGACCTGAGCTGATATCAAGTCAGATGCTTAACTGACTGAGCCACCCAGGTGCCCTAACACACTTTTTAATGTTTCTGAAATCAAGACACATTCTACAGTCAATAACTTTACAATGATAAAGGGCAGCTTTTTGTCCTTAGACGTACAAAAACTAATATTCCATCTTGTAATCGATAGCATCCTAAAGTCTATAAAATACAGTAATATTAATCATCGCGAAGGATACTATGGTAACAACAGCTCGGCAATTTCCGTGTGCCAGAGCTCTGAGCACTTTGCACATACGCTAATTCACTTCATCCTTAAGACAGTTCTGTAGGATAGATACCATTTTACAGATGTTGAAGCTATGGCACAGAGAGTTTAAGTAACTTGCCCAAGGTCATAGGCTAGTAAGTGGGGGAAGCAGCATTCACACCTAGGCTGGCCAGTCCTAGAGTTTGGGCCCTGATCATTGTACTATCTATCCACCTGTGCAATGGGGTCCAAGGCTTCCCCTGTCTCCAAGAAGACTTCAGCCCTCCCCATCCTTGACCTCCACCACCCAGGGCCTCCCTCCTGTCTCCTTCTTGGCCTGTCCATCTTCCAGGCCTGTACCTGGTGCCGGGCAGGGAGGCTGCCCCCACGCTTATGCCACGTGACCTGGGCGTGGGCCTGCCCAGGCACTATGCAGTTCAGATCCAGGGTCTGTCCTTCAGCCACGTGGGAGGAGGAGGACTCGATGCGGATGGGCTGGGTGCTGCCCGGAGCTGGGGGACAGGAGGGTCACCAGTCACTCAGTTCGCTAGGGCTGCCCCGGCCCAGCCCCGTCTTCCATCCCGGCCCAACCTGGTGGTGTCACTCACGGTAGGCAAAGTTGGCCCCCTGGGTCCTGGTTACGGTGACTGTGATAGAGGCCTCCATACCATTGCTGGCCCGGCAAACGTACTCGCCTGCGTCGGCTGGCGAGGCCTGGAAGATGTACAGGCGGGAGCCGCGGACCTGGGCAGCCAGGGCAGGGGTGTGAGAGCGAGGCTTCCCACAGCCTAGCAGACGCCCACCTGCTCTGCTCCTCTGAGCTGGGAACTGCCAGCCGCCCAGCTCAGGGGCCAAGACCCCCTCAACCTACTGCCCAGAGCTCGGCCTGGCCAGGCCCTCCCACCTTTCTGCCCCTGTGTACCTGGTGCCGGGCGGGGAGGCTGCCCCCACGCTTGTACCACGTGACCTGGGCATGGGCCTGCCCTGCCACCACACAGCTCAGATCTAGGGTCTGCCCCTCGGCCACTGTGGGGGATGTGGACTCGATCCTGACAGGGGGGACAGGTCCTGGGGCTGTGGGGAACGAAGCAAAGGTAGCAGATGATCCCCAGCAGAGAGGGCAAGAACGGTCCACCTCAGAGCCACACAGGCCTGGTCTTCTGAGGCCAGGCTCCTATGTTTGGGGGTTGCTGGCCTGGGTTTGGTTCACCTTGAGTGGAGGGCCAGGGCAGGGACAAGCCTTGCGGAAGGGAGCAAGGAAGTGGGGGAGAAGGGGGTAGTTGAGGCTGGGAGAGAGGAGGAAGAGGCTGGAGCAGAAACACGAGGCACTGTGTGGCCAGAGAAAAGTGAGGAAGATGGCGTCTTCCAGCTCCAGCGTGGGCCTCCTCCCCCCCCACCAATGGCAGCAGGAGCCGCTAGGATCTCAGCACCTTGGAAGGCCCTCAGCCCCTTCTGCTTGCCCTGCCCTTGGGCAGTTACTCACCAGGGATGGAGCCCGGAGGGGAGCCGGAGGCCTTGATGTCGACCAGGACGGAGGCCTCCAGGGGCCCAGAGCCAAGGACCACGCGGCATATGTACTCGCCCGAGTCGGCTGGAGACACCTGGTGCAGCCGCAGCAGCGAGCCATGGGTCTGAATGCAAACGGGAGGGTTGGCAGGGGGCCAGAGGGGCCCCATCTACCCCTCCAGAAGGCTGGTCCCGAGGACGGCTGTACCTGGTGCCGGGCGGGGAGGCTGCCCCCACGCCTGTGCCATGTGACCTGCGCGTGGGCCTGCCCGGGCACCACGCAGTTCAGGTCCAGGGTCTGTCCTTCAGCCACGTGAGAGGAGGAGGACTCGATGCGGATGAGCTGGGTGCTGCCCGGAGCTGGGGCTCCTCCAGGAGCTGGCACAGAGGAACCGGTAAGGGGCCGGGGCTCCCGAGCCCCAGTCCTGCAGCCCTGGGGCAGAGCACCCAGGGACATGACCAGGGCCTGGCTTGGGAGGGCAGATGGGAGGCCTTTCTAAGGCTGGGACCATGCTTTTCTACCTCAGCATGGTCAGTCAGGCCCCTCCTTCTGTCACCCTCACCTCCAACTTTGGACTCGAGGCCCATTTGCCCACCCATGACTTCCTGATTAGGATAAGCTGCTATGGCCTACAGGCAACCAGAGCCCTTCAGTGCCCAGGCCAGGCCGAGGGACGCAGACAACAATGTTACAAGTCTCTCCTGGAGAGTGTTTGTCATCTGCTCACACCACAGGGTAGTGGTCTTGTCCCCCTTCCACAGATGAGAAAACTGAGTCCCTAAAATGTGGAATAAATAACCAGTTCAGTGGAATAAATAACCAGTTCAAAGCTGATAAGGGGTAGAGGCATGATTTGAACCCAGGTCAGCCTGACTCCCGACTCAGTGTTTAATCCTGACTCTGCTGCTTCCTGACAAAATCTGAAACAGTATCCTCGTCGTAGGGTCCCAGGTAAGCCAGATCAACCTTATCCCCACCCTTAGTCCCCTCACATCCCCAAAGCCCCCCTAGAGCACCCCCTCTTGTCTGGTTGTCATGGAAGAGACCACCGGCACCTTCCCTGGGATCAGTGGGGAGATCCTAGGGCTTGGCCTCTGCCCGGGCCCACTTGGCTCCTCACCTGGGGTGTAGCCAGGGCCTGGGTGGGTGTTGTGGAAGACAGAGACGACGATGGAGGCCTCCTTGGGGCCTGACTCGTTCTCCACTCGACAGACGTATTCTCCAGAATCAGCTGGAGAAACGTGGGGAAGCCGTAACCGGGAGCCATGCACCTGGGACAGGTTGGGACGCAGGTGTGTGAGGGTAAGGAGGGGCTGCGGTCGCCACTTCCTCTGAGCCTTAGTGAGTCACTCATCAGGCTCTCACTGGCTCCGCTCTGGGCTGCCCCATGACAGAAGCTGGACAGGGGGAGAAATAAGGGCCGGCCGTCGCTCGTGGAGGGCGTCCGGGCCGTGTGAAGCCTCTGCCTAGGAGGATCACTCCCGGGTCCCTCACCACAGGCTCCAGGGCCCTCATACCTGGCTGTGGGGAGGCAGGCTGCCCCCTCGCTTGTACCACGTGATGGAGGTGTGGGCCAGGCCGGCCACCACACAGTTGAGGTCCAGCGTCTGGCCTTCAGTCACCGAAGGCGATGAGGACTCGATCCTGACTGGCGGGGAGCTGGCACCTGGGGGGTACCAGCGGCGGACTGAGTAGGCCTCGGGGAGCCCTGGCTTGCCCTCCCCGCTCCTTTAGTCCCCAGAGGCCCCGCACCTGGAAGGACAACCACTTGGATCCGGGCCTGCGCGGTGCCCGCGGGGCTGCTGGCCACGCAGAGGTAGAAGCCGGCGTCGGCAGCTGTGATGGCCGGGATGAGCAGCGTGGCGATGTCTGTGCGCTCGGACCGGGCCTGCCGCACCGGGGGAAGGGTCAGCCGCCCGAGGGGGCGAGGCAGCCTGGCAAGGGCTAGCCAGCGAGGATGGGGGAAGGGGGCAGAAAGGGTAGTTGGACACGAGGGAGGGCAGAGCCAGGCGGCTGGCTAAGCAAGAGGCCAACAGCCGCTACCTGCCCGGGTGCGCCGCACAGGACGTCTGAGCAGGCCGCCGTTTCGGAAGTGAAGGAAACCGGAAGGGGGAGAAGACTTGGTAGGAAGGGGAGACGGGAAAGGAAGGCGGTAGGTACCGTGACCCTGTTGAGCCCGCGGGCCGGCCCAGACAGAGTTCCTCACCTGTGGGGGGAGGCTGCCCCCTTCCTTCCTCCAGGTGATGGTGGCGCTGGGCACCCCTGCGGCCCTGCAGTACAGCCTGACGGTGCGACCTTCGTGTACCTGAGTCCTCTCTGGGCTCACCTGGACCCTGGGCCCGCTGCCCCCTGCACACAGAGGCCTGTGAGGACGTCTCTCTGGACTGCCCGCGGGCTCCCAAGCTCCACCCTCAGCCGTGTCCCCTCACCATGCACGTGGAGCACGGCCCTGGCCACGTGCTGCCCGGCACTGTTAAGGGCACGACACAGGTACTGGGCTTGATCCGAGGGCTCGACGGCCGGCAGGCGCAGGATGCCGCCGTGGATCTGTGCCTTCTGAGGGAGCTGGCCGCCAGGGCCCCCTGACGGAAAGCGGTGGCATCAGCACCCACCGGGCACCGCCAGGCCCTGTGGGTGGTAGGTCCCACAGCCTGGAGTCCCGCCCCTGGCCCCCCACATCCAGGGGAGGGAGGCCCTGCCGTCAGTCCTGCCACGGCTTCACCTGTCCACTCGAGGGTGGGCGCGGGGTTCCCGGTGGCACTGCAGCGGAACTCGGCCAGCTGTCCGGGCTGCACGGTGAGCTGCGGCGGATGGATGGAGACCACGGGGGCGGACGGGGTGCCCGAGGCTGACGGGGGAGGAAGAAGCAGTATGTGGTCAGGGTGAGGAGCGCCCCCTTGCTGTTGGTCCCTGTTCTACTCCAGCCCCTCATGGCCGTGTGTTCCCAGAGGCCAGAGGGAGCTTTGAAAATGTCCCCGGGTGCCAGGGGCATCTGGGTGGCTCAGATGGTTACGCGTCTAACTTTGGCTCTGGTCGCGATCTCACGGTTCATGAATTCGAGCCCCGCGTCGGGCTCTGTGCTGACAGCACAGAGCCTGGAGCCTGTGTCCGATTCTGTGTCTCCCTCTCTCCCTGCCCCTCCCCCATTCACACTCTGTTCCTCTTGCTCTCAAAAATAAACAGACATTAAAAAAATACTTTTAAAAATGTCCATGGTTCTTGATACTTCCCCATTTAAGGCCTGTTGGTGGCTCCCCAGGGCTTTTCGAATAAAATCCGAACTCCTTGCTGTGCTGTGATCCACCTCTGCCCACAGCTTCACGTTCTTTACCTACCCCCTTCCCACAGCTCCAGCCACGCTAACCCTGCCGATCCTCAAACACATCAACATGCTCCTGCTGCAGGGCCTTTGCACGTGTCGGTTCCTTTGCCGAGAACACTCTCTGCCAGCTCTTCAAGTGGCTGAACACATCCTCTTCCTTCAGCTTTCAGCCCAGACGTCACCTCCCCACGGAGGCCCTCCCTGACCACGCCATGGAAAGTAGCCACCCTTCACCTACCTCACTGTCTGTTCCTATCCCGGTCCTCATCACCGTGTGAAATTCCGTTGTTTGTTCATTTGTTCCCATGCTTACTTTTTTTTATTTTATCTTAACTTGTTTTATTTTTTATTTTTTTAAATTTACATCCGAGTTAGTTAGCGTATAGTGCAACAATGATTTCAGGAGTAGGTTCCTTAATGCCCCTTCCCCATTTAGCCCATCCCTCCTCCCACAACCCCTCCAGCAACCCTCTGTTTGTTCTCTATATTTAAAAGTCTCTTCTGTTTTGTCCCCCTCCCTTTTTTACATTATTTTTGTTTCCCTTCCCTTATGTTCATCTGTTTTGTCTCTTAAAGTCCTCATATGAGTGAAGTCCTATGATTTTTGTCTTTCTCTGACTAACTTCACTTAGCACGATCCCCTCCAGTTGCAGCCACGTAGGTGCAAATGGTGTTCCCATGCTTATTGTCTCCCTATTAGAACACGTGGTACAGGAGGGCAGAGCCCCTGTTTGTCCTCCCCCCCATTTCTTCAGAGTCTAGTCAGGCCCAGGCACACAGACCGTTCACAAACCGTCAGCTGAATGAAGAAACGGTCGCCAGTCCCGGTGGGCACGGGGGAAGGCCGTGGGTGGGCGGGCCAGGTGTGGAAGTGAATGGTGTACCTTGCACGTGCAGTGTGGCTGTGCCCTGGTCCATGGCGAACATGTTGGAGCCAGTGCAGACGTAGGTGCCCGCGTCGCTCGGCTGTACGTTGCGAATGGTCAGGATGCCGTTGAAATCCATGGCTCGGGCTGGCAGTTTCCCATTGTGCAGGCGGGTCCAAACCAGGGTGTAAGCGGGAGACTGCAGGCGGGGTAAGGAGGGTGGGATGGCGGTCAGAGGCGAACTTCAGAGACACTAGAAGCCAGAGCTGCCCTCCCCTGATGTCCGCGCACGGCTCTGCCCACCTTGCTCTTGGCTGTGCAGATGAAGGTGACATCAGCCCCGGGGCGCACGCTCTGGCTCCGCTGCTCCTCCACGGTCACCGTGATGGGCTTGCTTGGAGCCTCTGTGGTGACAGGAGGCACCCCCTGAGCCAGGTGCTGGCCAGGCCCCGTCCTGGGGCCACTTTCTCTCTCTCCATCGTCCTGTCTGGGTGTCACTTCCTTCCCAGGCTAGCCTAGATTCCACTGCGTGCCCTGGTGCCTCCCTCCCTCACGCTGGCTCAACCCCACGGCTTCTTCCCGCTGGCACCGAGAGCCACAGGCTGCAATCAAAGAGCATCACGCTGCCACGAGTCCACCTGGCGTCCATTCATGGTCACAGACCACGAAATTGCCCTTAACACTTTGCACTTCACTCCACTGGGCTTCTCTGTCTGGTTTGGGTCTCCATCCTCCCCAACAGTTTCACACCTCCCAGCCTCTCCACCCACCCGCACCCCACTTCCGTTTCCACAGCCGAGGGCTTCAGCTCACGCTTGCTGAAGAAATCGAGACTACCAGTCAGGACTTTGCCCATCTTCCCAAATCCACCCACCGGCCCTCCCTCCTTCCTGGTCTCACAGGACGAGACCCTTCCCCCACAACCCATCACCGCAGCCCTGCCCTGCCCTGCCCCACCCCTCCCAAGGACTTCCTCCCAGGGCCGTGCATTAGCTTGCTACATCAGTCCCTCCTCTCCCTCTGCACGGATCATTCTACTCCACAGACAAATGTGTTCTAGAATTTTCTACCTTCAAAAACACCCCCTTGACCTTATACTCCCCCCAGCTATTGCTACATGTATCAGCCTTCCTTCAGAGCCAAGACTCTTTATTTATTTATTTTAAGGAGGCTCCGCATCCAACGTGGGGCTCGAACTCATGACCCTGAGATTAAGAGTCACGTGCTCTACCAACTGAGCCAGGCAGCCACCCTAGAGCCAAGACTTTTGAAAGAGCTGTCTGTCCTTGCTGTCTACGCCTGGCCTTCCCCTCCATTCTTTGCCTCTCTCCAGTCTGGTTTCTACCCCTTCTCTCCACTGTATGGCTCTCATCAAAGATGATGACCTCCACGGGTCCCTTCTCTGCCCGTATCTGACTACCCCGGGGCATGTGGTGAGGCCAACCACTCCTTCCAGGAAGCCCCCTCCCCACATGACCCCCAACACACCTGCTCTCCTGCTCTCCTCCTATCTCAATGGCTGTCCCCACTTAGTCCCTCGTGCTGTCTTCCCTCTTCACCTTGACATGTTCAAGCTGGAGCTACAGACTCGTGATGCCCCCTGACCTCTGTGTAGCAGGTGCTGTGGGTGCCCCGCCCGCATCCCCTTCCCCTGTCACTTCAGAGCCCGCCTGCCTGACTTCTGCCAGCAGCCGCATTTCTGTGCCTGAGGTCCTTCTCGGGCCACCGGGGACTGCCGTGCCTGCCCCCGAGGTGGTATATAACGCAGGGGCCCTGGTGATCCTAGAGCACAGGCCTCAATCAACTGGCCCTGGGATGGGGGACTCCGAGGTGCACATTTTAATCTAGAGTTTCCCAGAATTTCTTTGGCTGCGGTGAACAACTGTCCCCGGTGGGAATGTGCTCGGTAACACGCCCTCTATGGGATGTCTTCTCTTTCCTGCCTCACTTCACTTCCTACAGAAACTGCTGGCATGAAAATCCTCATCCCAGACTCAGCTTCAGGGGTGGGGGTTCCCAATGAAAACACCCGCCTGCTGAGCCTGCTCACCTCGGTAAATGGCGCCTCATTTGCCTGCCTGCTGGGGTCCAGACCCGTGGGCATTATTTTAGCCTTTCTTTCTCTCTCAGTGACCACAATCAAGTCCTGCCAATTTTGCCTCTAAAACTAGCCTTGACCCCACTATCTCTCCATCTCCGTGGCCAGCATCCCCGTGCCCCACCACCCTCTCCAGCGGAGGGACGTGCCCACTGCCTGCGTCCACAGTCCAGCCCAGCACAGACGGGCTGGGGACGGAGTGGAGCAGGGACTCACCAGTGACCAGCAGCTCTGCCCGGCTGGTATTGGCGCGATGGAGATTACGACAGGTGCAGATATAGACGCCAGCATCTGATGGCTGGACGCTAGGGAAGTGGAGCTCAGAGCCTGGTGGGAAGCGGACAGGAGCTCGTCAGCGCAGATGCACCCCGTCTCCCACCCGGCCCTGCGTGTAAGGACAGGATCGCAGCAAACAGGCCTGTGATTCCCCTCCCTCTGGGGTGGCTCATGGGGCTGAGGGGCCCGGGGTCATGGGTACCTTGATGTCGCTGCTGGGTGCTGCTAGGCAAGGGACGCCCATCCTCACGAGACCAGTAAAAGTAGTGGGGTGGGCTCCCACTGACCTGGCACCACAGGGAGTGGGAGCCACCTTGGGGTACTACGCTCCGAGCCGGATGCACCTGGACCACCAGTGGGGCTGCATCTGCTGGAGGAACGACAGGAGAGGCCATTCAGGCAGGAGCTCCCAGCATGCAGCACTGTCTCAGGTATCTCTGTCTTCCCAAACCCTGGTGTGCCCTGCCCCCCGGATGTAGTGACTCTCAAACTCCCTAGGCTCACTGCCTTCTCCATCACCCTGACCCGCCACGATCCCACTTACCTTGGGGCAGGCACCGGCCCCCCCGCACATTGGGGTTACCCACGTAGCCTGGGGCACATCTGTAAGGAGGAACAGACCAGCTCTGTCAGGACCCAGGCCCCAGGGGACTCGGTGCCTCATGGTGGACTGGCGGAGCCAGAAGTCCAGCGGGGGTGGGCTCAGTGCGGGGTGAGGAGGCTCACAACTCTGGAAGGACTTTGGAGACCAAAGAGGCCTCAACACGGCCTCACGGAGCTAAGAACGGCGATGTTAGCAGATTGGACAACGGGGGTAATAAGGTCTTTAGTCTCCAGGGAAACATTCATTCAACAAGCATTTATTAAGCAACTACTACGCTAGCTTGTGGAATCGTGACAGTGAGCATGACGCAGCTCTCGCCCTTACAGACCTGGCTTGTCGGGAAACCAACGAGGAACTACGTAAACAAGAGGGACGCACATGAGGGGCACTAACCCAGGCCTGAGAGTCAAGAAGCTCCCCAGAGGACCGCACTGCTGGCTTGTTATATTCCCTTGGAGCGGATTGTACTCTAGAGAACTCACCACTCTTCATAATTATGTGTTTGTACGATTACTTGCTGCCCCGTCTCCCATGACAGGTGGTAGGCTCCCTAAGGGCTGAGACTGAATCTGTTTCGTTCACCCCTTTATCTCCAACACCTTGGCGCACCACATGGCGCACAGTAGGTGCTCAAGGAAAACGTGCTGAAGGAGCGAATGAAGCTGAGCTTTGAAGGCTAAACAGGAGTCAGCGAGAAAGGGGAGGTTTGGGGGTGAAGAATGTTCCATGTAGAGGGAACAGTGTGTGCAAAGACCAGAACGTCAAGAAGTCAAGAGGTTAGGCCCGGCTATGGTAGATTCGGGTGTTAAAAGGGGAACGAGCTTGGGCTTGGCCCAAGGGCAACGGGGAATCTGGGAAGGGTTTTGGGCAGGGGAAAGATGTGATCCTGGCAGAGACCTTTCTGAGCAACACCCCCCCCGGACTCTCACCTAGGAGTCTGCCATATGCCCCCTTCCTCCCCCCCATCCTGTTTGCAAACTTACTGCTCACAGTACTGGCCAGTGTAGCCAGGTTCACAGGCTGTGCATCGGTACCCACCAGCTCCCAGGCTCTCACAGGTGCGGGAGAACCTGGGATGGGGGAGGCAGAGGTCAGGCCAGGGGACGCCCACCCTCCACCCGGTGCCCTCCACTTCTGCAGTGCCCTCCACTCCCAAGTGGGACTTCTTCCTTGGGCCCCGAACGGGGACACCCACATGTTCTCCGGGTTGGTCAGGGGGCAGGCACAGGGCTGGCAGTCCTCAGGTGTCCCGGCAGTAGCATCTCCATAATAGCCAGGGGCACACAGCTCACAGAATTCCCCAGCGGCGTTGTGCTGGCAGTGCTGTGGGCACAAGGATGTCAGCCACCCGCCATTTGGCAAAATCTACCCCAAACTGTACGGTTTTGTAATCCCTTGAGCTGGAAATTCTGTATCTGTGAGCCTATCTTAAATAATTGTAGAAGGGGCATCTGGGTGGCTCCGTTGGGTAAGCATCCGACTCTTGATTCCGGCTCAGGTCATGATCTCATGATTTGTAGGTTCGAGACCTGAATGGGGCTCTGAGCTGACTGTATGGAGTCTGCTTGGGATTCTCTCTCTCCCTCGCTCTCTCTGTTCCTCCCCCACTGGCACGCGCTCTCTCTCTCTCTCTCTCTCTCTCTCTCTCTCTCCCCAAACCAATAAACTTAATAAAAAGAGAAGGATGTTATTCTACCGTTCTGGCCATCCCACAGTGCCTACAGTGCCCACTGCTGGTTCAGGCACTTTGTCCCACAGTCCGTGCCCTGCCACCTTGACCCTGGACCTAGGCCCACCTTACCAAGCCCACCCCTCCCTGCCTCCCAGGCAGCCCCGGTGCCCCACCCAGGCCCCGAGAAATTGACCCCTGACCCTGCCCTGTTTGCGTCTTACCGAGCAGGCCCCGGTCTCCGGGTGGCACAGGTCTGAGTGGCCGTTGCATTCACACAGCTCACAGTGGCCGAGGTAGAGCCCACTGCCAGTGCGTGTATAGCCTGGGGCACAGTCCTGGGGAGAGAGGAGGGCTGGTTTCTATCTCTAAAGTGGTCCCATCTGGAGCCAATAGACCAGAACCCTCTCTCTCCAGCCTCTCTCCACAATCTAGACTCCCATTGGCTCTTGGTTGGGAAATCCCAGGCCCGGCCCTCCTCCCCAGCATCCTCTCTTGGAACCTTCCTCCCTGTCTTTGTGCTCAGTTTCTCAATACTGTGGAAGCTGGGACAGTGTCTGTCCCCATCCTGCCTGGCATCTCCAGCCACTCTGAATTTACTGAAATCATAGTTCACCCTTAATGGAGGAGAACGCTTCTCCATTTCCCATTTTCGTTCCTGAAAATTCTTCTGGTAGGGTCTCTATTGAAAAACTGAATTCCTAGACGGAAAAACAAGGTTCAGGAGACCCAGATTTGGAATGAGCCCTTGGAGATCTTTACAACTACCTCACAGTCACTAAATAAAGTGAAAGAGGCAGGCATCTCACACACAATCGAGGATGTTTTTACACATTCTGAGTGAGTAATCATGGGTTTGGAAAACAAAGAGTTTCTATTCACTACCCCTCCTTTGAAACTTCTCCAGGCCCCTCCTGCCCCCCAACCATTTCAAAGGGATGTTTACAAATCTGTTTTGCTTCACTGCAGAAAGCGCGCACACAGGATTATTCTGCCCTCCCCAGGGCTTCTCCTTCAAAATGTGTTATTAAATTTGATAACTTCAAAGGAGGTGAAGTTCATGTGTTTGGATTTGAAAGTCTGTGGCCATAGCAAAGGTGCACGGATGTAAAATTGCGGAGATGTGCACTTTGCACAGGGGAGTTCCTGCATCTGGGTGCTGGCTGTTCCCACACTTGACCTCCCTGCCGCCCACCTGGCATTGCAGCTCTGCCCCCTCCCCTTCCTTCATCCTCCCCCTTCCTCAGTTCCAAGTTCGTCCAGTGTTGACTGGCGGCCTGCCAATGTGTCTGGAGACTCAGTGGTGGACAGTCAGCTCAGGCGCTGCCCTCAGGGAGTTCACGGTCTCCAGCCAAACCCTCCGGATGCTCTTGGGTTCTCTGCAACGGCCAGCCCTCTGTTCCACCCCCAGTGCCCTCCCTGTAAATAGGGGTCCCCGTCTCTCCCCGACCTGTCTCATTCACCAGGGCAGAGAGGACTTTTCCTGACGCCCAGCGCAGACCACAGCACTCCCTTCACGGCTTGGCATTCCCTACTGAGCAGAACCTCGTTCCAGGCCTAAGGAAGTGGCCCCTGCCCCCTCAGCTTTCCGGGGTGACCCTTCTGCATCATGGACTATTTCCCCATACAGTCCTCCTTGTGAGCTGCCCAGAATCCTACCCTGCTCCGCGCTGTTTACCTCTCCGAGGCATTTCTATGTTCTGCTTTGGCCCAGAAAAATACGTGTATCCGTATTGCCTCCCTGTCTCTAGGGGGCACCCTGGGAGCACGAGCTGGGTCTTAGTCTTGGGAGACCATAGTTGTATGCCCTTGGGAAAGCCACTTAGCCTTCAGAGCCTCTATTAAAAAAAATCTGTTAGGGGTGCCTGGGTGGCTCAGTCGGTTAAGCCTCCAACTTCGACTTTGGCTCAGGTTATGATCTCACAGTTCATGAGTTCGAGCCCCACATCAGGCTCTGTGCTGACAGCTCAGAGCCTGGAACCTGCTTCAGATTCTTTATCTCCCTCTCTCTCTGCCCCTCCCCTGCTCACACTTAGTGTCTCCCTCTCTCAAAAGTAAATAAATATTTTTTAAAAATCTGTTAAGAGGGGATAATTACACATCTTTCACGGGTGTTAGGAAGAATAAATCAGATACTGCACAGTACATTAAAGTTATGGCAGGGGCAACTGGGCAGCTCTGTTGGGCATGTGACTCCTGATTTTGGCTCAGGTCACGATCTCACGGTTCATGAGTTCAAATCTGTGTAGGGCTCCAGGCCGGCAGTGTGGAGTCTGCTTGAGATTCTTTCTTTCCCTTTCTCTCTGACCCTCCCCCACGCTCTCTCTCTCTCTCTCTCTCTCTCAAAATAAACTTAAAAAAAAAAAAAGAAAGTTGCTATTCAGATGCAAGAAAGGCTTTTAAAAAATTAAAGTTACGGCAGTAATGACAGGCCATGGACATGGCAGTTGAACAGCTTGCTGACCAGCTGTACCAGAGCAGATGTGTCTGGGCTGGCCACACTCACCTGGCATGACAAGCCAACGTAGCCCGGGGGACAGCGGCATTCCTCCACCTCCATGGCCCGGGGTCCCTCTGAGGGCCCAGGCTGGGCGACCTCCAGGCTGACGGAGCTGATGCTGGCTGCCCGTGGCATGGAGGAGAACGTGGCCCGGACCAGGAGCTCATCCAGGTCGGCCAGCGCCATCAGGAGGTGCTCGCGCGTGGCCGGCTGCCCATCAGGCCGGCGCCAGAATTCCTGGGTGGGGGGACAACAGCAAGTGTGGGTGAGGGGTGTGAGGCCCCGTGTGCTAGTCCTGCAGCACCGCTACCCCAACCCCTGGCCTCCAGGCACTGGCCGAGGACCGTGAGGTGAGGATGGGGGATGGGCAGGGGAAGCACCGTCGAGGCCAGGCTCCAGAGCAGGGTGGGTAGTGGGGGAGGGTCAGACACAGTGTGATCTCACCTCTCGGAAAATGATCTCGAAGCTCTTCCTCTCTGGGCCCTGCAGCGCCGGCTGGGAGGCCACCAGCATGATGTTGTTGCCCTGGAGAGACACCGGCAGGATTGGGAGGGGAATCAAGGGGCCCTCGGGGACAGAGGAGTCCTCCACCAGTCCCGGCCTCTCTGTGACACCAGCCTCCAGTCTCTGATTGCCCAGGCTCATGTGCCCAAAGGAATCAGGTCCACGCTCACTGCCTCTTTCTCAGCAGCTGGGCCTCTGCCTGGCTAGTGTCTAACCTGACTGGGTGGGGGGCCATGGGCCTCGGGACCCCAGCTCGTGCCAGGCCAGCTGAGCCCTGCGCCGATAGGACAAGGACACCGAGGGTGGCTGCTGGTTTCCACCCTCCCCTTCTGCCCGCCCAGCTGGAAGCCACGTGCTCACCGTGATCTGGACGTCAGGGTCAGAGAGCGGACTGCCATGAGCCCCCGCCGTGTAGGAGAGGGTATATCGCAGCTTCCCGCCATAGGCCGCCACCTGCAAAGAGGCAAGCCCTGCAGTCACAGCCCGACTCTGCCTTCCTCCACGGTGCGTGTGACCCTACCGGTGAGTGGGCAGAGCTTCTCAAGGCTTTTCTGTACCCGTGCTGTCCCCTCCGTTCAACCGGAGGCCAGTGCGCTTGGCCCCTGGTTGCCAAGGAGACAGGCACCTGTCAGTTCCTTTGTTGTCTTGGACCTGCTGGTGGTGACCCTGAGCAGCCTTGACAGCTCAGCAAACAAGCTTCAAGTCCCTTTCCCTTTGAAGAAATTTCCCATAAAGTAGACAGGGGTACTGACGGTGATCATCACGAGCCCCAGAAGGTTTACAAGTTCCCGGCCGTGGGGGTAGGACTGAGGGTGCGCCTTCAGAGACCTTGTCCCTTGGGCAGGTGGTTTTTGTCTGCTTAGAATCCATTTCCCTGGTTTTTTGCAAACTACGGCCCTGGTTTCCTTTAAAGGAAACTATGTCCTACGTGCGGGCCAGGTGGTTTGAGGACAGACGTGAGCCAGGTCTGGCCAATGTGCATTTTCCACCATTCTCTTCCACTCTGTCGGGGATGGACACGTAAACCTGGCACTTCTGCTCCTTCCAGAACAGAGATACCCCCTTTACTAGTCAGATTGGAAGCCGGAGAACGATGCCAATGGAGATAAAAGTCCTAATGAGCCCCTGAACCCAGCCATGCCTGACACCAGCTTCCTCGGACTTTGTAGTTGTAGGAGCTGGCTGTACTTGGGTTTTCCATCGCTCACAACTGAGAGAGTCCTTAGGCTTCCTGCTGGGGGCTTTCACGGGGGCAGCCAAGGCCCCAGCTCTGTCCCAGGACTTTCCTTTCTCTCCTCTGCCCCCACAGCAGATGTTCGGATCAATACCACACTGCATCAGGCCTAGCCCATCTGTTCGTTTTTGTGTTCATTCAGCTGGTGAGCATTGATTCAATGCCTACTGACTACATGCTGGAATTGAGCTATACTGTCCTGAGGATGTTTTCCACAAGCTCAGGGTGAGGGAAGGAACTCCAAGGCATAACTGGATAACCATGAAACAACTTAGTTTCCTGCTTGCTTTGGATGCCAGCAGGTTCATCACCGCTTCCAGATCAAGCTGCAGGCCGTGTGCAGCAGGGTGGCTCAGGGAGTCTGCTCAGGGAGCAGACTCTGCAGTCTAAGACTGGAGTTCAAGTCCAACTGTACTGGCTGGACAGCCCCGGACAAGGCACCTAACCTGAGTCTTACTTTCCTCTTACGGAAATAGCAATAAAAATAATATGTACCTTGAAGGGTAGCACAAAGATTAAGTAACAAAGGCTCTGTAAAATACTGCCCAGAGCAGAGTGCCCCCAGAGTGCACGGCCTCCTTGCCTGCCAGCTCCTCACACACCTGGCTGTGCTCTCGGCTTCGGCAGATCTTTCTTGTCCCTATTCCCCCTGGACCATGCCAATTCCGTCCCAGCTGCCTCTCTGAATGCTATTTCATGGCACATTATGCATATTCTTAAGAGGCATTCTAAATAGTTTTTGGAACAAGACGGAGCTGACGTCAATCCTAACAGTAATGCCAACGGTGATGATGACGTTGATGATGCTGGCGATGACAGGAACGACCAGGGCCAGGGTCGTCCTCTGCCCAGATACAACGCAGCACACAGGAAGTGCTAAAATAATGCTTCCTGAAGGAACGAATGCAGAGCCAAGAGCTAGGTGAGTGAGCTGGATATGGGGTAAAGCCTCCTGGGTGAGACAGCTCCCCGCCAGGGCCTGTAGCCACTGATGGGACACCAGGCAAGTCCCTTCCCCTCTCCGGGCCTTGATCTACCTACCCATCTGTGTCATAAAGGACTTTGACAAAGGGCTCTGGAATATTTTAGGTTTTGATGACACCCTGTTAACCCCCAACTCCTTGTTACCTTGTTCCCCAGGAAGGCTTGGGGCAGCTGCCAATAATAGAGGCTCCCAGGAAGTAGAGAGAAGCCTTCGTAGGAGAGAGAGAACTAGGACAGAAGGACAGGCAATGAGAGCTGCTGGGGGGTCGGGGGTGGGGGATCCAGAGCACAGCTACAGTCCCAGCGGGGACACATTTGCACGCATGCACACGCGCACACACACGCAAACCCTGGAGGGAAGGCTGGGGTGGGGGCTGTGGAGGGATAGAAGCCCCTAGCCCAAAGCTCAAGTCCTAGCCCTGCTCTTGGGACAACTTGTGCCCCATCCCTGGATCCAGAGACCCCAACTGTTCTCACTGGGCGTGGTTGGGTTGGTGTCTCCTCATGTCTGGTGTGTGCCTCTTGAGGACCCCACGATGACTTATGCAGCACACCAGAAAACATTTTGAAATTTAGTAGGTATTTTAACATGTATTGGAAAATGTATTACCAGCGCAAATGAGCTGCTGTGTGATAGACTTAAAGGGAACTTTGAGGGGCGCCTGGCTGGCTCAGTCGGCGGAGCGGGCAACTCTTGATCTTGGGCTTGTGGGTTTGAGCCCCATGTTGGGTGTAAAGATTACTTAAAAACGTCTAAAAATAATAATAAAATCAAGGGAAATTTGAAGTAAATCATAGCCCAGGTAGTGTGCAGAAATGGCAGAATTTGTGAAGTTGGTTCACAAACAGCTAAAGTCTGGAAAACATGGTGGTGGTGGGGTCTCTTGGCAGGTGCCTTGGCACATACCTGAGAGCCTGCTGAGGAAGGTGCAGAAGCTGAAGAGGAGGAGGAAGAAGGGGAGGAGGAGGGGGAGGAGGAGGAGGAGGAGGGGGAGGAGGGGGAGGAGGAGGAAGGGAGAGCTGCTTGCAGGGCAGCTGCAGGCTGGGGATGGGGCAAGAGCCCCGGGGCAGGGGGATGGGGGTGGGCAGCAAAGCTGGAAAGGAGCTGCCAGATCTCGGCATCCATCCGCCTCTGGGCCTCATCCACCTGGGGGACCGGGAGAGGGAGGACAGAGGAAAGGAGCAGAGAGGGACAGAAAGACGCCGTGAGGCTCTGCCTCCAATCAGGCGGCAAGAGGCCCCATGAGCCACCTACTTCTGTGCTATCTGTTCACAAGTGCCTGACCTTCTGGCCCTCGCACCCGATGTCCTCTTGCTCCTCATGACCCTGGTGGGGCAATCCTGGGATGGGCCCAGATGACTATGGGCAGAAGCCCATACAGAAGACACCTCTCTGTCGAGCTCAGGTCCCCGGGGCACTTGTGGTAGGGGAGGCCGTTCCTTGGGCCTCACTTACCATGCATGCCCATGGTGCCAGCCCAAAACATGGATGGCTCTGGAATGTTTCCCATGGGCAACACTGGAGTGGACTGGGTGTTAGACTGGGGCCTAGCTTGGGGGAAAATGGCCCAGGAAGGCCAGGGCCTCAGCTCAAGGCTCTTGCTTGAACTATTCTCTCTGCTCTGCATGGGGCCCCAGATACAGCCTGTCCCAGCCAAGTGCTGAGTTACCTCCGATAGCCGCTGTGCCCGGCCCCTGCCCTCTGGGGGCCCCATGGTCCTCTCAGCTGTCACAGCTGCCCTCAACTGCTCCTCTGAGAGGGACGTGCGGTTCTGATGGGTGGAGGGCAGAGCCCAGCTCAGACCTCCCAGGGCCCCAGCATTGGAGCCCTGGGGAGTGTCCTCTCCCCGTGGATATGGTGGCCAGAAAGGCCCATGCTGACTGGGGAGGAAGATGCATACTCCGCCCTCCAGGCTGGCACCCGGGGGTTAGCGCCAGGCTGCTGAAGGGGCATACGCACACAGAGGGTTAGTGGAGGTTGCTCGGAAGGCAGTGCTAGGGTAATCTGGTGGGCTGGGTATAGTCAAGTGGTTTAGCATTGAGTTAGTTTCCCTGCCACCTCGGCCACCATTCTGGCCACAGACAGCAGGCAGCAGGACCAGACCACAGAGCAGATGGGGCACAGGTCGTCCCAGCTCCAATTCCTGGTACTGCAGGGCGGGGCCGTCGGGCACCTGCCAGGGTTCATGCGGACCACATTTCCTCGGGCACTGGGCATTTCCCCATGCGGGACTGACGGCATCGGAAAACACCACGGCTGTGTCACATCCATTTCACACCACTCAGATCACGGGCCTACCTGGTGAGCCCGGCGCATCCGTGCAAAATACGCCTCCCTCTGTGGGGCGCCAGGAAACGCCAAAAGAGGGAGCAGAGAGAGAAGTCTGAGAACCGCGGGCCAGGGCAGTAGGGAGGAAGACAGGGAAGCCAGGAGTGGAAGAAGTGGAACCCAGAGAAGGGGGAAGGGACCGGAAGGTCAGCCTTGGGAGGAGCCTGGGATACTTGGGTCTGTCCAAGGAAGAAGGACATGGCAGCTTGGGCACTCCCCCTTCTGTGTCCCTGACCTCCCTGAGATCCTGCGTGAGGGGACACATCTGCTCGCTCACTGACCTCAGCCAGCAGGGGACTCCTGTACCAAGACCATCTTTCCTTGGGTGTCATTAGATGGCACTGACTCCTTGAGGAACACGTCTGGGCAGGCTGCTCTGCAGTCCGCCCCTAAGACCCTGCACCCCACGCCACCACCATCAGCATGACCATCACCACCCCAGCAAACCATGGCTCATCTCTGACCAGTGTAGGATTCAAGGGAAGCCTCTGACCCGGGGCTGAATGCCAGCACTGCCACCTTCTGGGTGTCATCTCTGTTCCCTTGAAAGAAATGGGGCAGTACTGGCGATTTATGACACATACAAGTGCTTGGAACAGTGCCCAGCACGGCTCGAGCTCCGTAAACGTGACTTACAATCAGAGTTAGTCTCATGCCTGACACCGAGCACAGAGCACCGCACAGATGAGGGAACTCTGAGTAAGCAAAGGGATGAAACTGAAACTGTCACATCTGTCCTTGAGTTTCTAGAGCCTCGCCTAGGACCTATTTGTTGCATGAAAGCTGAAAACCACTAACAGGAGAGTGCTTATGTGCCAGGCACGACTTCTCATCCTGCCAGCCAGCCTGGGGCTGAAGTTTATCAAAAGGCAGTCATCTGGGAAATGGCAGAACTGGGCTCAGGCCGAGGCCTATCTGACCCCAAAGGCTGCACGCTTAACCGCTGAGCGGCTGACGCCTGCCCTGAGGCCACCTTGTGTCTGAGCCCCACTGGCCCCAGGGCTCCGCAGGGGCTGGCTCAGAACCGGTGACTAGGGAGGGCCTGCCAGCCGTCCCTGCACATCACACCTTGTCTCCCTGGTACGCCTCCGGAAGCTGCCAGTAGAAGGACTCATGGCCAAGCTGGGCGAAGGTGCCAAAAGAGAGCTGGGCACCCTCAGGCACGGGCTCCACGGTGAAGCCTCCTGTCAGGCGGCTGTTCCGTTGCGGGTTCACCAGGGCAAAGCCTTGGAAGTCCCCAGGGGCAAAGCGGGTGGAGATCTGGCAGCAGAAAGAAGATGGGATGTCAGCTTGGGCGGGAGCTGGGCGAGAGGGGGGGGCAGGGGCAGGCACCTCGGTTGGGGAGGGGTGTGGGAAGGCATTTGGGTGGGTTATGGGGGGTTTCTGAGAGCAGGACTAGGACAGAAGCAGCGGCGGGAGTGGGGGGAGCGGGAAGGACACTTGGGAAAGGAAAGGGGTGCTGGGCTCAGTGCTGACACAGGCGATAATGGGGCCACGGGGAGGGTGTTAGGGTAGGGGCGAGTGTTAGGGTAGGGGCGAGGGTTGCTCGCATCTGTGCTTCTATGGGCAATAACCAGGGCACGGGGGTGGGTGTCCTCACAGGCAGAGGGGACGCCGCCGGGCTGGGTTCCTGACTTGCCCCAGTGATGACTCAGAGGGGCTGTGCCCGGGCACTTACCAGGTGGCGGCTGTAGGAGGAGCTGGCACACTGCTGGGTGACACCCATGCAGAAGCAAGGCACGCAGCCGTCGGGGTTGCTGGCGCTCAGGTAGAAGTGGTGGGGCCGGCAGTGACTGCAGGTGAGGCCTTCCACCTGGGCCTGGGAGGACAGATGGAAGGGAGGGTGTGGGGAGACTGTGGGGGGGGGGGGGGTCTCTTGTACCTCCAGCAGCCTTTGAGGCCGGCCTCCCAGCCACTTCTGGCAGTCCCGGGGAAGATCCCACAGCCCCCATGCCGAGGCCCAGCTCCCATCGGGTGTTGCCTGATTTCCCACCAGGCTCTGGGCAGCGGGGCAGAGGCGGTCCCTCAGGGGAAGGGTGGTGGGGGCTCGGGGACAGCCCCAAGGGTACAGTGAGAAGGAATGCCAGGCAACAAGTACGGCCGTGATGTCGGGCCTCACAGAGAGCAGGGGTTGGGACTGACCTTGCAATAGCACTGGCCAGCGGCGTCACACTGGCTACCGATGCTGCCCTTGGGGTCACAGCCACAGCCGATCGGCTCTGGCAGTTGGCCGTCTCCTGAGATGGAGGGAAGCCGCAGCTGGAGGCCCAAACCCGCCTCCATGCGCCCTCACTTCCCACCCTCTGGCCATCTCACTCACCACCAAGAGAGGGAGAGAGTGTTAATTTCTGAACACCCACCATATGTAGGCATCATAGGCATTTATACCAGCCCTCTGGAGTGGGTGGGCTTTTTACTATGCCCATTTTACAGATCAAGAAGCTGAGGCTCAGAAAAAGTCACTTGCCGCAAGTCGAAGGAGAACAAAGGCTCTGTCCTAGCTCCACCCCTGGGGGAGACAGGGTAGCCCGACCCCAAAGGCCTCCCCAACCCTACTCACTTTGGCACGGCTGGCCCTGGCTGGGGTTGCCATAGTAACCTGGGGCACACCTAGGGAGAAAGCATTAGAGGAAGGGAGGGCAGAACCACAGAATCCTGGAGAGCCTGCTGTGAGCCCAGGACTGTGCCGGGGGCCCTGTGTCGGACTCAGAGTGGAACCAGACCTCATGGTGTTGGAAGGAATCAGCCTAACTCACCCATTTTACAGACAGGGAAACAGGTGGGACAAGAAGAGCAGGGACATGCCCTAGGCCACAGAGCCAGTGAGTGAGCATCATCAGGCCTTGAACCCAGGACCTTTAGCAAGAACGAGGGGCTTTCTGGGAAGTCACTGGCCTGGCTGGGGTAGGGGGTGCTGGCAGTTGGAGGTGAACTGCAGACCTAGATCACACAGGAAGGAGAGCTGGTGGTCTCCTTGGGGCCTGTGTGAGGGGACAGCGGGAGGCTTCTGGGGCAGCCCTCCTGCACCGTCCCCCTCCTGCCCACCACCCGCCTCACCTCTCACAGTGACGCCCGCTGTGGCCTGGGGAGCACGCATCACAGGTGGGGTGGCCGTCCGTGTCCAGAAAGCAAGTATGGGTAGCCCTGACGGTGTGGGGGGCAAACAGTTAGGTCAGCAGCCCTTCCTTGAGGACCAGGGCAGCAGGGAGAGGAAGAGTGGGCGTGTGAACCATGTGCCAGGCACCGCGCTAAGGGTTCTCAGCCACCTCTCAAACGAGTGGTCAAGGTGGGGTGTATCGTTGTCTTATCCCCATCTCACAGACAGGGAAGCTGAGGCCCAGAGAGGGAAACGTAGCTTATACAAAGTGACACAGTGAGGAAGCGGCAAGGCCAGGATCTAACCGCTGCCTCTCAGGAGGGCCCGGGAGGAAGAGAGTCCAGAAGGGGGCAATGGACATTTCAGGAAAGGGCAGGTACAGGCAGGAAATGGACGCACTGGCCACCAGCGGGGGCTCCATAGCATGGGCACGGCTGGCAGTCCTGTGACGTCCCCCGCTGGGCGTCCCCATAGTATCCTGGTTGGCACCGCTCGCACTGAGGGCCCTCCGTGTGGTGTTGGCAGCCCTGGAGAGGCAAAGCGTGGGCTGAGGCTGAGCCCCTGGAGGCCGCAGACCCCTGGGGTAGGTAGGAAGGAGGGCGGGACTCACCTGGCAGGCACCTGTTTCGGGCTCACAGATCTCCGAGTGGCCGTGGCAGCTGCAACGTTCACAGGTGCCCAGGTAGAGTCCGCTGGGCATGCGTGTGTAGCCCGTGTCACAGTCCTGGGGGCAAGAAGATGGGAGTGGGAGGGGAGTCCTCGGCACCACCCATTCAGGGCAGCGCCCACTGAGTGGTGGTGGGGCTGGGGGAGGGGGCCTGGGGAGGAAGGGAGAGCTAAAGGAGGAGGAGCCAGGAAGCACCAAGGAGGACAAGGAGGTGGAGCCTGGCACTCACCTGGCAGGATGGGCCGCGGTACCCGGGTGGGCAGGTACACTGTTCTACTTCCAGCGCGGGGTCCTGGCCGGTGTCCTCGGGCACAGCCACGTCCATGCTGATACCAGAGACCCTGGAAATGACAAGACCCGCTATAAATGAGCACACATTCTGTGCCAGGCATGCCCGGAGTCCCGAGTGGGATCATGTCGATTACAACCCTCCCAACAGCCCTGCTGCTGATGTTGTTGGGGCCCCGTCTGGATCCCCAGCTGGGTGTCCGCCCCCCAGCTGGTGCAAGAGCTGTGGCGGATGGCTTCTACCTGCAACCTTCTCCAGAGAATGAGCCTTCCTTTCCTGGATCGAACATACCACCCTGCTCCCCCAGGGTGACCAATGACAGATGGACCTAGGGTACAAAAGCCCCTTTGCCTCAAAGCAGAATGGCTCTGCAGAGCTCCCGGGGGGGTGAGGCTGAGGCTAGTTTTCATCTGAAACCACTTCCTGGCCTGGCCACTTCCTTTCCTTTGTCCGTCTGCCCTCCCCTCTGCCTCCCTCCCAGGTTTTCACTGTGAATCGTGTGCACTCCAATCTCCATCTCACGTTTGGCTTCTAAGGAATCCAACCTGAGAACAAGCCCCATGAGAGAGTCGCTGTTATAATTTCCATTTTACAGATGGGGAAACTGAGGCACAAAAGGCCACCCAGCCTGTATGTGGTAGAGCTGGCCCCTCTGTCCTCCAGCCCTGGCCCCACACACCTGCTCTCAGCTGGCCGCTGGCTGAAGGACGCCTGGATCAGGAGGGTGTCGATGCCCGCCAGGGCCATCAGCAGGTGTTCCCGTGTGGCCGGCTGCCCATCAGGCCGTTGCCACGCTTGCTGCCAAGGAAAGGACACGTGTGCTGCAAGCCCTGACATCTCGGGGTATCGACGCCCCTCCCCACGCAAGGCTTCAGGGAGTGCTGCTCACCTCCCGGAAGGGCACCGTGAAGGTGCTGGGCTGGCCGGGGCTGGGCTGCTGGGAAGTGTGATGCTCTAAGACGATGCCATTGCCCTGCAATACAACCATCGGCTGCCCGTGCAGAGGTGTGGAGCCAGGCTGGGGCCGCTGGGTCACCGTGAAGCGCAGCTCTCCCCCATAGGAGGTCACCTGGGACACAAGGGGGACAGGTGCTCAGCCGAGGCCCCACAGTCCTGACATGCCACTGCTCCAGCCGCGTCTCCCACCTTTCCTCCAAGGGCACCAGGACATTCTTGCTTCCAAGCCTGGAATTCCTTTTCTCTTCCTCCCCCCGCTGCCCACCTTGTCCCCGCGAAAGCGTGAGGGGAGGCTCCAGAAGTAGGGTCCGGAGAGGAGGTTGTGGAAGGAGGAGAAGACCAGTTCTCCGGATGTGGGTGATGAGATGCCCTCGCTGGTGGTGTGGGTGCCTGCGGCGTTGGTCAGGCTGAACTGAGTGGGCTCCTCGGAAGCCCCACGCACCTGGGAGGGGGAGAAGAGGCCGGAACGGGGGCTGAGGTCTGGGACCGGCACGTGGCCCACCCTGGACTCAGCGGACCCACCGGTCTCCCTGCCCAGCCACCCTGCGTAGGTACCTGGGCGCGGCTCCAGGAGGAGCTGGTGCACTGGCGACTGACGCCCATGCAGAAGCACTTGAGGCAGCCGTCAGGGTTGCGGGCACTCAGGTGGAAAGAGCCGGCGACACACTCATTGCACAGACGCCCCACCACGTTGTTCTGCAGGCACAGAGCTGGGAGCTGCAGGATGGCCCACGGGAGGGGCTGCCTGGAGCTTCCAGCCTAATCTGCCCACATTCTAAAGGGGACCCGAGGCCGGCAGAGCCATGGAAAGAGCACAGGTAAGCAGGGTTGCCACCATGTGAACCATGATCCTCAATTAATGGGAGCGTACGCAACCAATCTTTTTTCCCTTTTCTTTTTGGGTGCTAGGGGGCTCACAAATACATTTAGGTTTGAAATATAGCAACTTGGTTAAAACTGTCACTGCTGCTCTTTATGGAGTGTTTCATGCACTGTGCTAGTTCCTGTGCAGCCATCATCTCATTTAATCCTTCTAAGTACTTTGAGAAGTATGTGATACCTCCATGCTTCACACGAGGAAACGGAGGCTTAGAAACGGGAAATGATTTACGCAAGGTCACTCAGCTTGCTAATCTCCTCTGGGACTTAAGACCAGGAGTGCTTAACTCCAAAGTTTGTCCAGCTCTTCTTTCCACTGCCACTCGATTCTCCCGGTCTTAATGCAAATAATGTCCCTCCTCTGAGCCTCCATTTGCTCATCTGCAAATTGGGGATGCTAATACCCCTATCGTCATGTCAGTGTGAGTATGCAAAAACAAACACAGATACAACAGTCGCATGAAGAAGGACTGGCAAAGGATCCGGGACTTGAACCCAGGTTACCCGACTCTCCAGCCAAGGCTCCTTCCCGATGCCAGGCCACCTCTCACGAGGGGAAGACTTGTCAGCGAGGCCCATCAGCCTCTGGCTAGGCCACCCCCCAGCAGCCAAGGGGCTGTGGGGGCCACCCCCCCTCCCAGCTGGGTGCCCGCCGGAGTCCCCTGGGGTGGGGGAGGGGAGGGCACGCGTACCTTACAGCGGCAGGCCTCCCCAGAGCTCCCCACGCTGCCTCGCTCGTCACAGCGCACGATCTCCTGGTCTGGAAGCACAAAGTGGGTGTTGGCAAGGCGGGTGGGAATGGGATGGACCCAGTCTGGCCAGGCAGGTGGCAGGGTGGGATGCCTCCCCAGGGATCGTGGGGTTTGGGCTGGTGGGCAGCCTGGGGGAGTGCCAGGGGATGGCCGTGATACTCACTGGTGGGCCTGCACTTCCCGCCTGGCTGGATGGGGTTGCCCTCATATCCAGGGGCACAGCTGGTGGAGGGAGGGAGGGTCCTCAGTGGCACTTCTATGTTCCCACCCCGTACAGCCTGCTCCCCCCGGTCCCGGTCGGCTCTCCCTCACCTCTCACAGCGGCGGCCCGTGTAGCCTGGGGCACACGCATCACATGTGGCTTGGCCATCCGTGTCCAGGAAGCAGGTGTCTGAGAACCTGTGGGTATCCGGCGGCAGGACATGGGGCAGGGCTGCAACAATGGGCTGGGGTTGACACTCCCACCCCAAGAAATGATTGCTGCCCACATGGCACAGTATGCCATGAGACGTGAGGTCGTCTCCCTGCCCACCATTTCCCTGCCCGTTTGTTTAATTTTTTTCTTTTTCTTTCTTTTTTTTTTAGCGTTTATGTATTTTTGAGAGACAGAGAAACAGAGCACGAGCAGGGGAGGAGCAGAGAGAGGGGGAGACACAGAACCCAAAGCAGGCTCCAGGCTCCGAGCTGTCAGCACAGAACCCGATGCGGGGCTTGAACCCACGAACCTTCAGATCATGACCTGAGCGGAAGTCAGCCGCTTAGCTGACGAAGCCACCCAGGCGCCCCTAGATTTCTAAAAATTTTTTATTTTTACGTCATCTCTACACCTAACACGGGGCTTGAACGTACAACCCTCGGATCAAGACTCACATGCTCTACCGACTGAGCCACCTAGGTGCCCTGTCCACCTATTCTCGATCTGCAGCCTCATAGCGATACTAGAAAGACAGATGGGCCCGTAATATAGGGAAGGAAGCTGAGGCCCAGAGAGGTCAAGGGGCATGGAAGAAGTCAGTGACGAGGTGAGGATTTGAACCCGGGTATCCCACCTCCCTGCCCAGAATATGCCCCTGGCCTGCTGTACTGCCCACTCCCCCCACCATATCTGCCCCACCCTGAGCTGGGTCTGACCTGCGGGAGGCATCAATGTATGGGCAAGGGCAGGGTCGGCAGGCAGTGGCTGTGGCCTTTGTGGCGTCCCCGAAGAAACCAGCCTTGCACTTGTCGCACTGTGGCCCCTCTGTGTTGTGCTGGCAATTCTGGGAGGAAGGGGAAGTGGTTCAGGTTCTACAGAGCAGTCCCTCTGCCCCACCCTGGATTCTGAGGGTCGCCCTTTGAGGTTGGCCTAGCCTCCTCCATCGTGCTGGAGCATCCAGCATGCATCCTCATGGGGAATTCATCACTTCACACGGGCAGCCTGTTCCATAGAAGGTTCTAAACGCCTGCTTTATACTGACCTAAATCCGCCTCCCTCTTCTAATCTGCACCCACTGGCTATTTCAACCCTCTGGAATCGGTTTCTTCTATCTTGCGGACCGCCTGAGGTATCTGAAGATGGTAGCTTGAGCCTTCTCTTCGGTCAGCTCCAAAATCCCAGCCCCCTCCACTATTCCTTAGGAATGCATATGATTTCCAGGCTTCTTCCCCTTAGGGCTGCCCTGCTAAGGATGATCTTTAACACAGTACTCTCCAGGAATGCTCTGAGCAGGGTGGAAGAGAGTAGGACTTTCACCTCCCTTATCTGGACATTTTATCTCTGTTAATGCAACCAGAGGTCACGATAGTTTAGCTAGCAGCCAGGACAGCCATTCTAGAGGCTCATGCTAAGCTTATGGGCCCAAAAAGGCTTCAGCTTGGGCCTCCCACCTATCTATGCTCCCTGGCCCTAGCCAGCGTCCGAGTGTCAACTGGCCCCACTCACCAGGCAGTGGCCATACACAGGGTCACAAGAGCTGGCATGCCCGTTGCAGTTGCAGCCAGAGCAGGTGCCCAGGTAGGGCCCACCAGGCACCCGGGTGAAATGGGCATCACAGCTCTCGCAGGATAAGCCAGAGTAGCCAATGGGGCATCTGTGGGGACAGGACCAAGAGAGTGGTCACAGGAACCGTGAGGGCCCTGCCGTTTCCCCCCTATCCTGGCTGGGGACTCTGCCAGCTCAGGCACCTGCACTCCTCCACGCTGTGGGCCCGGCCGTGGCTGGTGGCGTGGCTGACGGTGGTATCCATGGCAATGTCACTCAGTCCCACGCTGGCCATCTTGGCATTGTACACTGTCTGGATGAGCACAGCCTCCAGGCTCTGCAGCACCTGCAACATCTCGGCCCGCTGCACTGGCCGGCCAGACTCATGGACCCAGTGCTCCTAGATACGAACAGAGGTGCGTGGGGGGCATCACGCATTAGCACCTGCCCAGCCCGCGGCCCCTTCACGCCCAGCCCCGAGAGCTCGGGCACCACCTACCTCCGAGAACTGAACCTGGCGCTGGTTCAGCGTGCCAGGCTGGGTGGGCACGTGCCCTCGGGAGAGGAGGCGATATCCGGCTCCCACGAGGACCACGTCTGGCCGCTGCACTGGCTCCAGCATGCCTCGGGCCAGCTCGTAGTGCACCTTGTAGCGCAGGGAGCCACCGTAGGAGTCCACCTGGCCGATACAGGGCCGGTCAGGGCAGGGAAGGGGGCACGCCTGCTGCCTGCTGCGTGTCCAGTCACCCCTTCCTCCGCCCCTCCGTGTCTAGTGCTCGCCGTATGCCTGGCACAGAGCTGGGCACAGGGAGGCAGAGCTGGGTGGGGCTCGGCTCTGCCTTTGGGACGCTCGGTCTCCAGAGCTGAGTCTGTCCTGCTGCCCACCGGCTTCAGAGGGAGCGGAGCCCAGGCAGGTTGTGGGCCTGTGAGGGAGGCTTGGCCGTTTCCCCATCCGGAGCAGCAGGCCGGTCCCTCACCTTGTTGCCCAGGAACTGCTCGGGCAGAGCCCAGAAAGAGTCATGCACCAGGAAGCGTCGGGACAGGTCGACCAGCTGGAACTCCTGCACAGCGGGGTCGATCTGCAGCTGGGTGGAGGAGAGGGGCGGCATGCCGGGCTGTGCGGGCATTGTTACGTTCACGCCTGCGGGCGGCAAGAGGGAGGGCTGAGGGCTGCAGCACATGCCTGCCAGCGATACCCACCCTGAAAGGCAGTTAGCCAGAAAGACGGGAAGGTTCTGGGAGAGAGCTGATTTAAAGAGAACTTCGGTCGCTTTCGCCAAGTTAAAAATGTTTTTCTCTTCCCTACAGTTTTGGAGCAGTGCTTCCTAAAGCATGCTCTGGGGAAAGTCAATGCTGAAGAATGACAGCTGGGAACCACAGGGTCAGAAAAAGGTCAAGGGAATGGATTCTTTGTAGCAGGACTTCTCAGAGCCTTTGGTTTTGAGGACAGATCCGTGGACTGTCAGCGTTGGAACGGCCCTCAGGGGGCAGTAGAGAGTTACCCGGGGCTGAAGAACAGATGCCAAGTCCTGGTTCAACCACCCTCCCCAGATGTAGGAGTTTGAAAAAAGGCCTCAGTTTCCTTATGTGTAAAATGGACATAATACTGGTTTGCTTCATAAGGTTATTAGGAAGAGAAACTGAGCAAATTGATATGAAATGCTTATAAAACAGAGTGTGGCACAAAAGAAGTTCTCAAAAACAAATAGCTGTTGTTATTGTTACTATTATGATGGGTCATCTAGTCCAATTGCCCCCCTGTCCCCCCCCCCCCACACGTGTGATTTCTCTCTACAGCATCCTTCCAGATCTCTAGTGCAGCACTAACTATCCAAGAGAAATTTTTGTGAGGGCAGAAATGTTCTACACTTGTATTCTCCAATATGGTACATTGTGGGCACTTGAAATGTGGCGAGTGTGGCCGAGAAAGTGAATTAATTAATTTTAATTTAAAGAGCCACATGTTGTTAGTGACTACCACATTGAGCAGCTGTAATGGATGGGGGGCTCATTACCTCCACAGGCAGTCCCTCCCAACCCTGGACAGTTCTGACTCTTAGAAATCCCTTCCTTGTGGGGCGCCTGGGTGACGCAGTCGGTCAGGCGTCCAACTTTGGCTCAGGTCATGATCTCACGGTCCGTGAGTTCGAGCCCCGCGACGGGCTCTGTGCTGACAGCTCGGGGCCTGGAGCCTGCTTCGGATTCTGGGTCTCCCTCTCTCTCTGCCCCTCCCCCACCCATGCTCTGTCTCTCTCTCTCTCTCTATCAGACAATGAATAAACGTTAAAAAAAAATTTAAAAAAAAAGAAAAGAAATTCCTTCCTTGTGCTAACTCTACATCTGTCTGGAAGCAGCTTCTCCCCTCGATCACAAATGAACTCCCTGTACCCACGGATGAATCCAGACCCTCACCTGCAGAATGACCATACATAACCCTCAAGACCAGACCACATTTCCCCCTGGCCTGCTTTCCTCTCTCCCTTCCAGGGATGTTTTCAGAGCTCCTGCCCTCTAGTCACCATCCACGCACAGGCCAACCTGCTCACGCTGGAATCCCTGCCCACCCTGACCATTCTGATTCCAGTCAGACAGGCCTGGGTTCCGGTTCTCCTCTAAACAGCTGTGTGTAACCCTAGGGAGGTCCCACCGTCTCTCAGAGGACCTCAGGGTCGTCATCTTAGGAGAGTAAGAACAGCTCTGACCACGCAAGGGCTAGTGGCTGTCCAATGACTGTCAAGCCACAGCACTGACCGAGTGCTTACTAGGTGGGCATCTAAGCCCCTCCTTGCATTTAATCCTTTGTGATTAATGATATGGGAGGCAGCCTGATGTCAGGCGGTAAATGAGGGCTGGGACTTGAACCCAGGTCCTTGTGATTTCTGGGCCCGGGCCACTCTGCCAGAGAGAACACAGGCCAACTGCGTTCCTGCCTTTATGTTTGGGAAAACAGGCCTAGAGAAGCCAACAGTCACACAGACAGTAATTGGGGCAGCTGGAGGTCAGCCCCAGGCTAAGAAGATGCCAAAGCCTGGTTCTTCGGCTCTGGGGACACCGGCACCTCTCAGTCTCTCAGGGTGAGGATGACGAGGATAGTGACGATGACACCAGGGCACATGGATGGGGCACTGACCATGGATGAGCATGGCTTGTCTGTATCAACCCGTTAAGTCCTTACAGCAACGCGGTGTAGATAGTCCTTATTTTATCCCCGTTTCGTAGATGAGAACATTGAGACACGAGACAGCAACTTGACCACGGGCACACGGCTCGTAAGGGAGTATCAGAATTTAAACAAGGAATCTGGCCCCAGAGCCCATCCTCTTCATAACCCAAAGCGGGCAGACGTCAAGTGTGGGTGTGGCTTTTCCTAAAACGTTTGTTTTCCCTCAAGTGCTGTTCTTACAGGCCTCAGCCTTTCTTCAGAGACCCTGCGCCCCTCCGTGAACCCGGCCCCATCTGCCCGCACGTGCTGTGCTCCCATATCCGCCCTCTTGCCTCCCGCCCCAAGCCCACCACAGCGCCCGCCAACGCACCCTTGAAGTCATTGGGCTGGTCAAAGCGGAGCCGGATCTGGTCTCGGAAGCGGCGGCTGCTCTGGCAAATGCTGGTGACCCCAAAGCAGAAGCAGGGCAGGCAGGAGGCGCTGGGCTCCAGGTAGAAGTGCCCGTCGGGGCAGGGCCCTGCCGGGCGGCATGGGAATGGGCTGCGGCTGGTCACCAGCAAGCAGCCCTGGCCCCACCAGCCCCCCCAGGGCCCGTGTGCCCGCTGGCCGTACCTCGCTTTGGAATGAGCTCCAGGACCCCGTCGGGAATGCCGAACACCATGCCCCGGGCATTCATGGCCTCACAGGTATAGGCGCCCTGGTCTGCCTCCTTCACATCACGGATGGTCAGTGTGCCACGGCCTCCTTCGCTGGTCACTGTCACCCTGGAGGGCCCCGAGACAGAGGTGGGGTCAGGCCGGGGCCACTGGCCCAGCGCCCCCCACATCTCCAGCGCCTGCCCGGGCTCAGAGGCATACCTGGGATGAGAGGGGATGTGGCCCCAGTTAAGCCTCCAGTTGATGATGGGGGTGGGGACGCCAATGGCCACACAGGTGAAGGTCACTGTCTGGCCCCGGGAAGCCTGGATGGACTCCTGGGGAGGGGTCACCACCTGTGGGGGCACTGGGGAGACCAGAGCAGGAGTGAGGGGTAATGAAGGGCACAGGGAGGAGGAGTGGGGGAGGAGAGAAGGGCTGAGACTGTGGACGGCGGGCGCTGGGGCCGGTGGTTCGCCAACAACCCCCGCCCCCCCACGGCTCCACCCCCCTGCCCCTGCTCACTGCAGCCAAATTCATCACTGCGGTCGGGACAGTCACTCTCCTCGTCACAGTGGAAGCTGGCTGGGATGCACGTGTTTGTGGAGACACAGCGGAACTGCGTGGGCCCGCACACATCCTCGGGGCGCTTGGCAGCTAGGGGACAGAGCCAGGGGGTGTGGGCAGCAGGCCCCGCCCTCAGGGGGGGACCACTCCCACTCCCTACCTGCCCACCTTCCCTGGTGTCCCCAGGGTCACTCCCTCATCTCATCCTCGTGACACACAGCTGCCCTGACGCTGCCCACCGTCACTAGTCGGCCATCAAATGGCTCATCACGGTTCCCTGTCCTCACCACTCACTCCACCTGCGTTCCCCAAAACAGAGACATACCTGGCACGTTGGAGTCATTCAGCAACTCCCACATCCAGCCACCCTCACAAGCACAAGACCTCTGTCAAAGGCACAGGCAAAGTGGCCGGATCCCCAGACACCAGGTGAGACCTCGTGCAGTTCTATCAGAAAGGCCTGGCAAGGGACCCTGCCACAGCCCGAACCTCACTGCTCTGTCCCCTCTGATTGGCCCTGGGTGGCCCCTGACCTGAGGCGGCCACCTGTGGACTGGCCAGAGGCCTGAAGTCGGCCTGGCACCAGGGCTGGGCCCGAGGCATCTGTAGTAGGGGGGGACTGACACTCTTCCTCAGGGAGACTGACCTTAAGATAGACACACGGACGGGGACAGAGAAGGCAGAGTGGCGTAGGAGAGGAGGCCACACATCTGCAGAGAAGGAAGTGAGAGAAGGCCAGGAGGCAGCTATCTACCGACTACCTTGGGGTTTCTGTCCCAACGCTCTCTGAGCCCCCAAGGCCACTTAGCTTTCACGTTCTCTGTTCGGGGCTCTGACAATCAGGACTTGGGTCTCCTGGGACTTTTCCCCAGGTGAGAAGTGCTTTTCAACTAAAGCCCTCAATTACTTCTCTTTCCCAAGGGGCTGTCTCGTCAGACAAGCTTCGAGCCACAGGAAGGACATCCTAACAAGTGGCCTGCTGCCGCTTCTTTCCAGCGCGGACTGTGGGGCAGGGAAGGTAGAGAGGAAGGCGAGGAGCTACCAGTGGACAGGACCGTAGGAATGTCCACATGCGATCCGGGATCACAGAGAAATGGTTTGAAGATTATCGTCAATCTCAGACTAACAATCTCCAGCAGGACAGGACGCTCAGATGCTACCCGATAGGGTGCTTGTCTCTCCAGCCTCACCCATCAGCTGTTATAATGTCCTTAACATTGACTAGGTGGATGGACGTCAGCTGGGTGGATAGTTGGGTGTCCGACAGTTGGTTGGACGGATGGATAAGAGAAAGGAAGGATGTTGGGTCGACGGGCGGACAGGTGGATGAAGAGCTATGAGAACAGACAGCCGATGGGACAGACAGTTGGGGGAATGGATGGATGGACCAATGAACGATGGATGGATGGCTGAATGGGGAGATGACAGAGAGCTGGGCAGATGGATGTCCAAAAAACTCAGAACTAGCTCTATGTGAAGAACCCCTATACTTGTCCGGGAAAGGCTTTGACTCCCTCACCTGCCAAGAGTCCGATCATCAGGGGACATTGGGGTATGAAGCCCTCTCAGCCACTTGTCTGACCTATACCCAAGCATAAATAACCAAGAGAAGATTAATGGTACTGAACTAAAGAAAAGAAACAAGGAGCCATCAGCCACAGGCAGTCTGGCCACAGTGATTCCCTACCAAGCTCAGCTCAGAGCCGAGACCCCTCACTGCTGGGGTCAGAGAGAGAAAAACCCTCCAGTCTGTCCCCAGGGCCTTCACACTCAGCCAGAGAGAGCAGGGGGAATAGGGCCCGGATGGACCCCAGGACACTCACGGCAGTTGGCCTCATCGGTGCGGTCCTCACAGTCAAAGTCGCCGTCACAGTGCCACAGCTTCAGGGCGCAGTGCCCGTTCCCACAGGCGAACTCATTGGGCTCGCATGGCGGGGGGGGACCTGGGGGACCAAGCCGGGTTCAGCCAGCGGCCCTGCCCCCCGCCAGCCCCCCGACTCCCACACCCTGGGTCCTCACCGCAGTTCAGCTCATCGCTGCCGTTCTTGCAGTCCTCCTGCCCGTCGCAGATGTAGTCCTTGGGGACGCACTGCCCGTCGTGGCACATGGCCTCGTGGGGCCCGCAGGGCACAGGCCTGGCTATCCCGGGGAGCAGAGGCTGCGGAGCGGGGGTGCCCGGCAGCTGCTGAATGGTGGTTGCCTCCAGCCAGGGCACCGGCGGTGGGGTCTCCACCAGAGTGGGGGACACGGAGCTGACCGCTGGGACCGCCTCCTCTGTGGACAGAGCCCTCCTGGTGTTGGCACGGTCCTCGGCCCCGGCCCCCACACCGCCCAGGCCCTCCCTGTACCTCCCTGCCACACATGGTGCCCCCACCCTGTCCTCCCGCCCACCTCCCTCAGTGCCCCCTCCCGCACCAAACCCTCACGGTTGACATGGAAGCCCAGGGGTACCCCGGCCCTGCCCGGTGTCTCAGGCCACTTGTGGCCCCGGCCGGCCCCTCACCGCAATTGAGCTCGTCAGACATGTCCCTGCAGTCGGGCCTCCGGTCACAGCGATACTCCAGAGCCACACACTCGTTGTGGCTGTGGCAGGCGAACTCGGCCTCTGTGCAGACTCTTGAGAACTGGGGCACTGTGGGGGTTGGAGGGTGTCAGAGGGGCAGGGTGGGAAGGGGGGCGGGAGGTGTCGTGGGCAGCACAGGCACCGCGTGGCTGGCAGGGGGCTTCAGCGCCCTGTGTCCGGCAGACTCGAGTGAGGCAGAGGGCACACGGTGGACACGTCACGGCACACGTGGGACAGGGGACGGGTGGCGGTGGCCTCAGCCATCCCTTCCATAAACCCCACACACAGTTAGCAAGCCACACGCATGCAACCACCACATCACACACGTGCAGGCCACAGCCTGGCCCAGTGAGGACGGAGGGGAAGGGGAGAGAGGGCGGCTTGTGGGCCACGCCCAGCCATCTCGCCCTCATCCTTCCTTTCCCTCCGTCCATGAACTTCTCCAGGTACCTGGCCGGGCCCAGGTCTGGCTTACACTCTCACCTGGTGTCACTGCGGCCGCCACGGCGGCCGGAGGGGGCGGGGGTGTCTGTGCTGGAAAGGAAGGTGTGATCAGCACCGTCCCGTCTGGGACCTGGGAGCCGTGGGCTGCAGGGCCGAGCCAGGCCCATCCCACCATCCCTAACCAGGAAGGCTCACTGAAAAGTGGGGAGGAGAGGGCTGGGCCCCCAGCCATCTTCCGGTCTGGGCCCGGGGAAGAGCAAACTTGATCTCTGGGTGCGTTCTTTGGGGATTTATGTGCCGAATGACAGAGGCGATGGCTACACTGTCTTCTTCCGATCTGGCTACGCCATGACAGGGAAAGCGCTTGTTCAGCTCTGGGTCTCCTGACTCAGGGATGGTGACGGCTCTGAGAAACGGAGCCTGTGGGGGAATGAATGGGGCCTGCCTGGCTTGGAGAAGCCAAGGCTCAGGGAGTCAAAGTAGGAGCCCGGGGGCGGGGGGGTGCCGTGCAAAGAAACCTGAGCTGACCGAGAGCTCAAAGGCCAGGCCTTTGCATCCGATAGCTGTGTGACCAGGGGCCGTTCTCTTGTTCTCGCTGAGCCTCAGGTGCTGTGCTCATCTCATGTCATCATGGGTTCTGGCAAGACTGGCACAGACATGGGGCTTTGTGGAAGTTCTGGCTTTTCCACCAATGTCTATGTGAATTGGGACAAGCCACTTGTCCTTCCTGGGCCTCGGCCCCCTCACGTCTAAAATAAGAGGAATATCTACTTCCCAGGAATTATGAAGGCTGGACGGAGGCTGGATACAAGGGCTTTACTGAGCGCCCAGCACATAGTCAGCTCTCGGTAAACATTTGTTGGTTATTATTAAATGCAAACGCGTTTGGATCTGAAAGTTCTATATGCAGAAAGGAATCATTACCTATTGTCAGTGTACAGAGGTCTAGAGACAGAGAGAGTGAGCGGAGATTAAATCTAACCGGGTACGTGTTAGGGGCGCCTGGGTGGCACAGTTGGTTAAGCACCCGACTCTTGATCTCGGCTCAGGTCATGACCTCACGGTTTGTGAGATCGAGCCCTGTGCCATCAGGCTCTGCGCTGACAGCACGGAGCCTGCTTGGGATTCTCTCTCTCTCCCTCTCTCTCTCTGCCCCTCACCTGCCTGTGCTCTCGCTCTCTCTCTCTCAAAATAAATAAATAAACTTAAAACATATTTTTTTTTAATTAAAAAACATAATTTGGTACACGCTAGAGGACAAACAGGTTATACTCAACCCAAGCCAGGACTGCACAGAGACTGATGGGGTGGACTCAGGTAGTGAGCTCCCTGTCCCTAGTGGTATACAGGCCCCAAGCCAGAAGAGCCCATGGAGGGGACACTGGGAGGAACGAAGAAGCGCTCCGGGTCCCAGGATGGGCTTACCTGTGCCCAGGCGCCGGAACTGGAATCCCTGGGGAGAGGTGATGTAGGAGGCAACAGAGCCGCTGGAAATGATGGTATGAAGCACTTCCTGAATCTGAGCCCCGTCTGCGTTCCCTTCGGAGCCCACGTCCAGCTCCACGAAGACCCAGCCGTCCAGCTCCCTAGGGATGGGGATGGGGCAGGGGAGCAGGATGAGAAAGACACCTGCAGCCTTGGCTCCTCCCTCCGCCCCCTGCCTGAGGCTCAGGCCCGATCTCCTGACTCTGTTCCCAGACAGCCTGGAACCCAAGCGGGGCAATTTAAGGTCTCAACCATCTCCCCAAATTCCTGACCTTCCACCGACCGAGATCCACCTCATTAGGCCTCTCTTACTTCCCCTCCTTGTCACCTCCTTCCAGGCCACCCCCCCCCGCCCCCCGCTTCCCTGACCGGCCCCCCAGGGGACCCTTCTCACTTGATGAACACCACACTGACAACCTGGTCTCCGGGAATCTTCAAGTACTCCGACTCAAGCTGCAGAGTGACACGGCACCGTCAGCCTCCAGATACGTTCACCCCATCCTGTCCCGCCCCCCACCCTCGGGGAGCGCCCAAGCCCCTTCACCTCACCGTGTCGACCACAGCCTCGGACACTTCCCGGAACTCCTCGGAGCCCGCATCCTCCAGCTGAGGGCTGTAGCGGATGGAGCGAGTGAAGTTTACCAGGGCCCGGAAATAAACTGCAGAGAGGAGCGGGCTGTCGTCACCAGGAGGGGTCCGGCCTGGCATATGGCGGCCCCGGGCCGCTGGGCCAGGGGGTGGAGATTTGGGGATGGTCTCCAGCGGCCTCTGGCCCAGCCCGCGCCCGTGGGCCCACAGCCATGCCCAGCACTGCCCGTACGAGCACTGGTCACAGTGGCTGTGGCAGGCCTGCCCAGGGTCAAAGCCGAGGCCCCACCCATAAGTGAGGGGCCTCAACCAATGGGAAAGTAGCCTGACGCAGAAACTAAGTGATGGTGCAGAAGAGACTCCCGGCGGCACAGAGGAAGGCTGGACAAGAAGAACTGGCTTCCAGAGGAGGCTGGCCTGGCACAGGGGTCACCCACAAGGGACTGAGACATGTCTCCCACTCCTCCCTGGCTGGTTCTAGTCATCCCTCAGGGCTCTCAGCTCAGCCATCACCTCCTCCAAGAAGAGCACTTGAACTGGCCTCCACCCTCCAACCCCGGCTGGGTTAGAGACCCCTGCTCAGGACCACCGCCCCCCCCCCCCACCCTGTGCTTCCTCCATCAGAACACCTTCCCTCCTGCATCGCGTCGATCCTGCCTGGTCACGCACGGACTGTAGAGTATCATGTGAAAACCAGGGGTTCTGAGGTCAGCCACACCACAGGCACTGACCTCACCTCTCTGAGCTTCTGTTTCCTCCTCGGTCGAATGAGGATGCTAATTACATTTACCACCCCGGGTGGCTGTAGGGAATAAATGACATCGTGCTTACACGCACATCTCCCCATGCACAGTGTTGCGACACCTGGCACAGGGCAAGTGCCGGAGAATCAGAAGCTGTGGTCGCTTCCGCTACCCCCTAGAATAAACCTGATGAGAGGGCAACCTGCATCTCATTCACCTCTGTATCCCCAGAGTTAGTGCTTGGCCCACAGTGGGTGCCTAATAAACGAGGGATGGATAGCAGATTGATGTGAGCATACACACACAACTGTTCTTAAGAACCCACTATATACAAGACATTTTATTCACATTAAATCTCATAATGTTCATGAGTTCATATGAACACGAGTTCAATTCATATCATATGCCTATGGTACACATAGACTAGTGTGCTACACGTACACAAAGAAACTGTTTCTTGAGCACCTATTATGTACAAGATTTTTAAAAAAATATTTATTTTGAGAAAGAGAGAGAGAGAGTGTGAGCAGGGGAGGGGCAGGGAGAGAGGGAGACAGAGAATCCCAAGCAGGCTCCATGCTCTCAGCGCAGAGCCTGACGCGGGGCTCGATCCTACAAACCAGGAGATCATGACCTGAGCCAAAATCAAGAGTCAGATGCTTAAAAAAAAAAAAAAAAAAAGAGTCAGATGCTTAACCGACTGAGCCACCCTGGCACCCTGTACGAGATTTTTAACGTATTAAATTTTAGAACATTCATGAACTTAGGTATTAATTATAAATGCCAAGTTAATGAGTTACAAATAAGTTTAAATACGTATAAGTGTTTAGAACAGAGTCTGGCACATAGCAGGTGCCTATTAAATGACAGACAATAAACACATATCAGATTGGTGTGAGCATACACATATAACTGTTTCTTAAGCACCTACCGTATAAAGATGTTTTATATGTATTAAATCCCACGTTCGTGAGTTCATATGGAAGTTGTACAAGTTAATGCAAGCTGCAAATGAGTCACACACACACACACACACACACACACACACACACACTACTTAGAACAAAGCCTGGCATGTGGTAGATATGGAACCAATGATGGCTGAATCAATCCACATCATATGCTTATGATACAAACAGACTAGTGTGTACACGCACAAACACACACACGTGCACACACAGTTTCCTGAGCATTATATACAAGATTTAAAAAAAAAATTTTTTTTAATGTTTATTTTTGAGAGAGACAGAGCGTGAGCAGGGGAGAGATAGAGCGAGAGACAGAATCTGAAGTTGGGCTCCAGGCTCCGGGCTGTCAGCACAGAGCCCGACGCGGGGCTCAAACTCACAAGCCGCGAGATCATGACCTGAGCCGAAGTCAGACGCTTAACAGATTGAGCCACCCAGGCGCCCCTGTTATCATTATTTTTTTAGTGTTTAATTTTGAGAGAGAGAGAGAGAGAGAGACAGACAGAGTGCGAGCCAGGGAGGGGCAGAGAGAGAACAAGACACAGAATCCAGAGCAGGCTCCAGGCTCTGAGCTGTCAGCACACAGCCCGACATGGGGCTTGAACCCACGAACCGTGAGATCATGACCTGAACCGAAGTCGGACGCTTAACCGACTGAGCCAAGATTTGAACCCTGTACGAGATTTTTAACGCATTAAATCTTAATAACGTTCATGAACTTAGGTGGTAATTATAAGCGCCAAGATAATGAGTTACAAATGAGTTAAATATGTAAGTGCTTTAGAACAGAGCTTGGCACATAGTAGGTGTGTAATAAAACACGAGCCATTACTATATGAGAGGCAGTGTGGCTTAGTGGTTAAAAGCTTAGCTTCTGGAGTAAAATTGCCATTCACAGCCCTGTGACCTCGTGCAAGACTACAAGGCCTGTCCTCCTCCCACTTCACTCTCTTGGGTGCATGTGGGTACACGACCCCCACCCCCCAGCAAGAATGTTCTCCCTCTGTGGCTTGGGCTAAGCAAGCCCTGCGGGGTCGGGATGGGGTGTTGAGCAAGGGGCAGGAGTGGGCTCCTACACCGAGAGAGGGTGCTTGTGAAGGCAGCGCTGCCCTGTGCTGGGCTGGGCTCCTGGGTGCCGGGTGGGTGGGGCTCTGTGGGCCCGAGCGTGGAGGCCGAGGGCTCAGCCACAGAGGCCCCTTGTGAGCAGGCACAGAGGCCCATTGAGAGTCCCCCAGCCCAGCCCCTGGCCTCAGCCCCATGGCCCAGCGCGGGCGAGGAGGCCGGGCCTCTGCCCAGGAATGTGCCCGTTCCTGGGGGAGGGGGCCGGGATGCCACAAAGCCCCTTTCTCCTAGGCCCTGGGAAGGGCTCGGACCCTCCTGCCTGACCCCACCCCCGCCTTCTCCAAGACCAGGGGTGGGTCAGGGCGAGCACCCTCCCTCTTCCACCCTGAACTGCCTCCCTGTGGCCAGAGCCTGAGGGTTGGGGCAGAAGGTAAAGCCCGCTCTGTTCTAGGAACAGCCCCCAGAACCGAAGGTACCGTAAGTGAGTGAAGCTGCCTGGGGATGGGTGTGCTCTGGGTGCCTGCCCCGGCCAGCACTCTCCCTCCTGGCCCTCATTCTGACCTCATCCAGACAGCCCGCTTGGAGCCACAGGCTGGAGGGGCAGGGGGCCAGGAAGTGCCTGCACCCAGGTGGGGGTGAGGAACGCACACCTGACCACGCCAGCCCCGCGGCAGACTATCTCACCAACTCCCTGCTCAATGGAACTCGTCTGCCATACACCCAGGCCCCTGAACCCCACGCCCGGGAGCCCTGGGTCCCTTGGGTGGCCCCAGCATCAGCCAGTCCTGAGGCGGGTACCGGTCACCTCCAGCCTCTAGGGCCTTGCTCCCTGAGGGGTTGCTGTACCCGTCCCAGCCCAAGCAGTGCCTGGTGGGGCGGGAGGTGGAGAATCCCAGGGTCCCCGCCCATCGTGTTTAGGCCTGGAAGCCCAGATGGGGCCTGGCTGTGTCCTGGGCGGGGGCCGACCAGGTCCCCACTCCCAAAAAGAAAGTTGCCTCTGAGCCTCACGTATGACAAAGTGCAAGCTAAGGAGGAAGAGGAGAGGGAGAAAGGACAGCGCAGTGAGAGCGGGGAGAGGGAATGGCGGGGGAGGGGGGGCAGAGGGAGCCTCCCCCCAGGCTGTCTGGCCTCACTTACTGGGAGGAGATTCCTCACCAGCCACAGGAGGGTGGCCTGGCCGGGGCCTGCAGAGCAGAGCCACAGTGAGAGGGGCCAGGAGGGACAGAGACTGCAAGGGAGGTGGAGGGAACCAAAGGGAGAGACGGAGACATGAAGAGACAGAAAGAGACAGAGGAAGAAAATGACAGAGAAGCAGAGAGGAAGCAGAGGAAGAACGAGAGCAAGGGTGAAACAGAGGCAGAACGGAGAGAGGGAAAGAGAGAGAGAGAGATACAGAATGAGACAGGATGATGCACAGATGAGAGAGATACAAAGAGGAGAGAGATAGCCCAAGGCAGGGGAGGAGGGGAGCAGGAGACGAGGAGATAGGCCAGACAAGAGTGGAAACAGAGAGACGGGTCAGAAGATGGAAAAAACTGGGAGAGGGGAGGTGGGCAGGGGTCGCAGGGAGGAGTCAGAGCCAGGGGCTTGTCTTTCGGGTGGGGGTACCGGCACACAAAAGGGGGGTGATGGGGCAGGGCTGGGGCGAGCCTGCAGCAGCCACAGCCTTACGTGAGGGAAGTGGCGGGGGGGTACTATCTCAGAGGCTGGGATCCAGGGTGTGGGGCTGGGCCAGAGCCCAGGCAAGGGGCATAGCCAGGTGTGGCCCCATCTCGGTCAGGATGGCCCTTGCTTCCCAGCGCAGGGAAGGCACTACCCTTGGGCAAGGCCAAAGTGGGCACATGGAGAGGCTGGGAAACTCACTTGCTGTCTCCAGGGCTTAGACTCAGCCCAGCTGCCTGGACCTGCCCCAAGGGCAGCAGGCCAGCGCCAGGGCTGGGCCTGGAGGGTCTAAGGCCCTGTGTCTTCCCACGGAGAGGCCCCACTCGCAAGCACGGGCCCTTCCCAGCTGCTGCTCCCCCATCCCTACCCCTTCCCCTACCTCTGACCCCCCCGTCCTCACAGCTGCATCTCACAGGGGAGGCGGGCTGGCAAGAACCCCTCAGAGAGGGCAGAGCTGCCTTGGTGGACAGGGGAGGGGCCGTGGATGTTTCCAAATGGACAGTACGGACCGGACCAGGGCCTCAGCAGACAGGCCTGGCTTAGCAAGAGGCAGCTCCCAGCGATGCATCAGCACAGTCCATTCTAGGGTGTGGGATGTGTGCACAGGCCCCGCCCAGCTCCCAGGCATCCTGCAGCTCTGGAAAGACCTACATGTGGAAAAGCTTCAGGCAGCCTCTGAGTCCCGGGTGCTGGGAGGTCACAGTCAGGACCAGGACACCTAGGGGCCAACCCTCCTGTCTGCACGTTGGCAGGTAGGACACGACCCCCTCGCATTTGGATGCCCCTGATGCACCAGTCACACAGGGAGGCGACCCCCACCCCTGCAGAAGTACAGGCGCGTCACCGTAGGCGGCCCTGGATGCAGTGAGGCCACCCAGTGGTCCTCCTGAGCCGAGCTCCATCCTTGGCCCTGACGGCAGAGTGCTCAGCGCTGGCTTCCAGAGAAGGCAGCAGGAACCATACGGAGCTTCGGGGACTTGTCACTGGGTAGTTCCTTCTCTACCCAGAATCCTGGGCTGGGAGGAGGCAGGGACTGAGTCCCAGTGCTGGCCTGGCCCCGGCTCCACTGTGCACCAAGTGCTAATGGAAGGAGCAGCTGTTGGAGGCCTGGTTCTTTCTGTCCACAAAGCCCAGCCCTCTTCCCCAACCCAGGAACCCTTGGCTTCCCAGAGGTGACCCAACGTGAAGGCAGGGTCCCTCCCAGGTCCAAGGTGAGGCTATACTTCCACCCTCTGCCAGCTCCGTCGGCCTGCCCACATGTCCTATGCCACAGAGTGCCTCCATCTGCCCACCCCTGCCTGGGGTCCCCAGCTCAACACCCCCAAGAAGGGATCTAGGAAGGGACCCCACAGCTGAGCTGTGCTGGGAGACGGGAATTTTGCTATTCTGGGTACCTGTTACACGTGGGCGCTTCCTGCCTGCTGCGCTCAGCCCTGTCCCTGTGGCGCAGACGACCACAGAGCTTGGCTGTCCCCAACCTTGCAGGGACCTGCCAACCAGTCCACACGACTGTTGCTCAGCAAGTATAAAACCACCTGCACGGCAGGCCCACGAAGCCCTCGAGGCCCTCAGCCCCAGAGACGGGACCCCTGCGGCGGGGAAGACCTTGCCCAGGGGGCAGGATGGGGGCCCTCAGCAACTTACCCATCTGAAAGTCCCCGCTGCCTGGTTCCCCACTACCCAGGCCATCTGCAAGCAGAAGAGAGACTTATGCAGCAACAAGTTCTTGGCACCGTTTGGGGCACCTCGCATGCCGTGCGGAAGGGCATGGAAGCACAGAGCTGTTGCGTCCTCCCCGCTGCCCAGGGATGCCGGCTTGTGAAAGTCAGCATGGAAGCCTCCATCAGAGAGGGTGTGGGTCAAGGCTGCACGGTGCGGGGCCTTGACGGTCTGTCCGTGCTGGGATGGAAGGGGCCCCGTCACACTGGCCTTCGCCACGGGGCCAGGAGGAGGTGCGGTAAGGGGAGGCGGGAACTGTCCTCTACTGTGCCTCGTCTCCCGCCTCCCTGCGAGTCCCGATCATCCTGTGCTACGAGGACACAGCAGTGGCAGAGGAGCAGCCACCGGCCCTGTGAGCCACCAGGGTCACACAGGTTCTAAGTGGAGGATCTTGGGGTCACTGGGACCAGGGCGTAGGATGCACACAGCTCTCATCCCGTCTCTTGAGGCACCCCCTTGGGCAAGCTTCCTGGGGCCTCTTTAAGGGGATGGGGGTGGGGGGAGAACCCTGGCTCCACCCCTGACCTCCTCCACTCCGCACCACCAGAACCCTCTGCTCACCTCCAGAGGCATCGTCAGCCAGCAAGTCTTCGTCATCAGAGATGTCTGAGTAGCTCCTGCCGGCCCGGCCCACCGTGACTGTCTCTGCGTCCTCGGGCAGAGATAAGCCATCATACGCCCGCAGCCCATGAGTCACCTGTGGGAGATCACACAGCCGACCGTCACATTCTCCAGCCTCCACCATGCAAAGGATCCCTCCCCTCGCTTCAAGGGGGACCCAGAGTCCTACCCCAAAGCCCTGTAGTGGTTAAGTCAGATGTGGTTTGGCTGTGAGAGTCAGGCTGGGGCTGAACCACTATTTTTGACTCAGTTTTGCCAAAGAAAGCTCCATTCGCCCCCGGAGGCCTCGGCGCCCAACCCTGCGCATTCACTGAGTCTGAATGAATCCTCAAACAGATGATAAAGTTAAAATCACTTTGGTAACTGACGACTGACTCCTCTCTTCCTTTGGAGAAGGCAAGGGTCATCCGGAATACGCAGCAGTAGACAGGGGGACACAGACAGGTAAAGGGTGACCTGGAGCAGCAAAGAGGGGGACAGAGGCAGGAGGAAGCATGGGTGGGGGACAGAGGCAGTAATCACAGGTGAGTCCACCGAAGCTGCCGTCTGTGATAGCCGCTCCCTCGCACACGATCTCAACCACTTCTTTCTGCCTCCGCCTGGCTTCCAAAGCTCCAAGCCACGGGGAACACATTCCAGCCATGTTGGAGAGCTGGCTCTGGCATCTGTGGCCACACGGACAAGCTCATCTGTGCACACAGCCGATGGGGTGGACCCAACAGCTGGGCTGAACGGGGGCAGGACAGGCGTGGTGTCAACTCTGTATGACCTCAGGCTGATGCTGAGCCCAGCACAAGTTCTACCCCGAGCTCCCATTCCACAGAGGGCCTGCTGAGACCCTGCACCTTGCAGGCCAGAATAGCAGGGCCCCAGTGGCCACAACACCTGCCTTTCTCAGGACGGGCTACGGGCAGTGAATGCCTCTTTCCTCTTAGACAAGATGGAAATGTTGCCAAAGGAGTTTTATCAGCTACCGTAGAGAAAAAACAAACCCGGAGGAGACCAAGGAAACCCCAGAGCCCCTAAGCACAAGTGTGCATGGATTTGCTGTGGCCCTGTAATGCACGTCCAGCCCCAGATGGCCTGGCCTGAGAGTCTCAGGCCCTGCCTGGTCTCAGCCCTCTCTGGAGAGCCCAGCCCAGCCAGAAGGAAATGGTCTCGCTTTTGAAAACAAAACCCAGCCTTCACTGGCTAGACAAGGTGATGGCAGCAGGAGAGAGGCCCAAGGAGGAGAAGAAAAACAAAGAGACGGTCAGTCTCTCTCCCTCCCTACACCCCCCAACTTTACCCAGCCCGTGTCCTGGAGTTCTTGGCCTTTTCTCACGCTAGTCCCTCTGCTGGAATGCCCTTCCTTGCTTTGTTTATCTGGCTAAGTCATCCTCCAAAATTCTCGTAAACGTCACCTCCTCCAACTGATCAATGAGAAAAAGGAACAAATAACTGATATTCACAGCCACACGGATGAAACTCAGTCACAGTACAGTGAGCGAAAGAGGCCAGACACAAAAGTCTACATACCGTGTGACCTCATTTATAGGAAACTCTGGTGGGGGGGGGGGGGGGGGGAGATTCTAATCTACAGTTACAGAAATGTCACTAGTTGCCTGGGACTGGGGATGGGGTAGGCTGACTGGGAAGGGACACAAGGGAAACTTTTGGAGTGACTGTTCCTTGGGTATATACATCTTATCATTATTGAATGGTACCCTTAAAATGGGTGCATTTTACTGTATATAACTTATACCTCAATAGAGATGCCTAAAAAGAAAATCTCAATAAGATTAAATTAAAATTAAAAAGACAAAGAAAATCTCCTCTGGGAGACTTTTTCCTCACTCTTGCCCTTTACGGTCACCTCTGTCCCCACCCAGGCTGGGTTCTGGGTGCTTCTGGGCTCACGCTGTAATCATCTGTATCTCCATTGGAATGGAGGCAGGGACTGTGATGAATTCACCTCTACCTTCTCAGCACCCCATGTTCGATACCTACCTGAAGTAATAAATTGAATGAACGGATGAGCGAATGGTCAAAAATGTCATCACCTATTAATTCCAGCTGCTTCCTGAACTTGACTCGCTTTGGACGTACCACCTGCCCCCACAGAGCCTATATGCAATCTCCCTTCCTAGGCTGGGAGCTCCCTCCTCGACTGGTTGCCATTTGGTCACCTTCACGTCTGCAGCGCCACGAAGCGTAGTATAAGGTCTACGTTGCCCACACCTTACTCTCTACCATGGCCCAATGCCCCTTCCCCTCCAACCCATGGGCAAACACCTCCTCCTGTTCCTCTTCCTTCCCTACCTTCTCTCTAGACAAATGCCCATCCCAGTCCTAGGCGGCCAGGAGACCTCTAGACCATGCCCACAGGGTCTGCATCCAGAATGAGCTTCACAATCTCCAGGAGCTGGTGAGAAATTCAGATTCCTGGGCCCCTTCTCAGCCAGGTGGGAGGGATGAACTGGCATGTGCTTAGAGAACTCTAGCACTCACTGGCTAAGAACCACAAGATCAGTCCGTGAAAGGCTTCCCCCTCCTTCCCTGGCTATGGGTAGAAGGTAATGTTCCCACCAGGTGGGAGATGGGTCCAGAGCAGGCCCTGACTGACTTCAGGGGAGTGTGAGGCTAAGGCTGGCATAGGGGCACAGACACTGGGCAGAAGAGGTTAGAGGGGGCAGGCTGGATCCTCCCCACCTGGGGAGGGCTATCTCTCTCTCTGTGTCATTGCCACACCCTTCCCCTCCCCATGCAAGCCAGGCCATGGGAGGGGGGGCATGCACGGGGCACAGAGATTCCCAGCATCCCCTAGACACTGCTGTCTGGAAAGGAAAACTCTGGTGGTGAGCAAGGTCCAAAGCTTCTCCCAGGCCAGGGCGGGGGTGGTGGGGGGGAGGTGACTTGAGACCGGACAGGAAATAGCAAAGTGAGACTCAACTTGGAAAAAATGCCAGGAACACACATCTGCAGTGAGAGGGGTGAGAGAATCCAGAGCATGTCGGGGCCTGGAGAGAAGCCCTCCCACCCCAGGGACTCCAGGGAATGGGCCCTTCCACATGCCAGCCTGCCCTTGCTTTCAGCCCCCTCCCCAGGGCCCGAGGCTCTGGGGTCAGATCAGGGCCTGTAGCAAGGGCTGAGCCAACAAGAGCAGAGACTTCATTTGTGCAAAGCTGAAGATCAAAAGGTTCTAGCAGCTGTATTTCACATCTGGGAGGGGAGATGGAACCAGACCGGAATGAGGCTCCCGGAAAGAGCCCAAAGGAGCCTGAGACTTGACCGTAGAAGAGAACTTGGATTCAGATCTGGGAAGTCTGGGCTCTACTTGAGAATAGAAAGACCTAACATTTATTGAGCACCTACTACATACCAGGCACTTCTTTGAGGATTTTTATAAATGTTAACCCAGGTTACAGGTGTTCAATAGGCCACTGTAGGGATGGGAAAATGGGGCAGTCGGATCATCTGCTTGAAGATCTAGCAGGTGGCAGAGCTGGGACTTGACCTCTGGTGGTTTGGTTCCAATGTCTAAGCTTTTGCCACTGAGCCAGAACTGACCGAGGTCACTGAGAGTCACTCCCACAAAACCTTGCAACCACAGTGCTATTTTACAGTTTACAGAGCATTTCCTCAAACTTGGGGTCATTAGACCCTGACAATGACTGCCTGAGGTGGCTGAGCAGGTATGAATGGCCCCCTTTCACAGAGGAGGTAACAGCAGCCCCCTCTCCCCCCAAGTAACTTGCCCAAGATCACAGGGGACCTCTGGGTTCTGTACCTGCTGACCAGGAAAAGAGGCAGGGCTGAGGCTGGGCCTCCAGGCTGGCCTTGAGGCCTACTCAGGGGGCAGGGCCAGGACACCCAGGGCTGGCCGGTTCCCATCCCCAACCCAACCAGCTCCCAGGATGGCCCACAGGACACCTGAGCTGCCAGCGGCCTGAGCCCATGCAGTATATGCCTAACACCTCAAGGAGAGCCATCGGTGGCTCCAAGGTCAAAAGCAGAAATAGAACTCAGGTTTCCTGCCCTCCAGCCCATCTCCGGCTATAAGAAAGCTTGGCTTCCTCCCAGAGGAACCCAGTATTCAGGCAGGCATTGGAGCCGGATGGCGGGACTGGAAAGGAGGGGTCCAGAAGGCAGACCCGGGCCAGAGAGGAAGGAGTCAAGCAGACAGGGGGATTTTCCAGACACAACAGGTTCCTGGTGGGGGAAGTGGAGGCAGCTGACTCATACAGGCCAAGGCCAGAGGACTGTTCTAGTGTGCTGGGAACAATTGCTAGGGCAGGGGTGTGGGCATAATGGCCCCCCAACGGGTGGCAGGAGGTGGGGGAACCCAGACAGGCGGGGAACTTTTGCGAGACAGCTCCCTGAGGCTGCATGCGTCCAGGCCTTCCTGGTAGGCATGAGCATGCACACGAGGCTCCAGGTTCAAGTCCCGCAGAGATCCTCTGGGACAAGGGACAGAGGCCAGAAACCTCCTTTCCCGGCCTGGGTGTGGATGCCAAGGGATCCAAGGCTAGCTGAGAAGAACCCAGGCTGGAGGTGAAAGGTCGAGCCATTCGAGAGGGGTAGAGAAGGCAGAGAAAGTCTGGGGTGCAGGGGAAGGTGCAGAAACAGATACAGGATACAGGGTTTGGGGGTTTCAAAGGATTGGCGTTTTCTGCTAAAAGCAAAGCTGCAGGAGGACGACGGCACGGTGAAGGGATGACAATGGGAGCTGGAAGACTCCATCGGCGGCTGTCTCCGCACCAGGCCCTCTCCTCGACGCTGTGGGGACCCCCTCCAATAACCCTCGCAGCCACCGTGGGAGGGCCGGCGCTACAGGGCCGCTATCCCTCATCTGCAGCAGGGGAAACGCAAAGAGCTCTGAAAACTAAGAGTGTTTCCTCTTCTTTGTTTTTTAAAATAAGTTTACAACAAGCTCATTTGGTGCCAAGTCTTGACCTGAACTGACAGGAAGCGGTCAGTATCCTATTTACTTCACCTAGGGTGAGCGGGAGTGTTTTGCCCAGGCAAATGTTAGTGTGTTTCATTACGGGGTGTTGGTCCAGACTCCTCTGAGTTGTGCCCTCACACGTTCGATGGCACCCTTCTCGAATCTGAAAACTTCTGAAAGCCGATGCACATTTCACTCCCGGGTTTTATTTCCATTTTGCAGATGAGAAAACTGAGGCTCACCGAGGGTCACCGGTGTAAATGAAATTAAAAGCGCATGGCGCGCTCCGCTTGAAGGCTTGTATACAGTAAGTGCTCACTGAGCGTCAGTTAGAGTTAGTCCCATGCTTGGGGCACAGAGTAGAGGTGAGGGGTGGGTATGGGCAAGAGGTGATGCATGGGGTGGGGGGGGGGGGGGGGGCATGGGCTCAGGCCCAGGGTCAGCCTCCAGGTCTGGGAAGAAGGACAGGGCCCGGCCCTGCTGCCTCAGCTCTGGGCTTGCTGGAGGGGTGGCGCCCAGGCTCGAGGTGACGGCAGAGCTTGGTGCCGAGGCTCGAGTTATCTGCCTCCTCCGAGCCTGACTCGGGGCTGACAGGGGGACTCGGGGCTGCTCTGCTCCAGAGCCATTATTCCCGCGACGTGGGCAGCCAGCCCATCACCCCCTCCCCGTGACCAGGGCTGGGCCGAGCCCACCACAACCCACGCAGCTGGGCAGGAAGGTCTGAGCACCGCAGTCCCCAGGGGGGCTGCAGCTGCCCAGGGCAAGGCTCCAGGCATCTGGGCCGGAGTGAGCTCACTCCATCAAAATCCAGAGCCTGCGTGGGGGCGGGGGACGAACGAGCCCCTGCCTGCCCACCTGCCTCCTGCCGGCACAGACTGCCTCAGGGCCCCCTCCCCCACCCATGGCCCCCGAATCTCCAGGGAAGGACACGCTCCTACTCTGTTATGATACAGGCTCCCACGTAACCCCATAACACATGCTCCCAGCTCTGCTACACCCTAGGCCCCAGACACAGGGTCAAGGTGCCCTGCCCCACCCCCAGGCTGCCCAGTGCCCTGTCCATGGGCAGCAGACGGCAACAGGGAAGGAATCTGTCGGGGCAGCACTTTGTTGTGCAAACTGCCAGGGGCGGGTGAGCCTGACACAAAGGCCAAAAGGCCTTTAATCCCCTGGCAGGCTAAGAGGGGCGCCGGGCCGGAAAGGAGGTGGCCACAGCCTCCTCTGGCATGCCTACACTGCCCGTGCCACTCGGGAGGCCTGCCAGCTTCCCACACTCAGGCTCCCAAGGTGCAGGACCTTCTCCAGCCTGAGTTGGCCAGATGCCCCAGATAAGGAGAATGCTGGAGGCACATCAAGAGCTCACTGCACGCAGGTGCCAAGATAAGGTTTTTACAAGGCTTATCTCGTGCAAGACCACAGCTCCAGAAGGCAGATACTGGTGCTTCCCCACACCCCACCCCCGCCAGTTTACAGATAAGGGAAGTTCAGAGACGTGAAGTCACCTACCCGAGGTCACACAGCTAAGGCAGTGGAGATCCAGTTTGACAGCAGGACTCCCTCTTCTGTACTCTGCTACCTTAGAGGCGTAGCAGCCTGCAGGCCCCTGCTTCTGACCCCAAGTCCTGTGACCTGGAAAGTCTGCATTCCAGCCAGGGCCGTGTTCAACAGAGAACAGCGGAGCGAGAACCTGACGTCTGGGGTCCCTCGTCCCAGCTCTGCCCCAGAACTCACCATGTGGCCGAAGCCCCTTGACACCCTTCCCTTCTCGCAAACTGCAGCAAATCCCCACTACGTGCGCTCACCTTCCGCACACCAGCCATCTCTGCTGTGAACAAAAGTACCAGGAGGGCAGTGATTTTCCTGTTTTTATCGTTGCTGCATCTTCAAAACAGAAAACACAGACTAGGTGCTCAATTAATATCTGCTGACACAGACCGACTGAATGACCGACTGAATGAATGAATGAATGAATGAATAAACAAGTGAACTTGCCCAACAACCCTGAGGTGGGAATTAGGCCATCTGACACAAGAAGAAAGTGAAGTTCAGAAAGAGAAAGTAGAGACTTGCTCAAGATCACAGAGCAAGAAAGTGCCAGAATGATCTCTGAACCTCGGTTTCCCATCATTAAAATTGAGGCCACTAATACCTCATCCCAGGGGAAAACGTTACCGAATCACATGATCACTGACATGGTTAATGATCCCTCCAGGCCTCAGTTTCCGCAATGATAATGTAGGCGCAGAAACATCCTGCTTTGTTTGACTCTTTCCCAGGGCTGTTGGGAGAGGCAAGGGGAGTGGGGGCTGGCTTGTTCTGGGAGGCGTGGCCCTTTCTCGGGTGGGCCTGACATGGTCTCTGTCTATACAGGTAGCTGGGTTGCACCTGAATGGGTCTTTTACCAGCATAGCCACCTAAGAGCACCTTATGGGTCTCAGAGATGTGGCCAGTGGGGCAGAAGGTGGACTCTGCTCAGAGATTCCTGATTTCAGGCCACCGTGGCCACCTTCCAGCTGGGTAGCCTCAGCTTCCTCACCTGTAAAAAGGGGATAATCAATCTGACCTGCCATAAAAGGTTCAATTCAAGCCGCTTTGACCTTTACTTACTGAGCACCTACTATGCGCTGGGTCCTGAGGATAAAACTGGGAAGTAGACACAGAGCTCTGTCTTCCTAGGGGAGACAGACTATTAAACCGAGTGATGAGAGCACAGTGCATGGAGCACTCTGCAGAGGAAGGGCAGGGGGCTGGGAGGGCCCAGGGGAGGGTCCCCTCACTAACCGAGCTTGGCGAAGGCTTCCCGGCAGAAAGGACAATTCAGCTGGGTCTGAAAGACGGTCTTGGGTGGAGAAGGGGCAAAGTGCTTGCACCGGGCAGAAGGGAGGGCACGTGGTTAGGCCCAGAGGTGGGATTGTGCACAGCCCCGAGTGGGCTTCTCCACCAAAAGAGCAGTCTCTCTTGGCTGTGCTGGTCACAGAGCCCCAGTTTGCCCAGCTCCCCCAGAGTCCCTGCCCCACAGACACCCCAAGAATGGGCCTCCCCTGGCGTTCAATGAGCTGTCCGCCAGCTCAGAGGGAAGAAGCAGGAAGTCACTGGGAAATGCCTCTGCCCCACCCACGTGCCAGGTGACGCCAAGGCGGCGGGGGTGGCCAAGTGGGCATGGCTTCCGGGCTGGGCCGCCCGGCAAGAAGGTCCCCAGGGCTTGAATATTAGCTGCCAAACACTGTTCATGCCAACAGCACCGGCGGTGTTCACGTGCCTGCCTCCTGCCCGCAGCCCGGCTTGGTTCTCGGATTCTCTGGCGCCCAGGTGGCCCCGCTACCATGGAGCGCTGGAGCATCTGTGGGCTTTCATGGCCCCCACCAACCCGGCTGGGCCTGCCCATGCCCTCTGGGGTCGCTGCCCCTAGATTTCAGGAATGAAGCCCCTAGCACAGTGCCGGGCTTACGGGGGTGTGGGGGAACGTTCTACAAATTTTTGTTGAAGTGAGACATCACTTACAACAATGACCACCGCCTGAACCTACTGGGTTAGGCCTTTCCACTACTCTTGACTCACCAAAGGATGCAAAGAAAAGCCCTTATTATGGGTAACCAGTCCTATGTGACCTACATACCTACACACACACACACACACACACACACACACACACACACACGCAATTCTCTATCCTCCTCTCCTACCGTGCTCTCCCCACTCCCTGCCACATTTATCTCAATAGTTCTCAAATACACCTAGCTCTCGCCTACCTCAGGACCTTTGTACTTGCTGCATCCTCTGCCTGGGACACCGCCCCAGGTGGGATGTGCCCACCCCTCCTCTTCCTCTCGTTTCTGCTCAAGTGTCACCTTTACAGAGACCCACCCTGACCACATCCCAGGTCCAGAATCTCTTAGTTGGCTCTCTGTCACCTCCCTTACCCTGCTTCATAGCATCTCACCATCTACACTCTACCTTATGTTTACGTGCTCATCTGTTTATCATCTGTCGCCCCCACTGGAGCATCAGCTCCGCAAAGATAGAGACTCTGTCCATTGCGCTCACTGCTGTACCCCCAGTACCTACAAATTATGTGGCAGCAGCTCGATAACACTTTTTAAGTTAATGAATGGAAGGAGTTTACAAATGAAGAGATCGAGTCTCAGAAAGACGGCTTGCCCAGAGTCACAGAGCTGGAAGAGCTGAGACTGGGAGCCAGACCCTTGGTTTCCAACCAGGAACTCCGTACTACCTGAGGCCTCCTCCTGCCATTTCTGATCCCTGGGGCTTTCCGGCCAGGGAGCCCCGTCTCTGAGGGGACAAGAAGCTGCCCTTGGTCACCTGCTCCCTGCGCGGACCGGCATCTCAGGGAGTGGGTGGGGGTCTCAGCAGCGAACAGGGCCGCAGCTCCTGCTCCAGGGCCTTGCTTAAGGCGGCCAGGCCACCAGGCCGCGGTCACTCCGCTCCTGCTTGCTCCCGTGGGCATCGGCAACAGGAAAAAACAGGCTGGGATGACAGTCCAACAGCTGCGGCCAAGGAGGCCAGCTCCCCCCCTGCCCCCAGGGCTTTCCTCATCTGCTTCCTGGAGGGGGAGGAAGGGGCAGGCAGGGCCGAACCCAGGACCAAAGGGGAGGTAACAGAGCTGGAAATAAAAGGAAGGGCCCCTTCCTCTTGAAGTGCCCCTCTCCCCTTTGCTCATGAGTAATATCCTGGGCACAGCAGCTCTGGACAGGGTGGGTGTCCTGCAAACAAACACATCTGGGAAAGGCTGGTGGCACAAAGCTGAGCTGGTTCCCTAAGTCCTAGACGTCTTGAACACCATGATCGGGGAAGGGAGCAACTATTTAGTATTTCCCAAACTTGCTTAACTGGGAACCCTTTCTTCATGCAGGCCTCATAAGATTAGAGCTTCACAGAGCACATACCGGGAACACCCACAACAAACCTACCCCTTTCCCTCGGCTGGCCGCCAGCTAGCTCTCCCTTGGCGGGGCTTTGGAGGCAAGATATGGCCCAGCAGCACCACTGGGGTTCTGAAGAGGGAGCTCTTGAAGACAGAAAGCCCCAAGGCCCCATGCAATGAAGGCGTTGTGGAGGAAAGGCAGGCTGGGTGACACGAGGGGCACGTTCTCTCCCCGGGGGGGGAAACGCCGCCAGAGTCTGAGAAAACCCAGAAGGAAGCTGCCCCTTTCTTTCCTCCCTGGTCACTAGCCTGTCCTCTTAGGTGAGGAGTCCCGTCAGAGGGGACAGAGAGGGTGGCCCAGCGCCTGGTCACTCCTGGTCCCCTAGGACCATGCAGAAGGTCAGAGGGTCCCAGCGCCCACGAGATGGAGGGAGCTGAGTGTTCCAAGGGGGAGGTCGAGCTGTTTGCTGTTCCAGGAGGCTGGCGGGCCAAGGGACTGAGAAAGGTTTCTAGCTCCCCCACTGTCTTGGGGAAGCCCCTTCCCCTCTCTAGCCTCAGGCTCCCTCTGTCAAATGATGAAACAGGCCTAGATCACTGGTTTCCAGTCTGTCCTCAAGCAGCCTCGGGGGCCACTTGGGAGAGTGGGTGAGAGAGTGGGGGGGGGGGGGATGAATAGATGTTGGGCCCCCTCCCCCAAATACTTGCTTCACTGAAAACAAATCCACCTTTTCCCATTGTATGACCTACATCATACATCTGGTGCAGCCCCGGGTTAGCTGAGAGGCCATGAGCAGCTCGCTTTACCCCTCTGTGCCTTTCTGTTCCGTTTCTGCAAAATGGGCATGTAGTTCACATTAATAGTATCTGCCTCACAGGATTGTCGTAAGGATTAAATAAAAGTGTAAAATGCTACAAACAGCGCTAGCCCGTGGTGAATGGTCTGTGTTTGCTGTCCCTTATCAAAATAGTGCAGGATTTAACCAAACTACTATTTTTTTGATTGACATAAGGGTTTCACTGCTGAACAGTAAGTTTGAAAGCTCTCAACTTAGAAGATCCCAAAGGTTCCTTCTGGCTTTGACATTTTAGGACACTGAAACCCTGCAACCTGAAGATTCTAGAATTCTAGGCCATGACTTCCACCGGCAAAGAGGGAGGGGCTGGCAGAGGTCATCACAAAGTGAGGACCAAGCCTCAAGACTGCGGGGGACTGCCCAGCACAGGGTCACCACCACCACCACCATCATCATCATCATCATCTATTTATACTTCCCCTGCCACCTTCTCCCAGAAAAACTCAAAGCAGTTTACAACGGTGCACACGTAGGGGCGCCTGGGTGGCTCAGTGGGTTGAGCATCTAACTTTGGCTCAGGTGATGATCTCACGGTTTGTGAGTTCGAGCCCCACATCCGGCTCTCTGCTGTCAATACAGAGCCCACTCTGGACCCTCTGATCCTCTCTCTCTCTGCCCCTCCCCTACTTGTTCTCTCCCTCTCTGTTTCTCAAAAATAAACATTAAAAAAGAAAGATGCACGCATAACAGCGAGAGAAAACTAACTGAACGTACATAAGAAAAGCTCCCAGAAGCAGACGGACAGCCTGGAGTGAGGTGAGTAGATAGAAATACATGCCGAATTCTGGAGGTCCGGGAAAGCAACAATTCGTTTGGCTCTGAGCTTTCCAGTGGCCAATGGGAGGAAGGAAACCTGACCAGTCCCTGGATTCTGTGACCCAATGAGGTCAAAACAAACTCGTTGCTTAGAGGAAGCACAACTATTCCTGATACTGAGAGCAGGGAATGTCCCAAGGGCAAGGCTTGTCTGGCGCCCTTCTTTGCCCTTGCTAGTGGGACTGGCCTCCCCTAGGAGTCCACTGACCATGACCCCTTGAGGCTGAAGTCATGGGCAGAGGCTAAAGCCATCAAAGATCCAGGGGGCTGGAATGGCCATCCAGAGTGTGCCCCCAGCATCCCTGGCACGGACAGGATTACCCATCCCTCCACAAACCTGAACACAGCCAGTGCCCAAAATAGCCAGAGCACCAGAGGGTGCCAGGAGGCCTCGGGGAGGGGACATGGCTAGGCCTGCCCACGGTGCAGGGCCCAGCAGGCCAATGCACACACATCCCTGGCACACAAAGGAGCACCTTCAACTCAGGCACACAGCCCTCCCTGGGAGTCCCCCACCCACAGAGCTCCCCGCTTCAGCCAGCACGTCGCTCACGCTCACGAAGAACCAGGCAGGGCTCCGCCCTTCTGCCATGGGCAGGCTTTCTTGCAGGAGCCAAATGGAAAAGTCTTCGCAGAAAACCACCCATTCCATACAGGGAAGACCTCCTCCCGCTCCAGCATCGACCTCCCTCAGCATCCTCCCAGGTCCCCCAGCTGCAGGCCAAGACAATGGGGGCTATTCTGGGCTGCATGGGGTATTTAAAGCTCTGGCTGGGCCTCCTCCCTGGGGAACAAGAGGCCTTGACCTGGGCAAGACCTTCCTGAAATTGTTACTGCCCAGACTGTGGTAGCTGCTTCCCAACCTCTCCTGCCAGGTCTTGAGGCCTGGAGTGTCACCTCCTCTAGGAAGCCCTCAGGGCCTAAAACCCTCAGAAGAGCTGGGTCCTGGGCTCTGCTCCGTCACTGGAGTTTTCTCATCTGAAAACGTGGATAGTACAGCAGTGTGTGTAAAAGTGCTTGGCAGCTTCTGTGGTTAAGATGAAGTTGTATCTTGGGGTGCCTGGGTGGCTCAGTCGGTTAAGTGTCCGACTTCAGCTCAGGTCATGATCTCATGGTTTGTGGGTTCGAGCCCCTCATTGGGCTCTGCGCCGTCAGCTCAGAGCCTGGAGCCTGTTTGGGATTCTGTGTCTCCCTCTCTCTCTGCCCCTCCCCTACTCGTGCTCTGTCTCTCAAAAATGAATAAATGTTAAAAAAAAAAAAAAAAAGGATGAAGTTGTGTCTCTCCAGTCACCATGTGGGGTAGAATGTAAGCAGGGACGGGAATTTTGTCTGCTTTGTCACTGCTCTTTTTCTAGCACCTGGCACACAGTAGGTACCAAATAAATATTCACTGATTGATACATATATTTGTGGAACGTGGCTATAACCCCCATAGAGCCATCCACTGTTCTGGGTGCACAGGTGGCTAATACGAATACTCTTTGACGGTAACATCGCCAGATCTCATTTTGGGTACTTAGAACACTCCAGGCCTTATGTAGAGTACTTAACACTGATTCTCTCATTTAATTTGCTCAACAATCCCAAGAGGTGGGCACTATTCTTTTATAAGCAAGAAAATGAGAGTTCTCCTCCAAGTGGTTGAGGAGCTTGTCTGGGGGGGGGGGGGCGGGTGGGCGGGTAGAGGGGGCACTTGGCTGGCTCAGTTTGTAGGGTGTGTGACTTGTGATCTCGGGGTTGTGAGTTTGAGCCCCATGCTGGGTGTAAAGATTACTTAAATAAAAAAAATAAAAAGGTTCGCCTGGGGTCCTAAAACTACTAAGTGGCTACGGTGGCAGTCGAACTCAGGAACCTCAAAGTCTCTGTCGTCCCGCACAGCACACTCTGAAGAAAGGCAGCGGGATGGACACTGAACCAGGAGCCAGGAATCTGGATGCAGCCACTCAGTAGCTGTGCGATTTCAGGCAAGTCACTTGACCTCTCTGGATCGGTTTTCTCATCCATACAGATGGGGGCATTAGTTCCTATTCCTTCGTGGTGTTGTGGGATCAAAGGAACTTGGGAATGTGACTGCGCTCTCCATATTAGCCCCAACCTCTCCCCAGGGGCAGCGGCCATGAAGGACGGTGGGAAGATGTCCTTGGGGAGGAGGGGGGGTGCCTGCTGCTGGCTCTGGAACAGAGCTCAGCAGCTGCTGACAACAGCTGGTAAGAATTCTGGGTCTGGTCCAAGCACGGCGAGAAGGGGCGAGCTGAGAAGTCACCTCTGGCCCTCCTCTGTCACCCTTTCCTGCTGACAGCTGCTGGGGCCTCAGGGCCAAGGGCCCCACCGCAGGAGGTGGGTGGGAGCAGGCTGGCTGGGGTCATCTCAGTCCTTGTGCTGCCAACTGCTCAAATCCCAGGGTTCCCTGGCCTCACTGCTGCAGCCCTTTACCCAGTTTCTGGGGAACTCTAGGGGGAGGGGGTGGGGCTGGAGCAAAGGTCTGTGGGCCCAAGATGCCTTGCCTGGAGCCTGGGCGCCCCGGAGACCCCGGGAGGGTGGTGGATGGGCAGGGTCGAGAGGGCAGGGGTCTTGGGAGAGGCCTTGCGGTGTTCCTGGCAGATGGCCGGGGTTGCAAGCCCTTCACGGAGCCTCCTTGGAGCCTGTGAACCTGGCCTTGCCCGGACCCACCCCAGGCTCCTCTCGGCCCCACAGTCCTGCTCCAAGTTCAGTGCCAAACCAGTCCGTTCCAGCCCACGCGGCTCTTGCTCCTCTGAACTCTTGCACGCCTATAATTACGACTAGCCATATTTTCCGAGGCAAATGTGGAGAAACGGTTTAACAAAGGATCCCTGGGCCGCTTCCAGGGGTCAGAGGCAGCCTGGGAGATGTAGTCTGGACGAAGAGGTATTAAGTCTGGGGCATGTTCACAGTTTTTCAGGAAGACAACTATTCTATTTTATTAATAAATCAAAGCCATCCTAGGAAATATGTGTTGGTCACATGCCAGTCCACATCCCTGGATAAATCACTTGACCCCTCTGAGCCTCTTTCTCCCTTTTTCTCTCCTTTTTTTAAAAAATGTTTATTTATTTTTGAGAGACAGAGCGCGAGTAGGGGAGGGGCAGAGAGCGAGGGAGACGCAGAATCCGAAGCAGGCTCCAGGCTCTGAGCTGTCAGCACAGAGCCCGACGCGGGGCTTGAACCCACGAACCGCGAGATGGTGACCTGAGCTGAAGTCAGACGCTTAACCGACTGACTACGCAGGCGCTGCCCCGTCCCTTCCCCCCCACCATGTTTATTTTTGAGAGAGAGAGACACAGAGCGTGATCGGGGGAAGGGCAATGAGCCCCTGTGTCCTAATCTGTAAAACAGGAACAAAAATGGCCACCTCCCAAGGCTGCTATGGAGATTCAACAAGACAACCTGTCACTACTTCACTTTCTTCCCCTCCCACCTCCACCCACCCAAGAGTTCACGTGCCAAGAGAGCGAGCTCTCCAGAAGGCCCCCCCTTCCCCGGGGAGAATAATTCCTGCTATGCGCCACCCCACCCCCCCCCACAAGTGAGATAAGACAAAGCTGCCTGAGAGGTCTCCAACAGATCCCTGGGTCCTGGGCTATCAGGGAAGCCCTCACTTATCAGAAGGGGAAGCCAACAAAAAAAAGCCCAGAGAGGGGAAAAGGAAGCCATCAAGGAAGATCCATCAGGGTTGAAGAGCCAGAGTTCAAATCCCATTCTGTGACACTGCCCACTGGGTGACTTTCCCACTTGGAGCTTCATTTTAGTGACCCTCCCCTGCCCCCGAGTGTTGTTGTAAGGACCAGCTGGATCATGTACATAAAGGATGTAAAGGATGAGATGGATCGTGTGTGCAGAGTAGCACCAGGGACTCAGAGAGGTCATGGCCGCTCCACGAAGAGAAGTCCTAGCAAGCAGATGGTGGAGGCAGACGCAGGACCCGGGTCTCTGGCTCCTAACACAGGCTCCTTCTCCTGCCATCACGTCACCTCCTTCCCCTCCTTCCCCATGGCTGGGGTACGGGGTGTGGGACTACACAGATGAGGACTCTGGGAGGGTGGCATTAGGCTGGGTCTTTGTCAGGGACTGATCAGGGCCTGAGACCCCAGTCTCCACCTCTGGGACTTAAGGCTAGTCCCTCCAGCGGGTCCTAAGCTCCAGGCAGACCAAGGCTGAGGATGGGGCAGGAAGGGCTGGCAAGCCAGGGGTGCGTGTCCTTGGCAGGGAGAACTCAATCTCCCAGGGGCTCGGGTTACCGGAAATGGTAAATCTCCCACTGCCTGACACCTCCGACCAGGAATGTCTGCTGCCTGAGGGAACATCCTGTCCACTTGCCCCCAGAGAGCCAAGGGACAGCCCAGGACCTGAGCCCACCCTGTGATCCCCACCCTACTCCTGGGGTCTCCGGTTGACCTGTGGGGCTCCCCAGCCAAAGCGTACCTGTCATTCTGAGGCAGTGGGGATGGTTGTAATTGACCGATCATAGAAGAGACGGTTGGAAGGGACACCCCCAGAAGATTGAAAGCCACCCATTCACTCTTGTCAAATGTAGATTCTGAACCCCAAATTTGGGTGAACGTTCTGCTCTCATTGGCCCAAACACAGGAGGTAGCACGTGGGAGCCTTGCGACAGGACTAACCTGGTTGGAAGCCTGGCTCTGCCACATTCCAGCAGGGTGGCTTTGGGGAACTCACTGCACCTCTGGCCGCTCATCTCTGACCAGTGACAAAGCTGTGACGGGGACCCTGTGAAATTCACGGAGCTGACAGTGAGTTGCTTAGCACACGGCTGGGCACAGAGCCAGGACCCAATAAACGGTGGTCATCAGAAGTACTGGGAAGAAAAGGGGAAATAACCAGTAATTGTTAACGTGCACAGGTATGCAGGTAACATGTAGGTTTTCTGCACTCACGGAGCCGACATGAGCCTTGGAGTCAGCTGGACCACAAACTAATACTTGCCAAACGGTGAGAGCATTATAGAGAAAACAGGGCAGGGTGAGGGGGACAGGGGCTGTTTTGGGGAGGGGAGCTGCCATTTTACACAGGTCGATTAGGGAAGGGGGCAGAGATGGGAAGGAAGCTGGGGCATGCGGGGAGGAACGGCACCCTGGGCACAGGGAATAGCAGCTGTAAAGGCCCCAAGGCAGGAATATCCTTAGAATGTTCCGAAAACAGCTAGGAGGCCAGTTACCTAACCTCACAACTAACTGCCCTGAGAGTGAGGTATAATTATCCCCATTCACCAGCAAAGGCTCACGAGGCTCAGAGAGGCTTGCCCAAGGTCACGGAAAAAGTGGCAGGGCCAGTATTCCAACCGTCCTTCTCAGCAAGATGTCCAGGGGAGACCGTCCCCAGAGCTCCCTCCTTCTCAGCAAGATGTCCAGGGGCGACTGTCCCCAGAGCTCCCACGGGGAGGGGCAGGATGGGGAAAAGTACCCAAGTGTCCGAGGTGGAGTTCTGACTCCTTCCGACTGGCTGTGTGATCTCAGGTGTCACATCTCCTTGCTGGGCCTCAGTGGCCTCAGCACTCATGGACCTGAAATGCCTGTTTGTCCACCTCCCAGTTAATGAGGGAGGGGGCCAAAGGGAGGAGGAGGGGAGAACACGATGCTCAGAGGTGACCCTGAGCTTCTCTGGCATCTCAGACCCAAGGCTCCTCACCAGACAGGTATGAATGTTGCATGCAGCCCCTACCAACTTGGACCGCCCAGGGTGACCTCCTGCCTGGCCCCCAAGAGCATGCACCCTGCCTATGCCTGCCCGGGGCCTGGTCCCCACTCAGCACCTGGGGCCCAACCACAGCCGGGAACCCGTCCTGCACTCCAGCCCCAGGTGTCAGACATGCCCCTCACCCTCAGCTCCCGGCGTCCCGACCAGGCAGAGGCCCGTGATCAGCCTTTGTAACCAGGGGTGCCAAAGTAGGCCAGCCGGTGAGGGCACCGGGCCAGACCCTGAGGCCCGGCCAAGTGCAAACAACATGCTTGGCGCCCAGATATGGGAGCGTTAGAGCGGGCAGGCTGCCCACTGCCCCCGTCACAACAAGCCATCACCTCCGTCCTGCCGCGAGGGGCCCAGGCACCTCCGCTGGGAGCAGGGGACTGCCAGGGAGGCCTCCTCCCCCACCCCCACGCCCCAGGAATGGGCAGTGGGAATCTCAGAGGCTGGACATGGAGATTCCAGATGCAGCAGCTGAGCAGGCAAAGCTGCAGAGACAGCTGAGGGGAGTGGGTGGGAAATTAAGGGGGGAAGGGAGGCCTTTTTAACATTATGGGCGGAGTCGGGGAGGGAGAGTCGGAGCCCCCCAGGGGCTGAGGGAAAAGTGGGGAAGGCACAGCACCACACGGGTTCCAAACTGGGACAGGGGAACCGGTAACAATGACAGCAGCCACCCCTTACTGAGTGTGCAAGGCCACCCAGCAGAACTTTGTGCAGGGATGGAAATGTTCTGTTTACAGCCATCCAATAAGGTAGCCACTGGCCACTTGTGGCTACTGAGCACTTGCAGTGTGGCTGAGGCAACTGAGAAGCTAAATTGTTATTCAAAACTTTAACTTTTATTATGTTTAATTAAATCTTAAATTTACTACATAGTCACTGGTGGCCAGAGCTATCATACTGGATAGTGCAGGTTACACCATCATCAACCCATAAATTTTCTTTAAAAATGTTTATTTATTTATTTTGAGGGAGAGAAAGGGCGCAGAAGCAGGGGAGGGGCAGAGAGAGAGACAGAAAGAGAATCCCAAGCAGGTTCTGTGATGTCAGTGCAGAGACTGACGTGGGGCTCGATCTCACGAAGTGAGGTCATGACTTGAGCCAAAATCAAGAGTCAGATGCTTAACTGACTGAGCCACCCAGGCACCCCAACCAATCCTTAAAGCAAGGCTGGAGGTACAGCTGTCTCCACTCTACAAAGGAGGAAACTGAGGCCTGCTCAAGGCCACACGGCTGGCAAGCGGCAGAGGGGAAATCAGAACGGAGGCCTGGCCCTTTCATGACACTCCCCACCCAGGGCTATTATTGTCAACGCTGGAAGGGACTCGCGGAAATTGTACATGTGTGGGCGATAAGGCTGCCCAATTAATCAGGACACCAAGTCTCTTGCTTTTGGCCCGAATTCTGTCAGCTATCCCCGTTATCACACGTTGACCAGAAGCTCAGACAGGCCATTTATAAAAGTCCTTGATTTCTTGACATGAAGGAAAGGCAAAACGATGACAGAATAATCCCAGCCGGTTGAGGAGCCAGTCTTTAAGAAAACTGGGAACCTTCAATGACAAGAAAGCTGGGCTTGGCCTCCCTGACCTTATCACCACAGACCTCAGCAGCCCCAGGCTCCTGAATGCCACTCCCTCTCCCAGGGCACATTTCCTGTCTCTAGGCCTTCATAAATGCTGTTCCCTCCTCCTAGGATGCTGTTCCTATGCCTCCCAGTCTAATCTACGCATCCATCCTTCAAGGCCAGGCTAAATTACCACCTCCGCTTTGAAGTCTTCCGGGACCCCCCACGAAGACATCTTTCTCTCCCACACATTCATACGACTTAATTTCTACCTTGTAGAGGACTAGAGATTTGGTCTTAATTATAGCCAAGAGAGTAAATGTCTCTACTCTCCTGCTTGAACCAAAGCTCCTTCAGGACAAAAACCAGCCTGAGTTTTCCCCCCTTATGTATATTTTAACCTTTAGACACGTCCCAATGCTGAGCAGCAGCTAGGATATTAATTAGACATTTACTAAAATATATTGAATTATAATAGTGGCTTAGAAGTCTGGGGACTCAATTTCTTATGGCTCGGCCCTCATCTCCTGTGATCCCCACAGGCAAGTCCCTTTCTTACTCTGGACCTCGATTTTCACATCTGTAAAATGGAAGGCAGTGATAGTATCTGTTTCATTGGGGGATTATTTGAACTTCTTATATTTATTTAACAAACACTATGTGCCAGGCACTGGACAAATATCTTCGTAACAATCCCATGAGATAGGTATTATAATTACTATCTCTGTTTTATAGAAGAGGAAGAAATGGGCAGGAGAATTTAATAGATAAAAGAGATAATGCAAGCGTGTGGCCCAGGGTACATGCTAAATATATGGCAGTAACACGTTCATTTCTGTATAATAAAGGGTCTACAGAATCAGGGGAAATGTAGGGTATTTCCTCAGGGCCAGGCACATAGTAAGTGTTCCTCTAAATATTTGCTGCTTGGGGCGCCTGGGTGGCTCAGTCGGTTGAGTGTCCGACTTCGGCTCAGGTCACGATCTCGCGGTCCGTGAGTTAGAGCCCCGCGTCGGGCTCTGGGCTGACGGCTCAGAGCCTGGAGCCTGCTTCCGATTCTGTGTCTCCCTCTCTCTCTGCCCCTCCCCTGTTCATGCTCTGTCTCTCTCTGTCTCAAAAATAAATAAATGTTAAAAAAAAATTTTTTTTTAAATTAAAAAATAAAATAAATAAATATTTGCTGCTAGATGAACTCAGTCTCAAATGTACCAATAATGGTCAGGACGACCCTAACTAAAGCCCTTGACCTGTCAGGCAGTGGCCACTGTCTTTACCATCAGAGCACATCCGTAGAGAACCCCTTTCCCGCCCCTTTCTTTCTCCAAGGATGGGAAGTAGGTAATGACTTTGGAGTGACCTCTGTCTAGCTGTGCTAATCCCATGGGTGAATGGAGATAAGAGAGTCTGATTAAGTCTCAAGGGCACAGAATACTCTTGACTTTCTCCAGTCCTGCCAGGGGCTTTGACATTCCTCTCCCCAGCTCCAGCCCAGCCCAAAAGAGGGCAAGAAGGAATAGAATTTGGGAAGAGAATGAACACGGATGGAGATTCCACGCTGGCTCTGTCTCTGTGCCTCAATTTTCACAACTGCCAAATGACAGTAATTCTCACATCGCAGGGGTGGTTCTCAAGATCAGGTGAGACCACGTGTGTAAAGCAGAGGTTCTCCAGCTTTACTGTCCCCAAGGATCTCCTCAAGGATCTCTTGGCGATCCTGTTTACACACACGCTCCGATTCAGAAGGTTTGGGCGAGGCCCCGACTGCTGGAGCGTGCACCATTCTTTGAGTGAGAACAGCACCTTGCATAGGTTATGATAAAAGTTAGCTCTGCTCTTTCTTCTAGAGATTTAATCCTTAAGAAACATCTCTAGGGGGCTGGGACCGTTATTTTGCCACTGATGACACTGAGGTCCATTGAGACTGAGTGACTCACCTCACGAGGCAAGAAAGAGGCAGAAATCAAGTCCGGGGATCCATCTTTCCCAGGCATCACGCCATCCCAAGCCCCACCCATAAGCAGTGGCCAGACACACAGAGCTGAGGACACAGCAGCCCTGCCCCTCAGCCGCATCGCCAGCCCCTGCTGGGCCAGCCAGGCTTCCGGGCAGGGCCCCAGGCTCCCCCAAAAGAGGCCCCGGGCCATCACTTTCCCTCCCCCCACCCCAGACAACTTCCAGCAGTCACCCCCTCCATCGCCTTATAAAGTGGCCAGAGCTGCTCCTCTCCAAGTTGCAGTTAATTTTATATGGACTGAATCCACTGTCATCTCGCTGCACCCTTAGCCTCATTGCTTCACACATTCCTTCTGGAGCAACATTACCTAATTTAACCATAGCCCCTGCTCTCCGGGACTCTCAAAATAGCAGCTGCCAGCGGGAATACGCCCTAATGTTATCAAAATAAACAATTCTCCCTCCTCCCCCACTTAGTCTGCACCAACCTCAGGACCCAGCCCCTGGGAGTGGGGAACCAGCGGCTCGGAGATTGAGGGGGCCGGGGGGAGACCCAGAGAGCCTGCCAAAGCCCTGTTCTCTCCATCCACCCAGCTCTCTCGTATGCCCTCTTCAAACACGTTCCTGGGATCTCCCCATGCCCCGCCTCCCCTCATATCCCCCAGTCATGGGCCCAAAATCCATGGGTCGCTGCTGCCCTGGTTTTGCCCAAGACTGGGATTCAACTTTCACTTTCTCCTAATAACAAAAACTACAATAGTAACCATTTCTTCCATTCCCCGGGTATTCATTACCGGGTATTCACCTACTTTTCGCACGTTGGCCTGCTGACACCCGGGAAGCTGGGATTAGCGTTCTTTTGTTTCAGGTCACGAAAGGGGTGCTCAGAAAGGTGAAGCGACTCGCCCAGGGTCACACAGCCCAAAAGTGCCAGAGTTGGGGTGAGAAGCCAAGCCCGGAGGCCCCGAAGGCCCAGCCGTCATACCACCTTCTGGCTGGGACTCCCCTGCAGGGTCCGAGCCTCGGAGAGAAGGAGCACACGTGTTCTTACGTGCCAGAAGGAGCTTGCTCACCCGGTATATTACTGTAGGGTCTGCTTACGCGGCTGACACCAAACCACGGGGGCCTATTATGCCTAGCTCACATTTCACCCAGATCCTATGGGCCCTAAGTCTGTCCCCAGGGCCCCAGGGGCACAGGCTTGCCTGTCAATCTGTCTCCGAGACCCTGCCTCCTGCTCCCCACCCGTCCCGCCATGTGCCGCCGTGTGCCTTTGAGCTGGGCTACCACATTAAAGCAGGGAACACCCAAGCTGACATACCTTGGGCGCAACCGGTGGTTAACGAGCTGCAAGGGCGGGCCTCCCCGTCCCCCGCTGCCCAGAATAATCATTAACCGTGACAGAGCCGAGGCAGGAGCCCAGGCGGCGGCTGGGATGCTGAGGCCCCTGGTGCTCGAGGGGGTGGCTTGGACCACCTGACTTCCTCAGCTGGCCACAAAAGCTCAACCTGGTATCACTAGGGCAGGCAGTCCAGCCAGTGCCGTGGGGGCACTTACAGAAGCCCGAGGTCTCTCTTCACTCACAGCCTGTCCTGCCCCGCTCCCCTCCCAACACTATGAAGACCCCTAAGTGAAGAGCTGTAGACGGGAGGATGGACCCTGGGGCTTGGGGCCTTCTGAAAGGGTGGGGGCAGAACAAAATGGAGCCCCCAGGTTTACCTAGTACCAAGGACCAGAGGCAATTTTCAAACTAATGGTTCCTGTCATTTGTCAACTGTCTCTTCTGGCTGCAGGAGAGTTATATGATCTCTAGTCTTCACCAAAACCCTGTGGAAGACGGTATTACCAATCCCAGCTGACAGATGAGGCTCAGAGAGGTTAAGCCACCGGCCCAGCATCATAGAGCAGTCAGCAATGGAACTAGGGCAGGAGGCATAGCATAGCCGTGAGTCCTGCCAGGGCAAGAGCTGAGCCTTCTGGAAGATGGGATCTGGACAAGGTACCTGAGGCCAGCAGGAGGCGGGATGGTGGGGGGTGGTGAGGAGGCTCTGGAGCAGTGAAGGGGGAGGGGTGGAACCTGCACCCCCCTCCCCCAGTTGTTCTCCATCCTCCTCTGTTTAGAGAATTCCCTTCAGTTGCTCAGGTGAAACGAAGGTGAGGCCCAGGCAGGCTGAAAGCTTTGATCTTATCACACATTCCTGCCCCAGCCACCCCTTCCCTTCTCCCCACCTCCCCCCACCCCCACCCCCCATCCAGGAGGTGGAAAACCAGGCTGACTTAACTCTTTCATCCCACTTCCTGAAACCAAATCCAGGCCAGAGCTGGTCTCTGCCTCCCTTCCTCTCTCCCGGGAGGGGCAAAAGAGGACCAAGGAGGAAAGCAGGAGCTTCAGACCCACCCTCCTCATTCAATGTCACAGAGCCCCAAACCTGAACTCTGTGTGCAGCTCTCATTTCTCCTAAATTAAAATCACCAGGGGCACCTGGGTGGCTCAGTCGGTTAAGCATCTCTGACTTCAGCTCGGGTCACGATCTCACGCTCCGTGAGTTCGAGCCCCGTGTCGGGCTCTGTGCTGACAGCTCGGAGCCTGGAGCCTGCTTCAGATTCTGTGTCTCCCTCTCTCTCTGCCCCTCCCCTGCTCATGCTCTGTCTCTCTCTGTCTCAAAAATAAATAAAAACATTAAAAAAAAATTTTTTTTTAAGTTAAAAAAAAAAGTCACCAGACACAGCATAAATAGCCCCTGTGCTTTTCCACATCCATGAGCTCATCTGAGGCTCACGACAAAACTGGCCTGCTCTCCTCTCCAGCCCTGTGGGTCTTCTCACCTGCCCCAGTCCAGGGGGAGCTGTGTCCCCCAGTCCCCTCTTCCCACAAGCTAATTTCAAGGGGAACAGACTGAAGTAACTGGAATAACAGATGGGGGCTAAGACAGAGTCACAAAGAGTCCAGCTATCTCCCAGAGATTGAGTGGCCCTGAAAACCTGCTCTTGTAGCCTCCTCCCCCACAACCCATGCCTTTTATCGACTAGTCCACCACCCAGCTGGTCTCCCTGTCAGACTATAAGCTCCATGAATCCGTGGCTGGTTATACCTAACCCAGGGCCTGGCGCAGAGCTGACACTCCATAAATGTTTGCTGAATGAACGAATCAGTGAATGGTCCCCTTTTGCATCTGGAGAAAATTAAGCTCAGGGAAGTTACAGGACTTGCCCCGGATCACACAGGCAGGGCCAGGAGGGGTCCAGGAATCTGTGGCCCTGAACCTAATGCCCATTCACTAAACGTGGACAGCACCCCAGATGTTAGCTCAGCAGCAGGTACCCAAGGGGCACAGGGGTGAACCGATGTGGACAAACCCCTGCAGGTGTGATCCCAGGCCCACAGGAGAGGACAGGTTAGGAGGTCTAAGGGAGCAGGCAGCCATGTCCTCCATCTGGCTCCCTGCTGCAGGGCCTGGCACCCGTGGGCTGGTAGCAACCATGAAGGAAGGCATGGGATTGGCAACATGGTAGGCTGTGCAAGGTGGCTACCTCCCCAGGCTCCAAAGAATGGAATGCCACCATCTCTTGAGGGGAAGCTACCAGCTTTCTCCAAGAACTCGACGTTCTGTTCCTCTGAGTTGGCAGGAGGCCGAAGAGAAAGAGCAGAGTCCATTTTGTGGGTAGAAAAATCAAAGCCCAGGAAAGATGGTCAGTAGTTGGCTGGCAGCTAAGTGGAGGCCCAGGCCCTGACCTCCTGCCTCCTGGTCTGGCCAGGTAAAGGGTGGGGGACTGGGATGGATATCAGCTATCTCGGTAGCTTCCTCTCATTCTTTTCCTCCGTGTTAATGACTCCAGCAGCAGGCCAGGGCCTTCCTGCCCACACACTTGACAACAATGTGAATCTAGAGACGACGGGGACGCACGACTTCTGGACCCTTGCCCCAGACGCCTTCTTGCTCCACCAGCCAAATCCTCTGCTTGCTCTGCGAGCCCCGCTTCCTCCAGAAAGCCTTCCAGATACCTCAAGCCGAACTGATCTTCCCCTTCCCTGGCAGTCTGCTCCTGCCTGCACTGCGAGTTGCACTGGGTGCTTATGGTTCATGGGTCCTGCCTCCCCAAGACCTAGAGATCCTGGAGAGAAGGGACCCTGCCTCTAATTTCTTGCAGGAGGACGGACAGAGGTGGATTCAGCTCCTACCTTCCTCTGTACATGGCTGTGTGATCTTGGGCAAGTCACTGCTCTCCACTGAGCTGTTTCCCATGAGAAATGGAGGTATATTCCCAACTACATGGGAGAGTAGACAATGCAGATAAAACACCTATAACACAATGTCTAGCACACAGTAGGTCCTCAGGCAATGAATGAATGAATGAATTCCTGACTCTTCCACTGCACAAGGATGCTCAAATGACACAGTTTGGGACTCACACGTAGATTACGCTCCCAGCCGGGGCACGAGGTTCTGTGCCCTGTGTTTCACCAGGACTGAGGCGGGCAAACGGATGGCTCAGAGCAGGCCCCACTTGGCAAAAATTCACTTAACTCCAAATGGCAAAACCTGCAGGCCCCATAAGGAGCTTGGGATGTGACTGAGAAGGATCCAGGTTCTCAAGGGTCTCAATCCCAGGGAAAGCCAAATCCATTTCCCGACGGAATGTTATCATTAAGTTGGGATGGAGGCCAAGGGGCAAAAGGCACCCAAATCTGTGAAGTAGGAGCTGGATAAGCCCACATGGCAGATACGTGGTTTTCTGTACCCTCCGCCAAGACCAGCCCGGTTCACCTCCTCCATGTAGCCTGTCGTGACTACACTAGCCCTCCCAGACTGCCCCTTCTCTACACCCAACAGGCTGGATCCACTGGGAGAGGGATGACGACTTTGGAGGCAGACAACCTGGGCTCCCCTCCCAGCTGTGACACGTACTAGATGGATGAATTGAGCCAGCCGTTCCCCTGCTGTGCCTCAGTTTCTCCCTCTGCAAAATGGAGATAAGAAGGCCAGCCTCAAGATTGCTGGGAGCATCATATGCAACAATGCCTGGAGGGAGAGAGCTCCGTGTGTGGCTTGTTTCAAGAGAGGATGGCTTTTTTTTTTTTTTTAGTGTTTATTTATTTTTGAGAGACAGAGAGAGAGTGCAAGTGGGGGAAGGGCTGAGAGACACACACAGAACTTGAAGCAGGCTCCAAGCTCTGAGCTGTCAGCACAGAGCCCAAAACAGGGCTCGAACTCATGAGCCGCGAGATCATGACCTGAGCCAAAGTCGGATGCTTAACCGACTGAGCCACCCAAGCACCCAGAGAGGGTGGTGGTTTTTAATCAAGAGAAGGCATGTGTGCTCACTGAGCACTAGCTGACAATCTAGGTGCCTGAGGTCACTGGGGAGGAGAACTTGGAGGACCCAGGGCAGAGTAGACACTGGTCTGTCCTCAGGAAACTCCTAGGTCTCTGTTCTTCTGGCCCAAGGGTCACAGGAAAGCAAACAGCAGAGGAGGGAGAAAAGCCTGTTAAGTGACAGAGGCCACTGGGGCTAGGATTTATGAAGCCAGAATTTCAATCCATCCAGCCCAGTGAGGCATCCAAGAAGAGGCATGATCCCAGTTCGCAACTATTTGAAAACTGGAACCGCCAAACAAGGAGAGGGGATGAGTCAGCTGGGGTGAGGGGGGGAAGCCAGCGGCAGCAGGATGTGGGGCCAGAGCTGGCTCCTTGGGGGTGAGCATGGGGAAGGCAGGGAAGGGAGAGGCGGGGGCAGAGACCCAGAGGTGGGCTGGGAAGGGGCCAGAGGCAGCTGGGAATTCCCAGCCCTGTGCCAGGAGACCATCTGTGGGGTCACCCGAGGCCACCTCTCAAGTCCTCCCCCTGCCCAGCCCCAGGCTGCTGCCCCCCTCCCCAAACTGGGACTGGGGAAAAGATGGGGAAAGACGCCAGATGTGACAAAATGAGACACCTGGACGTGACGCACCCTAGTGGGGAAGGGGCAGGTCTCAGCAGCCCAAGGCACAGGGTGGAGGGAGAGGTCACCGTGCACTTGTGAGTCTCTTTCCCTTAGCCCAAAGGGGTCAGAACTAGGGCTGTGCAGCCCCACAACCCTGGCAAGTGACCTGCTGCAGGCTCCCTCGGGGCTCCCCGGGCAAGGTCTTATCTCCTCGAGTGCGGGCCCAAAGGAGAGTGGGGCTGGGACAGGGTCCCGGGAAGCCCCCTGGCCACTCCCTTTAAGATGCATGGACATCCTCTCTGCACCCATGGGAGCCACACGGCCACGCCTCTGGTTGCTCAGAGCCCAACTGCACACATCTGGGAAGGGGACAACGCGTCCACAGGCCCCAGCCTTTCCCAGGCCACACCCCGGGGTGTGCCCCCCTCCTGCTCCCCCACCAGGAAGGAACAATCAGGGTGGAAGGGTGGACTCTGTCCTGCAGCTGCGGCCTCAGTGGGGGAAGGGGGGCAGTGACAGATCAGATGCAGTTCCATCCAGGGCTCCTGGACTGAGAAAGAGGAGAGGAGAAATGGCTTCCATCTGCTTGGTCAGTGCGGGGTCTGGGTCAACAGCTGGCAGCAGTTCTGATCAGGAAAAGTGTGCCCTGCTGGGCACCGGGAACCCGCAGTCAAATGTCGCTCCGGCTTAGCCCTCAGCAGGAACGATACTAACACAACAGCTCCATTTGTCAAACACCAATTCCACTGCGCACAGCAAGCCAGGGGCGTCTGCAGGGTCTCGTGTCCACCAGGGAAACAAGCATCATGATCCCTACTTCTGACCCGAGGCTCAGAGAGATGAAGGAACTTGCCCAAGGTCACACAGCCAGTTGGGCCGCACTAAGACTTGAAGGCAGGGCCCTTTGAGCCCACACTTTCCCTCGATCACAGGACCCAAGAGAAAGGGGTTCCAAGTCCAGTGAGGACACAGACAGGCGGAAGATGGCAGTGTGGGCACCCCAGCTTGTCCCACATGCTCCGGGTCTCAGCACAGTGCAGTGGCAGGGAAGGACAGCTGCCCTGTGCCCATGGGCCAAAGCAGCCCCTTCTCAATCCTCTGCAAGGAGCCTGGGCCTTATTGACCGGCCGGCTTCTCCCAAGGCCATTGATTTATTCACTGGATAAATGTTCACCTACTATTGCTGGGCACTGGGCAAATTGCACTGAATAAAATCTGAGTCTATGTCCTCATGGAGCGTCCATGCTAAACTGGGGGGAAGGCGGTAAATTCTAAATAAACGGACAAATACCTAAGCATGAGCTCAGGCCGTGGGGTTCTAAGGAACCAGCCGGCAGCTCCTTAGATGCATCCTCAGCAAGACGTCCCCCCCCACCACACACACACACCTGCTCCACAGGCCAGTGCAGAGGCCCCAGCTTGGGCTGGGTGTGCGTGGGGTGCTGCTGACTGCCCCCGCTCTGAGTCCGCCCCCTGCTGCCCCCATCCCTATGCCCGCCCCCTCCAACACACCCTGGAGTTTTCCCATCTCAATTAGTGGCTGCTCCTTCTGGAGATGCTCACGCCAAAGACCGTGGAGACTTCCCAGACTCCTCTCTTTCTGTCCCGCCCCTTCCCCAATCCATCAGCAATTTCCTGTCAGCCCTACCTTCTAGATACACTCAGGATTCGGCCGCCTCGTCCCAACTCCATCGCTCTGGTAGGAGTTCCCATGGTCTCTGGCCTGGATCTCGGCTTGCTTGCTTTTGCCCTTGACCCTCCGCATTCTCTTCTCTGCACGGCAACTAGAGTGACCCCTCATCTCACTCAGAAGCAAAGGCCTTCTCGTGGCCCGGGCTCGGCACATCAGCCACGCTCCCCCCGACCCATGCCACATCGGCCTCCTTGTTTTCCGCAGGTATGCTGGACGCATCCAGGCCTTTCCATTAGCTATTCCCTCGGCCCTTTCCCTAGGTACCTGCATGCTTCTGTTCAAGCGTCATCTTATCAGAGGCTTTTCCTGATCCCTCATCACTCTGTACCCTCTTCCCGGCTTTATTTTTTTCATCTGAGCGCTTACTGCCCTCCAACATATTATATTTATTATCTGTCTTCCCACACGAGCTATAATGCAAGTAACACGAGGGGAGGGAATTTGACTTTTTGTTCTCTGCTGTAACCTCGGCGCCTAGAACCCCATCAGGTACTTAGAAGATACTCGATAATCCTTGTTGAATACATTCTACATCTACCACACACCTGTAGGGGACTTTAGTTCATGGGATATTTAATCACATACATCAGTGGTCCGTTCATTCATTCAACACACACTGCAAGCCTTTGTGCACCAGATAGACGCCCCCCTAAAATCCAGAGAACAGAGAAGCAGGGTGCCCTCCTCCACACCTCAGGGAAAGGGCTCCGGGAGGTAGTCGGGAGCTGGTCCTAAGGACACGTCAGGGAGGCCACAGGGATGTTCCTAGGTCCCTGCGACTCTGGCACAGGTGGGCGTGGGGAAAGGTGGGGAGGGTGGGTTCTGGGGGCCGCCGACACTTGAAAGCCTCACATTCCCAGGCCTCAAAGAGCCGCCTTGTTCCCAGGGCTTACGTGATGGTGCCCCTAGCCCAGCCACCCCCAGCAGCCATGAGCCGCTCCCCTCTCAAGGCCACTATTGACACGGACCCAACACCAGCAGTGAGGCTGGCGTCTCCCCGCAAAGCGAGTTCCACACATTCTTCTAGGTTTCAGTCAGCCAGCTCTGGGCGCTGGGGCGGCCAGCAGGCCAGGGCCAGGCCCTGGGAGCAGGAGGGGGCAGCAGGGCCAAAGGGGCCAAGGCCTGGATTGGGGCAACATGCCAGCTGGGTAGGATCCTCAGCCCAGCCTCCCTCTTCCCGGCAGGAGGGAGATGGGGGCAAGACCAGGGTCGGCCCTGGGGGGAGGGGGCATTGTGCTCACCATATCCTTGGGAAGCTGCTGGGGGATGGGGTCAAGTTCGCCCATTCTTCTTCTAGCCTGACCTCTCACATCTGGGATGGACTGGGGTGGGGGGCAAAAGGCCAGAGCTGAGAGCCCTTCCTGCACCTCCCAAGTGGCTTGAGGGTCCAGAATCTATGTCTGGCTTCCAAGTGACCTCTGAATCATGGCTCTGTATCTTTCCACATCTTGGGCAGCCTTTCTGACTCTCCTGAGATTCTCGCCCCAAGGCCAAGCAGCCTGGGAACCTCTGCAGACTCGCCCTAAACCTTGGGCCCCCAGGCGCCAACCAGGGAACCCAGTGAGGGCTCCATGCAAGGCACCTAGCCTTCTTCCCCCTCACTCCCCACACAGGGTAGGGCCCAGCCTGGCCCACTTGGGCCTTCAAGCTTTGGGAGTAATTCGACAGTTTATAGGATCTCAGGGAAAACTTGACGAGGAGACTAATTAAGAAACCTACAAACGAACGGGTAGTCCCATAAATGACTGCCCTGGAGTTAAGTCTCTCTAGGCTCCTGCCAGGATAGGCATCCCCAGGAGGCCCCAGGATACTGAGGCATGCTCATCCTGAGTACCTCTGTCCCCAAAGCCAGACCTGAATACTCCTTGTCTGAGGGAGCCTCTGCACTACCTCAGACCTGAGTTCTTACTTTTATCAACATCGGTGACAACGGTTTGATTCACAACTACTGCCTGCTACAAACAAGTGAGATAGGACTCAGAGTGGCGAGGAGAGCTTTGTCTGGCGTCAAAGCCTGGCTCATGGTACCACTGAGTATGTGTGTACTGTGAGCCACTGGGCAAGTTATGCAACCTCTCTGTGCCTCGATGTCCTCTGCTTAGAGAATGGGGACCACACTACTAGCTATGGTTTAATGCATTCAACAGATATATTGACTGAGCACTTACTACCTGCCAGGTGCTAAAGACAGAGCAGCAGAACAAAAACACACAAGGTCCTGCTGTCATGGAGCTTAAATTGGTGATGGGGGGCAGGGAGGAGAGAGAGAACTAAGTAAACAAATACATGTCAGATAGTGACAAGAAAGAAAAAGCAGTGTAAGGGGACAGAGTATGTTGGGCAGAATAGTCAGAGACTTGAAGGAAGACAGGCAGAGGGTCATGTAAATATTTGAGGGACAAATGTTCTAGGTAGAAGGAACAGCAGATGCAAAGGCCCTGAGGTGGCAGTGTGTTTGGCATATTCGGGAAACAAAGACCAGTGTCACTAGAGTGAGTAAGCAAGGGGAAAGTTGGCAAGAGGAGAGATTGTAGAGGGAGTGGGGGAGGCCAGATCCCAAAGGGCCTTGTGGACTATATCAGGTCAGGGGCGTGGGTCTGATGGTGAGCAACGCGGGGAATGCTGGGAGATTCTGAGCAGGGGAATGACATGGGAGAATTTGTTGAGAAACTTTGTGCCTGGCAAACTGTAGGCACTCGACAAGTGTTAACTATCCATATTATTTTGTTATCATATGACCTGGCACCCTAGCACCTCCCTCCCTACCACCTCAAGCCCTCAACCCAGTCACCTTCTGCCACCTTCCTTTCACCCTGTCTTCCAGGCTGCGCCTCAGACCCACGGATCCCAACTTGCCTGTGTTCAGCCTGAGAACAGGCCCGGGCCAAGCCAGGCGGGGGCCACTACTCCCCACACACAGGGAGCGGGGCCATCTCTGCCCCTTCCAGCCTCCGCCTCCCTCTATGACCTATAGCCCTCCCTCTGGAAATCCCCAAGGCACACTCGTTACAACCCCTTCCCACCAGCAAGTCTGGGGCAAGGGGAGGGGGCATGCAGAGCATGCCAGTTATGTCCAGGGGAGTCTGAGATGGTGCTACCCCTGAGGGAAGGGGAGGCTCCTCCATTTCCTGCCCGCCCACAGTCTCCCTGGTGAGGAAACCCAGGCGAGGCAGGAAACAGGTATCTCAGTGACTTCCCTCCGCAGCCCTGGAAAACACCGTAATCACGGCAGCCCCCTCAAGATTCCGGTCTCCTGGCAGGACTGGCCCCAAGAAAGGAAAGGCTAAGGTCCCAGCAGGAAGAAAAGGGGTCAGCAGGCCAAGGCAGGCGCTGAGTCACCCGGGCCTGGCCCCCACCCCCAGCAAGCCTCTCCACCTCCTCTGAACTGAAATTACTCCCACACTTAATCACAGACCACCGCTTCCTGTCTCCTGCCCCCAGGGAGGTCTTGAGCTCCCTAAGGACCACCTTACCTTCGCTTGTGTCCTATCCTCACCCATGCACTGTTGGCTTGTGGATGTGAACCAAAGGGCGGAAAAGATAAAGGGCAGTGGGCGAAGAAGAGCCCAAGGCTTGCTGGGGCACTGGGTTAGGAGCCTGATGTCATTTAAAAAATGTACCACGAACTCCTTACCCCATTTTACAGATGCGGAAACTGAATGCTCAGGAAGAAGAAACTGCCTCAGATCACAGGCTAGAAAATGACAGAGCTGGGATTCAGCTTTTGTGGGTCCATGAGACTCCAGAAGCCAAGATCTTTCCAGCTCTCCACCATCAGCCGGGGGGTGGGACACTGAAGACCTCGGTGTGGTTGCTGACAAGACCATAATCCCACAGGATTGGAACTGCCTATTTACCCATCTCAGTTCTGGGAAAGCAAAGACAGGACCTATTCTTGCTCACCCGTAAACCCCAGCCAGATGCGCTGGTATGCAGTAGGTGCTTAGCAATATCTGCCGAATGAATGAACCCTTGAACCCCCACTGACTGTCATGGAACGCTGCTCAATGAAGATATGTTGAATGAACAAGTGAATGAGATGATTGGCTGCAATCTGGAATTTCTGTTGAAATTCCTCCCGCACACAGCAAATAGCTCCACCCTCCTCCTCACTCTGACCACTGTAGAACCCAGCATTCAGGAGCCCCTCCGCAGAGGCAGAGCTGGGGGAGTTTCAGAAAAGGAAGACATCCCATGTGCTAGGTCGGTGCCTACTTTTTTGGAAAAGTAAAGATCAAGTTCAGATGGGGACTGGGAAGCAACTGGTCGGGCCCTGCTGGATGTGCAGGGGTGAGAGGCTGAGAGAGGGGATTAAGGAAGCCCTGCAGACAGGGAGTGGGGGAGGAGAGTTGCTAGGTGGGCGGGGCAAGAGAGCTGAGGGGTCAGGTCTGGGGTGAGGGCTGAGCACAGACGTGAGATAGAGGTGGCAGGGATACAGTCACTGGGTGAACACCGGCTTAGAAAAGCCCCTCTCTTGGCTCTGAGAAGGGGAGGGAAGAGGGCAGTGGCAGGGACAGGGACCACCTAAGATCACCTCAAAGAGGGTGGGGGTGGCTCTGTGGTTCACCAGGGCAGGCCCAGTTCCCCAAAAGTGCCCCCACCCACATCTGCCACCAGTGGCCTGCCCACTGCCCCTGCCCCACCCTTCTCGAGTTCACTCAGGTCCTCAGAGCGTCTTCTGGCCAAGCATTCTTTCCCTCTGCATGGGCCCATCCAAGCTCAGAGCCGGGAACCGGGCTGTAATGGCAGGCCTCCCCTGCACCTGAGGACCCGGGAAGAGGACAGTGGGAGACAGACCCACTGAATATCCGCCAGTTAACAGGCCAAGCACCAGGCACTTTCATGCGCCTTCCATCCAGTCCTGCCAACCACCTTCAAGCTATATGTACTTGGAGGTCATGCATTTTGAGTTCCCTTTGGCCTTGTAGGCTGGTCTCAGAAAGGTTAACTAGCTTGCCGGAGGTCACACAGCTACTCCAGAAAAGGACAGGGATGGATTCAAGCCCTGGGCTGCAGGACTCCAAGGCCTGTGGGTGTTTCACACAAACCTCAGCTGTGTCCGAAGTGGTTCTTTACTTGTGCCTGCCTGGTTACTAGCTCCCCAACGGGCCAGACGGCCTGGTAAAGTTCCAGTGAGGATTGATAGGCTCCCCATCACCAGAGAGTGCCCCCTTTCCAAGTTGGCACAGAGAGGGGTGCCCTTGCCCCGCCAAGTTCCCGCCCTGCTCGAAGTTTCTCCGCCTGGTCCTCAGGAATGGCAGGCCGGGCCATGCCTAGAGCGACTGGGAGACTCGGCAACGTGGCCGGGCGACCCATGGGCTCTCCCGCGGGCCGGCCCCGCCCCCGACCCCACGCAAGGTTCCCTGGACGCCCCTCGGGACTGCCCCACCGCGGAGGGTGGCGCCGGCCTGTGCCTGCCCGGGGTCCCTGGCGGGCGCCGCAATCCCGAGCCAGAGTCCCAGCCAAGTTGGCGGGCGCGGCGAGCGGGGCCCGGGGCGCCCCCCGCCCCGCACACTCACCGCGAGCAGCCGCCCGTGCAGCAGCAGCGCCAGCAACAGCGCGCCCGCCGCCCGCTGTCCCATGGCCCGGCCGGCTCCGCTCGCTCTCTCGCTCGGCGCCCGCCCGAAGCCGCCCGCTCTCCAGCCTGCGGAGTCCTCGGGACGGCGCGGCCCGCTCCCGCCGCCCCCACCCCTCCCGCCGCTCGCCCGCCCCGCCCCGCCCCGCGGCCGGCCGCCCCGCCCCCGGGCGCCAGGCCCCACCCCGGACCGCCCCGCCCCGCCGCTCCAGGCCCCGCCCCCGGACCGCCCCCGGACCGCCCCCGGACTGCGGGCGCCGCTCGCTGGAGCCCGAGCCCCCGGCGCAGCCAACTGGGCCTTTGTCTGGGCCCCCAGCCCCCTCGGCGCGAGCCGCGGCCCAGCCCGGCTCCCCGCCAAACCCGGCCTGGAGTGCGGGATGGGACGGGGCCCTGCGCGCCGACACCGGCCGCGGCTCCTCGCGCACGCGACCCCAGCACGGACCACACACCCCCCTTTCGCACCCGGCGCCGGGACTCCTCACTCGCGCGCCCAGAAGTCCGCGCGCTCTCACACACGCCGCCTGCACACGCGCACCCGGGCACGTTCACACACACGCCAAGCTGGCCTCCCCCCACCTTTCACACTCGCGCACGTTCACGCCCTGGCCCCCCGGCCGACTATCTTCACGCGCTCAGACGCACACATGGTCTTTTCAGAACTGTCACCTCTGCAGGTGACATAGCGGACACGACTTTCACACACTCAGCCGCTCACGTCCCTATTCACACATTTACACGGACTCACAAGGGAATCCCCAGACCCGAAGTGTAAGGACGTGTTTTCGTACACAAATGCCACACAGGCCTTTTGCTCGCACACATGCTGGCCCGTCTTTTTTACCTTTTCTCCTACGCTAACTGCAGCGATTTATTAATTTTTTTTAACGTTTATTTATTTTTGGGAGACAGGGAGAGACCGAGAATGAGCAGGGGAGGAGCAGAGACAGAGGGAGACACAGAATAGGAAGCAGGCTCCAGGCTCTGAGCTGTCAGCACAGAGCCGGACGCGGGGCTCGAACCCACAAACCGCGAGATCACGTCCCAAGCCGAAGTCGGTTGCTTAGACTGAGCCACCCAGGCGCCCCTAACCGCAGCGCTTTACAGTGCGCCCTAGAGAGCGAACTGAATTGCCCCTCGCACGCACCATTTTCCCCACCAACCACTCACGGACCCACTTGCATGGACGTAAATCTCAGCCCCCGGCGCCACAGACCCCCGAGTCCCACACGCAGGCCCAGACACAGACCCTGTCAAAGCCCTAGTCACAGATGCTTGGGTGGTAAGTCCCAGTCCCCGATGATCCACCTCTGACACAGACCCACAGACAGCACACTCGGCCATGCCACTGGGCCTCTCTGCCTGGCTCGGGTCTCCTTTCTGCCTGAAAATTTCCAGGGCAACCCAGGCTCATGGGTGGAGAGAAAACCGGCCTGTGTGTGCGTGTGAGCATGTAGCGTAGAGGAAAACCTTTTGAGTAATGATAGAGGAAGGAGAATAAAAACTGAAGTTTCCATTGTTTCCTGTGAGAGTTGCTAGGTTCCAGAGACTCATGGCTGGGTTTGCAGCCAGGAGTGAGGTGAGCTGTGGACAGAAGGAAATGCCCAGCTAACCGGGCGGCACCAGGCCTGGCTCCGGAAGGCATGTTCCCTGTGATAGGGGCCTGCAGGCTCCCGGTCACTCTGTGGCCTCCCATCTAGGCGCCTGGGGGATTGAGAAAATGCTGGCGTCCCGACCCCCATCCCAGACAGATGCTCCATCCCCCAAAAGATTGGGTTCTTCACCCTGTGGGGCCTATTTCTGGGGGACCAGCTCAGAGCTGTAAAGGACAAACACTACATCTGCAGTGCTTTGGTCAACTCCCTGGCCCCAACCCAGATGCCAGGCACAACACCGAGGAAGGACTGTTACTGCTCCAAACAGGGAGATACAGGTAGACCGAGGAGGGATGTCTGATCTTGGCCCTTGGTGAATCCCTAATCTGGTGGCAGGAAGCAAGAGGATATAGTCCCCTGTCCTCATGCTGTTCTCAGTCTGATAGAGAATCCCACCCCTCCCGCCTCACTGTGCAATCCTGAGCAAATTAGTCAACCTTTTGAGGCCTCAGTTTCATCATCTAGAAAATAGGGAAAGGGGGCACCTGGATGGCTCTGTTGGTTGAGCATCTGACTCTTGGTTTCATCTCAGGTCATGATCTCACCGTTGATGAGTTCGAGCCCCGTGCTGGGCTCCACACTGACAGTGCAGAGCCTGCTTGGAATTCTCTCTCTCCCTCTCTCTCTCTCTGCCCCTCCCCCACTCACTCTATCAAAATAAATACACTTTAAAAATATTTTTTAAAAATTAAAAAAAAGAAATTAGGAAAAGGAGACTAATACTAAGACCTCTCTCACAGTGCTGTTGGGGGTCAAAATGAATGAATGAATCTATTTCTTAAAAAAGAACAGCTTCAGGCACATAGTAAGCACTAAATAAATGGTAACTCTTTCTCTGATCGCTGTCTCTGGATGAGCTCCCAATCCGAAGAGGGAGACACAATTCCGCCCTCAGGGGCTCTAGTCTGATGGAGGAGCAGTGTTGCACCCAGTGTGTTGCTCCTAATCTGAAAACTAGGTATAGCCTTCACCCCCAGGACCTCCGGCATGATGGATGAGCACAGCCTTGCATTGGAGCACTCCCTCTCTGATGAAGAAAGTTACAAAACTCCACTGACTTCAGAGTTGGCAGGTGGCCAGCCTTGGTGGTGGGATTTTTCCAAGGCCTTTGCTGTCTGTGGAGGGTCAGCGTCCGTGACAAATCACATTTTGTGAACTGCCCCGGTGTCTTTTCCCCACCTCGGGCCCCTTAAGTCCCAGAGCTTTGGCTTCTTGGATGATTTGCTCATGGGCGGAACAAGCAACCCTTTGTAGATGTGTGGTTAAGACTAAACCCGAGCTATAAGTCTTGCTGGCTCAGAGGGGTCGTGCTAGAGACGGTAAAGCCGACTGGAGGCTGGAAGGAGCAGGGCTGACGCAGAGGGCAGGAAAATACGGCCTGTCCGGAAAGTCTTCCAGAATAACTCCACCCACCCTGAGGATTGGTCATCCACCGATTTATTCTGTATCCTTTCCTTCCCACTAAAGGATCTGGCCAGCTCTGTTTTCCTTTGCAGTCCTTGATATCTTTAGTAAATGTTCTCAAGTTGCTTTGTCTAGGGCCTGGCTATCTCCTCATATGGCTTAAAAGGGAAGCAGAGGCAGAACTTTGGGGCTTTGCTGAGTCCGGGAGGCGCCTGTAATCGCACCGTGTGCACTCATAGCTCAGGGTGCTCGTCATACTCTTGGAGAGAAACAATTCAAGTCTTGCACAAGGTGCCTTAGATAAGGAGAGACTCTGAGAGTTTGGATAGGTAATAGTAGCCAAACAATCTGGCTTCTGAGAAACAGGAGTTGGGTGCCTTCTGGAACCAGCAGCCAGAGTTTGTGGGTGACCTGTCTGCCACTCCAAAATTGACAGGACTCAGCTTTTTTTGGCTTGCACTTCCACTCCAAATCTTTTCTCTGCCTCGGAGCTTCTCACTTGTTTCACAATCCTTTATTCGTTCATTCATTCAGAGCTACAGTGAATGGTGGGGCAGGTTGTTCACCGAACAAGAGTATGCAGCCAAGTGGGCCCTGCTTGGGGGCTAGATCTGCCCAGAGAGGGTACCTTTTGTTCATATGAGCAAAAGCACCGTATGGGCTAACTGTGGACCTGCATTCATTCAATAATGAAAATGAATACCTATTTTGCACAAAGGTTCCAGTACCTGTGTGGGAAAACAGATGCTGGCAGGGTAAGGATATGTCCTTGGGTGATAACATAGAACAGGAAAATTGATATTAAAAGGGAGTGGAGATGGAGGAGAGGAAACCTGGGGGTGATGTGAAGAAGAGGAGGAGGCAGACAGAGGACACAGTTCTAAGCAGGCAGTAAAAGTTCCCATGAGAAGGAGAGGACCCTACAAGGCCTGGCAAGATACAGTCCTGCCCATTTCTCTAGCTACCTCCTTCCCCCAACATGGTCTCTATGCATGCTTTTCCCTCTCCCCGAGTGCATTTCCCACCCAATACCCCCTCCTCTTCATCCTACTCTCTTTTAGCGTTTAGCTCGAAGATCGTGCCACCATCGAAGCCTTGCCTGACCTCCCAGGCTAGGTCATGTCCCCTGCTGTACTTTCCCACAACCTGCCTCCCCCAAGCTTCTCTCTCAACATTTTTACAGTTGCAATAATTTGGAAGATTGTTTAATATTATGAGGCATAATAAAGGCAGGGAGCGTGATGGTCTGATTTCTGTCTTGTTCCCAACTGTATCCCCTGTGAAGGGCACAGTGCCTGGCAGGGAGCTGGCACTTGGATGATTTCACTTGAATGAAGGAACAAATTGGTAAATGTCCCCGTTCTAGTCTGTACTTGGAGCAGATACATTCCCCTCACTGTTTGATTAACACGGAATCTCAGGTGCCCGGGTGGCTCCATTGATTGATCCCAGTGTCATGGGATCAAGCCCCACATTGGGGCTCAGCATGGAGCCTGCTTGGGATTCTCTCTCTCTCTCCCTCCCTCTCAAAAAACAAAAACAAAACCAAAAACCCCACTGGATCTCATTTAATTATTACCACAGTTCTGGGTAGTTGGCATGACAGTGTATTTTATTTTATTTTATTTTATTTTATTTTATTTTATTTTATTTATTTTAGAAGTTTTTTTTAATGTTTATTTAATTTGAAGGAGAGAGAGAGACAGAGTGCAAGCAAGGGAGGGGCAGAGAGAGAGGAAGACACAGAATCTGAAGCAGGCTCCAGGCTCTGAGCTGTCAGCACAGAGCCGGACGTGGGGCTCGAACTCACAAACCTCGAGATCGTGACCTGAACCGAAGTCGGACGCTCACCCGGGTGCCCCATGACAGTGTATTTTATTACTGCCCTTTTCCAGACAAGGAAACTGAGGCTCCAAAGCACGGAGTGGCTTGCCCAGATCGCACACGGTCAGTATGAGGTAGGGCCAGGATTCACAGCCACATCTGTCTGACTCTAGAACCCACATTCTCTACCACATCCAATTCTGCCTCTCTCTGGGTTGTTCCCAACTCTGCCTAGGTAGAAGTGTGACTTTTCTGAAAATAGAGTGGATTTGACCCTTCTGCCCCCTCCAGAAATCTCCCCACCCCCGTCCTTACCAATCACTTTCTTGCTGAGCTCCCATTCTGGGTCCCAGGCCTGGGGCCAGGTTCCCAGCCTGTGCCTCACGGAGCACCTGCCCTCTGAGATGCTCCTTCACGAAGCGGTTCCCTGCTCACAAAGTTTGGGAACTCTGCGTTCTTTCCTACACTTTGGCCATCTCGAGGGACACCGACACAGGAACGTTTCTGAGCAGGCCTCCAGTAAAGTCGCCTGCCCAACTCTATCCAATCCAGCATTCCTCAAGATACTTGAGAAAGGAGCCCATTTGTTTTTGTGAGAAAATCTTTTAACATTTCACAAGACTGCTGTTTCTCAGAACACGCTTTGCAAATACTGCGGCAGAGCCTGGCTCCTGAGCTGACCATAAATGGTCTCTATAATTTGAATTTGTCACTCATGCCCGCCCCCGCCCCCCCCTCCCCTCCCCTCCAGCCCGGTTGGAATTCTTATGGCTTCCATACACTCCCTCACATTCCTGCCCACGCACTCCTGCTTCAGCAGGAGAAGACTTCTGTGCAGGGCCCGTAGCCGGAGCCCCATAAATGCTCACGTCCCTTCCTCTGTTACTGTGCACACACGCATTTTACCTTATGTCATCAGTGCATGTGTGTAGTTTCACGTTCGCTTTTCTTGCCTACCGGTCTCCTCCTAAACACAGTTCTGCGTGTCCAGCAAAGGCCAGCGCTACTTAAAAATGGCTCCGTGGATCGGTGCCAGTCCCCAGACTGTGTATGACCGGTCTGAGATAAGAAACTCGCACAGAGTGTAAATCAACCGTGTTGGTGAGCACTCTGTTTAACTCAGCTGACGATCTTTTCCTGCCATACTTGCTCCGTATCGCAAGCAGCACCCGGATGTGCATACCGTTCACCTGCTCCTTGCTGCAAATGTCACCCGTTAGGAATCTGTGGGCCAGCTTCTTTGCACCGCACTTGTATTGGCTTTGCGCACGACACTTGTGATCACGATTTGGTATTGTGTCTCATCAACACGCCACAGTTCATCAACCCTGTCCTGTCGGTGGATATTCGGGCTGTTTCCGCGTCGTTGTGATTAATAAAGCATTGCCGTGAACGCATACGTATGCATCCGTGTGTTTGCTTCTCCAGTTCCCTCAGTGTTTAAGGGCCACGAATCTGAGGCCAGAAAGGTGGAGTGGCCTCTGAGGGGTCATGAATGGCAGAGGCAGGCCTCCCACCCTGGCCTCCTGACCCGAGGCCCCTTGTTCCTTCCTCCAGCCCGCGCTTCCCTTCCCACTGGGCAGATTTTCCGTCCCTTTCATGCTTTTCTTTGCTAGGTTATGAGGTTTCTGCAGTGTTCCCACATGTTGTCTTTTGGAGCTTGAGAGAAATCCTTTTGGAATGTCCTGTGCCTTCTCCCTCCGAGTTCCCGGCTTTGTTCAATTGTTCACGATAAATTCCTGCTCTGTTGGGAGGGGCCCAGGAGGCTGTTAAGTTTGCCAAAAATGGTGGTACCAACTCAGACATGGCTCATGTCTGAGGCTCTTTGCTTCTACTGAGATTTCAACTGAAAAGAGGGCGATGTGCATGCAGTTGGGGTGAGGACAGGGTACCCCCACTCCTAGTTTTCTGCTTTGTGTGTAGAGTAAGCAGAACCAGCCGTGTGTAGACAGAAAAGACAGTGAGGGGTAAGGTGGGCCTCGGGAATGGGGTTGGGGGGCGTGGTGGGCTAAGGTTTAGAGACTTAGGTTCAGAAACGAGGAAAGGCTGGTGGGACAGGGAGGGTTGGGAATAGGATGATGTGTCGCTCCAACGTGCGCCTGGTCAATACAAGAAGTGGCATTTACTTTCTAGAATCATAGAACGGTGATATCACATTATTTGTTTGAAAAGGGCTATGTCAGATTTTGTTAATATACAAAAATAATTCTAATGTCATGCACCTATCCCCAGTGTTACCCAATGATGCAGGGACCGGTGAATTGGGCAACTGAGACCACAGGTGACCTCCGAGGAAATTTCTCTCTTTGTTTCCTGTTTCCCAGAAAGAGCATATTTCAGGTTAACACAGCCCTGTTCAGAACACTGGTGTTGAGGCGCGTCCCAGACCCCTAGAGTTAAACACCATCTTGCTTTGTCTAGTTTACTGCATATTTTGGATACCAAGATTTACCCCTCTTTCTCTTGGGATCTATTCAATAAATACGAAGGAAAAACCCCTGCAATTTGGATGGAAAGGGCAATGGCTGAGGGTCAGAGCGCTGGGTTGGAATCCCAGCTCTGCTCCATTCCAGCTGCAGGAGCTTAGGGATGGCACTTTTTTTCTCTGAGCCTCAGTTTCCCTCTCTGCAAAATGAGGTACTAAAACTTAGCCTCGTTGAGAGTACAGAGGGCTGAGACCCTATGTTTCAGGCATCGGACACATGCCTGGAACAGTGTGGGTGCTCAATAAATGTTGAGGTTACTTCTACAGGCGTGAAGGGCTTTCCCTGACCCCCCCCCCCAACCCCCCTGCCCAGCTGTGGTGACACCTAGCTTCTTCCGTATACAAGCTGGGCAGCACACCAGGCTGTGGCATTGTTCTATAGCCAGCATGCTGCTTCCTGTTTACATAGACCTTGCAGATCCATGGCTTGAACGGTGGACACAGAAGACTTCCTGTGGTCTCTGCTTGGCCACATGGAACAGCCAGCCTTCTCTAGCTAAGAGCCTTATTTTCTCTGCACTTGGGCTAAGTGCCTGGTGAAAAGGGATTCGTGAGCAGTGAGTATCCGAGCAGCAGTCGGGCCAAGCACAGAGATCCTGTCCCTTTAACATATAATCCAACCCGCCACCAGTGGTCAAACTTCATTTGAGCACCTACTATGTATTGGGCTCTGTAATGATATTTGCCTTTCATTGGGCATCCACTGTGTGCGTTTGCAGGGCACTTACTATCTGCAAGATGTCATAATCATGAAGATAATTGTTATTATCATTGAACACCTACTGTGCACATAATACTCTATAATGACAATGCCAACCAGTTTTTGAAGAGCCGCTGTGTTGTATGCACTGTAATCATCTTTATCATAATCATTTATGCCTGACCTCTCTGTGCCTCAGTTTCCTCATCCATACAATAGGGACAATAGTAACTTCCTCGAAGGACTGATATGGGGATTAAATGAGTTATTATGTATAAAGCTCTTAAAACAATGCCTGGTATATAGCTAAGAGCTTAATAAATGTTGGGCATAATTAATAGTTATTGAACATCCATTGCATATAAGACACTCTATTCTCCAGACAATAGTAATTACCATTGCTGAGCGCCTATTGGGCACACTGATCTGTAATCGATATTAATAACTGAGCCCCTATTGGGGTGCCTGGGTGGCTCAGTCAGTTGAGCATCCGACTTCAGCTCATGTCATGATCTCGCAGCTTGTGAGTTCGAGCCCCGCGCTGGGCTCTGTGCTGACAGCTCAGAGCCTGGAGCCTGCTTCCGATTCTGTGTCTCCCTCTCTCTCTGCCCCTAACCCACTCGCATTCTGTCTCTGTCTCTGTCAAAAATAAACATTAAAAAAAATAAAAAATAAAAAATAACTGAGCCCCTATTGTGAGCCAGAACTGGGCTAGACACTGGAGGCCTCAAGGGCAGTGTCGTAGGCAAGGGTCTTACATTCTGCTTAGGGGAAATTAAACCGATTTGGAGTCAGGCATCTCCAGGAGAGTCAGGGACAAATCTTATGCAAATATGGACCTAGGGCAGGAAGGGGATGGCTTTGAGTGGCCAGACAGAGGATTTGGGAATCAGGACATCTTGAACTATCTCGAGTTGTGCCAAAATGGATTCTAATAAGCTGTATTCCTACAAATGTCCACCTGGCGAATGGGTCACTGGACAATTGAGTCTTCTCCCTCAGGAGGGGAGGGATCCCAGAGACAAGGAAAGGAGTGTGCTGGACTGCTGAGCTTTAGACCCAGGGAGGATATCCCTTGTTTCTCAGAGATGAAATAGAAGTAGGGGTGAATTCAGTAAACTGGGGTCTGGTATGCCCTTCCCTCCTCCTATCCTTCCCCCTATCCTTCCTCCTATCCTGACACCATCATGGTGCCCTCATGATAGGGATATTCAGGCTTGGCCATTCTCTGTTTGGCCATGCAGCTAGGTAGGCCAGAGCAGGCCACTCCCTCCAAGAGTCATGGAATCTTGTAGAACTGCAGGTTCTGCATTATTTTAAGGTCAGCCCCATTCCACACGCTGACCTGCCACTGGCGCTTGTATTTCCAAGGAGACAGGAAAGCTCCAGCAAGAAGGGCCTGGGCCTGAAGTTCAGAGTCACACAGAAATGGTCCCAAGGCCAAAAATGGGAAGTTGGCTCAGAACTCTGGAGGCCTGAGTTGAGGGGCAGGTGGGGGGAGGGGGGCACTCTCAATTCTCAGCCCAGGCCTGGCTTGGGACTAGGAAGACAGATTTGGAAATATCAGAATCAGGGGCCTTTAGGGGCCATCGAAGCTACCCTAATCATTTACAGAAGGGGAAACAGGTCTGGGGAGACAAAGTGATGTGTACCCAAAGTCCCAGGGCAGGCTAGTGGCAGAACGAGGCTGGAATCCCAGTCTCTACGATCCCTCAGTCCCTGGATGCCTTGTGGGGTCTCACTTCTCAGCACTCAAATCAGTTGAGTCTCTGAAGGTTTGGAGGGAGCCCTTGGTGGCTCAGGGAACATTTTCTCGGACATTTCCAGCAAGAAACTTGGGGCCTCCTCATTCTGACCCTCCAGCCCTCATCTGGCCTGGACAGAACCACTCTTCAGAGATTTCCTAGGAAGGGCATTCCCTCCAGTGGCAACGATCTCTGATTGCCTCTCCCACTAGCCATCAGAAAGTTTTCCTCTACATCCACCCTAAGCCCCGGTCATTAAAAACCCATCCTGAAGAGAATATAGACGAGGCACTTGGAATAGTGCCTGCTCCACGATAAGTGCTCCGTGAAGTCTTGCTATTGCTGTCACCACCACCACCACCATCCAGTCATCGTCATCATTAGTATTTCTGTTCACATTGGGCAGTGGTAAAATCAACATCCACAACAATCCTGAAACCAGAAGAGCATGAATAGGGATCGGGAATGAATAGCTAGTCTATTTCTCTTCCCATGGGGAAACCCCCCAGGGATCCATTCAGGATATAAACCAGAGATTCTAAACTGTGGCCTGTGGGCTTCACATTCCACCTGCAAGTATTTTTCTTGGGCCCACCGAGCACTAGGACATTTCTGAATTTGTTGTTAGCATATAAACATGAGATTCCTGGCTTTTTTTTTTTTTTTTTTTTTGGAAAAAGCAACAACCCGTCTGAGAGCTCGGTTTAGACCGGGTATTTCCTCTCCCCTCGGCCAGTTCACCCATTAACTTGTACCTTCCCGGCCCTGGAGGTCCTTGAGTTTATAACCCCCAATCCCAATCGCTGTTCCGCCCCCTCCCCTCCAACAGAGCCTCGGAAGAAGCATTTTGCCACAGACCATTTATTTTCTACCGCTGCAGCCCGATGCGCCCGTACCCATTTCGAGGTCGATGTTACCACCAGCTACAGGGTTTGGAGGTGGGCTCGGGGGCTCTCCAGCCCGAGCGGATTGCCTCCCAGAACTTGGGCAGGTGACCCAAGGAAAAGATCCCATTGCCGAACAAGGGGAGCTCAGGCAGCTTCGTCCCCGGCCTCTGCGGCAGCACGGGTGTAAGGCTCCGTCTCTGAAGCCGGGGTGGGCATCTGGCGCTGGCAGGCCCATCCATACACTGCAAAGCGTTGACGCCCCCGGTGGACGGCACCATGCAGGTGTTGGTGTAGTCGTCGGAGGCAGCCACGCCGGTGACGGGGTTGGAGTAACTACGGGGGAAGGCGTGGTCTGGGTGGTCCAGGTGGATGGAGGTGGCTGCACGCTCCAGGCAGTTGGCTGCAAGCCTGGGCAGGCTCAGTGACGATTTGGAGCAGAAGGCACTGGTGGATCTGTCAAGGTAGTTGATGCCTTTGATGAGTTGGTCCAGGAAGGTGGGGCTACAGGGGCCTGAGGGACGTTCTGTACAGAGCAGGTAGCGGGGGCCGCCGTGGTAAGCGGGTTTTCTGGCCACCTTGGGGTGGTTCGCCAGGTGGCTTGTCTCTACGAACTTGGAGTTGTAGGGGCGGCCCATGCAGATTTTCCTCACTGGGAGTCTGAAGAAGCTGGGGCTGTCGGGCTGCTCCGAGGAGGGGCTGCAGCTGCTGGTCTCAGAGCCGCTCGGGGTGCGGGGGCATTTGACACCATCAGCCCCGCTCACCCCGGGGCCGTGGGGCCAGCCTGGAGCCTGGGCCGAAAAGGACACGTTGTTGGGATGGTTCAAGCGGCTGTGGATGTTGGAACGGCTCACCGGACGTCCGGACATCGTCCCGGCTGGGCAGATACAGCCTCGTGGCGCCGACCTGCCGTGAGCTCACCTGGAGGCTGGCTACCAGGCCTGGTGAAGACAGTTGGGTCAGCTCCTCTCTGCTGCCTGCCCCCTCCCTGCACGCTTTCTCCCCGTGGGTTCCCTCTGGCTCCGGAGAGCCAACAGCACCCTTCTCCTACTCCTCAACCTCCTCCTAGGCCCTGGGGATTTTCAAACTGGAAAACAGACACCTTATTCTTCAGAAAGCAAGAGACGAGGCAGAAGGGGCGCCTGGGTGGCTCAGTCGGTTAAGCGTCCGACTTCAGCTCAGGTCACGATCTTACGGACCGTGAGTTCGAGCCCCGCGTCGGGCTCTGGGCTGACGGCTCAGAGTCTAGAGCCTGCTTCCGGTTCTGTGTCTCCCTCTCTCTCTGCCCCTCCCCCGTTCATGCACTGTCTCTCTCTGTCTCAAAAATAAAGTTAAAAAAAAAAAAAAGAGAGAGAGACGAGGCGGAAGGCAGGACCCTGAGAACAACTCAAGGCCAGAGGACCCTTAGGAAAAGTGGGGCAGTCTCCTTGATCCTTTGGCTCCGGCCCATATTTTGAAATTCCCATTTGCCTTTGGAGCAAGGACTCCAGAAGACCACAAAAGCCAAGGACTGAATCTCTAATGGGGAAATCCCAAGCACGGAGAGATACCTCCTTTCCAGAGTGTAATCATCCACTCTGCAATGCACCTGTTAGTAAAAAAAATGCATCTTAGGAGTGATGCAATGCTATAGGTACTCTCTCCGTGCCTGGCCCCTTGCTTATGTCTCACATGTAATTCTTGCTACAAATCAAGGAGGTGGTCACTATTCTACTCCTGGTTGATGGATGGAGAAACTCAGTCCCAGACAGATGACGTGACTCGTCTCAGATTACAGGGGTTGGAAGTGGTGGGGGCCGATGTACTGTCTTGGTCGTGTCTGATGACCCCTGAAAGACAATGCTATGTTGTTGGGGTGACTTTGGCCCTCCCTCGCAGTCTCCTAAGAAAGAGTTCTCACCACATCTGCTCTGCCTGCTGGATGGGGGCACAACTGGGGAGAACCAGAGAGACAGGGGTGCTTGCTAACCCCGTACCTAAGTTGATCCTGACTTTAGGAATCCCAAATGAGAGGGGGGAAGGTCATATGACAAGACTACTGATAGGGCTGGACTTATAAGGTCACAGCCTTCCAGGATATTCAGTCTTGGCCCTCTCGGGTAGTAGAAGGTCTCCTCATCCACTCCACAGGAGGAGGGGAATTGGGATTCCTACTCCTTGTGGTCCAAATGTGGGCACTTCGCCGAGACCTAGACCTGACCAGGCCGAGGAAATGCCCAGTCCATTTAACCCCACCTCCTGTCCCGGCCAAGGGCAGTGTAGTCCTCCCTTCCTCATCTCCATTGTCCATCGGTTCCCCAATACTCTCCTTCCCCAGCTAGAAGGTAGGTTCTGATTTCTCTCCCCCAGTACTGCCAGTTTGATGCTAATTTTCCACTTCCGTCTAGTGAGAACAGAGCAATATTTGAGCCTGTCCCACCCAGAAAACAGCTGCCTGCCCCTCTTCCAGCCCATGGCCCTCAGCTGCCCTTGTCCTTTGGGTCTGAATCGCGTGGAATGCACAGACCCTTGCCTCTTCCCTTCCGGGTCCAACCCCACCCTGTCTCCTCCTCCAGAAATACAGGAGGCAACTGAGGACTGACCCCCACAGAGCCCCACCCTTCCCTTCCTGGCTGGCAAAGCCCTATCTGCCATAAGGGCCCTCTGCCACGCTCACTCTGTCTTTAGGAGGTAGATGACTTAGCCCTCCTGTTGCTCTCCACTGGGGATACCCTCATGTCGCCACTCCAGACTGCTGGCCGTGTCATAGAATCACGGAATCTTACAGCTGGGAGGGGCCTCCAGAGGCCATCCTGGCCAGGCCCCTGCCTTAGGGCCCGCGCCGCTTTAAGCCCTCCAGGACAGATGGGCCCTATTTTTAAAATGAGACTGGGGTGGATGTTTTCCAGTGTTCCTTGTTGTTTTTCTAGTGTTTAATTATGCTGAGAGTCAGGGAGTTCTCAGCTGCCCCTGATATAACTCCCATCGGCCGTGATCAACATCAATCACTTCTCTTTCTTCACTGGCTCAGCAAACATTTATTGAGTCTCCCCAGAGTGTTGTTCCCTTCCAGTGACCCATTCTTGAGCCTAACTGTCTTTCCTTCCCCGCGGCAGTCAGCGATCCAGTGTCGAGTACCTGATGAGAGCTGGCCAGAACCTGAGATTCTTCAGCCAGCAAATCTCAGAACCTGTGTGCCCCCGACCCAGCCCTGGTCCTTAGGGGGCATCCAGTACATATTTGCTAAGGAAAGGCTCCATCCATCATTGCTTTCTCTCAAACATTGAAAATACAGTTTTACTTTAGATTTTGAAAAATTTTCAAACTTACTGAAAACTCACAAGACAACGAACTCCCAAGTAGTCTTCATCCAAATCCACAATTTATTAACACTTTTGCCACGTTTATCACCACACACACACACACACACACACTCTGATTATTATTATTTGGAGAGGAAGTCGCAGACAGCACTATCTTTTCCCCTTGAACACGTGGGCGTGTATCGCCCACGTGCCAGGTGAACGGGGACATTTTCTTTTCTTTTTTTGTAATTCAAATTTCAGATATTTATTAATCAGTGTAAACCCTAACACAAAACACTGATGTGAGTTCAGAGGAGAAATATTTCCTGGATAAGTGGAAAATTTTGTACGGAGGGCTTCTGGGAGACCTTCATTCTAAGCGGCTTGAGAGCGAGACATTTCATTTACAAGTCTGGAACTTTCTTCCTTCATTTTGCTGCAATCTACAATCGGTGAGTAGAGCTCGTGTTGATCATTGGGACCCAGTCAGTTCTGGGTTATTCTTCCTACCCTAACTGACATCTGGATTGGACCATGTCAGGGGCTGCTGTCGTACCTCCTGCTCCAATAAGTACGAAGAGGGGGATGGAGCTTGGATGCTTCTTGGCCTGACCGAGGATCTGTTGTAACATGGCTGTGGCAGAGGCCTCCGGTCCAGGAGAAGGAAAGATCAAATCTACAAGGCCTGGCACTAAGTAGTCCCTACCCAAGGATGAACAGATATCTCGGACATTTTCTTACGCATCCACACTACGATGACCCAAGTACAGGACATTCGGCAACGGTGGAGTCTGATCATGTAATGTACATTTCACCGACTGCCCCTCCGATGTTCCTCTTGGCAACTCTTCGGGCGCTGGAACCAACCCAGGAGCAAGCATGGCTTTTCGTTCTCAGGAGTCTTCGGTTTCCTTCAGCTGGGAACAATTCTTCAGCCTTTGTCTTTTGTGAGATGGACATTTTTTTTAAAGTGAATTAATTTATTCTGAGAGAAAGAGAGCCTGCAATCAGGGGAGGAGCAGAGAGAGAGGGAGAGAGAGAGAATCCCAAGCAGACTCCAAACTGTCAGTGCAGAGCCCGAGGCAGGGCTTGATCCCACGAAACGTGAGATCATGACGCCAGCCAAAGTCAAGAGATGGACGTTAACCAACCGAGCCACCCAGGCACCCCTATGAGATGGTCGTTTTTGAAGAGCTCCGCCACGTTGTTCCGGAGAAGGTTTTTAGTCTGATGTTTCTGAAGGATCAGACCCAGGATTATAAAGCGCTATAACACGGAAGCGTCTGTGGGCCCTCCTTAGCCGGCAGCCACTGAGGGTGAAAGGCCTTTTTGCCCTGGGGTGGGGTAGTTATAGATGCTGAAACAGGGAGCCCAGAGGAGGGATCAGAGGGCCCTCCAAAAAAGGAGGAAGAGGGGTGTGGGGGAACTCAGTGGACCAGGGAAGCAGCAGTATCAGCAGTTTCCTTGTGGGGCCTCGGCCTGGCCTGGTTCTGCTCTGGGCTGGGGGCCGGGCAGGCGGGCAGCCAGCCAGCGAGAGGGCTGGGACTCTGCACCGCTTGTCCTGAAGGTACCCAGGCATCGAGATCACTGGCCATTTCTGGCCTGGGCACCAAGAGCCTCTGGAAATAGCTCGAGGACAATTATTTTAGGAGGAATGTGCTATTCGTCCATCCTACCAGAAAGCCAGGCTGTGTCCCAGAAGATCAAGAATGCCCCTCTCTGGCCTCCCCAACTCCAGGGGATCTCTAGGTACTCTGGGGACCATAGAGGCCTTCAGAACCAGAAGGGGCAGGGAGCCAGAAGTGGGGTCGAGAGACTATAAGCCCTTTCCCCGGGTCGGGGGAGAGGAGGTTCTGTCCTCAGATCCCGGGCTCTCAGGGCCCCGTCTTGAGTCAGTCCAGCTGGTTAGGGTCCAGCTGACTCCAAGCATGAGGACATGCGAGGAGAAAGGTATGCAGAAGCTGCCTGCCCTACCTCTTGTCCAGCTCCATCCCCAAGAAACTGACATGGGTGGAGTACCTACCACGCGCCAGGACCTTCTACCCTCTCATTGAATCCTCACAGCGCCCCTAAGAGGTAGGTAGGTATTTTGTCTGCCAGATGGGGCAATTGAGACTCAGAGAGAGCAACAGACTTACCCAAGCTCACCCAGCAGTCAGAATTAGAACCCAGTGTTCCGGCTCCATCCAGAGGGGGCCACGCTTCTCACCCAGTGAGGACTCAGTAAGTGACCCCGTGAACCGAGCAGCACTGGGAGGCGTCTAGCCTGGAGACATGGATGGGTGGGCAGCTGTAGCCCTGTCTTCCACCAAACCCCATCCTCCACCGCCCGGCCAAGCCCAGCTGCCTCTCCCTCCCTAGCACTGCAAGGATGGATGCCAGAGTCTCAGAATGTCCTGGGTGGGTGCCCTGCAGAGTCTCCAGCCACAGCAGCCCCCTCCCTTGCCCAACCGGGGCCAGCTCCAACCGTTGGCTCCTCAGCTCCGCTGCCACACCAGCTGGGCTTTCCATCATTCCTTGCCCCTCCCTCTCCTTCTCATCCCCCCCCAACTCCCCCACGCCCCAGCAGTTCTACCTGTAACCTGTCCCCTCTTGTGCCCCCACCGGGTCCAGCAGGGGCCCTTTCTCTACCCCAGGCGTGAGGAGTTTGAGGGCATCCCGTTCCTCTGGGCTCCCCCAGAATGGAGGGAATAGCCTCCTTCTCCGGAGACCTTAGGACCCTGCCTCATTAGCACATATGCTGCTAGTTAACCACCCCCTATTCCTGCCCACCCCCCCCCAACCCCGTGCTATGTTACTCCCTTCCCCTGGGGCCAGAGATGGTAGGAGGGGTGTTCCCTTGTCCTTTCAGCACCTGGTTCCGGAAGTACCAAAGATAAGGAGCAAGCTGACTTCGGCAGCCGCAACTGTGAGACCGCCCCCCCCCCCCCATCAGTTCAGGAGACAGCTAGAGCCAAGCCACTTGGAACTTTCTCGGCTGTCCCACCCTGGCTGGAGGACATCTGTGCCCAGCCTCGGGCGACTATTACTGGTGTGACTCACCTGAGCCCTTACCTGTCACGGGGCCAGCCTGTCTGCAGGGCTGAAAATCCCTCCTGGGCTGCGTTCTGGCCCTCCCCTGGCTGCAGCCTCCTACCCACCCAAGCACCCTGAGTCACACACCCTCATGCCCCAACACCCTCAAGGATCAGGGCCCTCTGCTCGCAGGCTGCCAAAACAGCCTTCCCCAAGCCCACACGAGGCAGGTACAAGCCGGGACAGATTTGAGCTCAGGAGCACTGGGGCAGGCGTGGCTTGGCAAGAGCCCCAGCCAGCAAGAACTTCCCGCCTGCCAAGCCACCTCGGGGATTGTGGGGTAGAACAGCCAATGGTGGCAGGGCACAGGGCTCCTATCTTCATGGGGCCTGGGAAATTCCCTCGCCCCATGGCGGGGGGGGGGGGGGGACAATGGTTTATCTACAACCTTGCTGAGGGAAGACATAGGAAGTAGGACAGCAGGTACCTGGTTCTTGCTGTGACCTTGGGTAAGTAAGTGGTTGAACTTCTGCAAACCTCAATCTCCTGTTCTGTAAAAGGGGCAAGGAGGGTACCCAGTGATCATTGCAGACTGACTGGCTCGTAGCGATAACTAATGTTTACGAAATCCTCCCTATGTTACAGGCACGGGGGACCGGCAGCAGCGAGCCAATTGTTAAATACTCTGGAATTTGGTGACCAGGTTGTTAAACCACTGGTGGCTTGAAATCAGCCATGGTGGGGATATTTACACCACAGGAATTGGCAAAGCAGCAAATCAGATGTTTTCGTTTGTTTGGTTTTCTTTTCTGAGACCCAGCTCACCAGTATTCCACTGCAACCCTGCGACTACGGCCACGTGACTTAGCCTTTTTGAACTTCTGTTTCCTTTTCCAAAAAACCATAATAATAGTGGCCAATAGGTGCCCAATGCCTCCTGTGTCCCGGCTGCTCTGTGCAACTTTATGTGTGAACTTGACTGGGTCCCGGTGTGCCTACACGTCTGCTTATTTCTGGGTACGTCTATGAAGGCGTTTCTGGAAGAGATTAACATTCGAGTTGGGCTGAGTAAAGCAAACCCCAGTGTGGGTCAGCATCATCCAATTTGTGGAAAGCCAGAATAGAACAAAAAGGTTGAATTTGTTCTCTGACTGCCTGAGTTGGGCCATCAATCCAACATCAATCCTCCTGGTTCTTAGACCCTGAGACCCAGATTGGCTGTCTTGTTCTCAGCCCTTTTTGAACCTCACTACCTGCTTTCTTGGGTCTCAGCCTCCATAACTGCATGAGCTAATACCTAATAATAAATTTCTTTATATGCCCCCCCATATATATATATATGGAGAGAGACTAAAAGGTTGTATCCCCCCGAAATTCATATGTTGAAACCTACCCCCCAATGGGGTGGTATTTGAAGGTGGGGTCTGCGGGAGGTGAGTAGGTCATTGGAGTGGAACCCTCACGGAATTAGTATCCCTACAAAAGCGGGACCCCAGAGAACATCCTTGTCCCTTCCGTCATGTGAGGACACGGCAAGAAAGCGCTCTGTGACCCAGAAAGAAAGCCCTTACCAGACACTAAGTCTGCCAGTGCCTTGATCTTAGACTCCCAGCCTTCCAGAACTGTGAGAAATAAATAGTTGTTATTGAAGGCACCCAGCCCGTGGTATTTTTGTTATTGCAATCTGAACACAGACTAAGACGTATCTGTATTTCTTACTGGTTCTGTCTCTCTGGAGAATCTGGCTACTACACCGTGCTAAGTGCATTATACGCATTCGCTTGCTTATCCCTCGTTGCAACCTTATGAGGTAGGTGTTGCCAGCACCCCCACTTTTCAGAGGCGAAACTGAAGGACGGAGGTGAAGTGACTCACCTAAAGGAACCTGGACAAGGTTAGGAGCCCAAGCAATCTGGCTCCGATCTCTCTGCTTAACTGCTGTACCTACTGCCACCGTCACTTGGTCATTTATGAAGCATTTACTGAGGGGAGACACTGTGCTGAGCATTTTCCACCTGGAACGGGTCTACACAAACCCCTCCATCCTCCTGGGGTGACTTGTCCTTTAATAATCAAATCAGATAGCTCAAAGCGCCGTTTCACGTGCTCTGGGAAGTTTGGAACCACTTTTTCTGAGGAGTCCCAGGGGCCTGTTGTGGCCTCTTGTCACCACTCACTCTGCGTCCGTGCTTCTGGACCAATTCTCAGAGCCCTCTTGCTGCCCCACCTTCTGCGACTGTCACCTTTTTGCGGGTGTGCCCCACGTCCCGCCACTGTGACCGCTATTCCCTCATCTGTGCCGTAAACCACCGGAGACATGCAGCTAGTGTGTGTGACAGACTTTCCTAAAGGCACAGGGTGACAGAAGGATGACAGCACAGCACAGGACGAAAGCCAGCGCCCCCCCCCCCCCACCTTGGTATAAATGTGATGGTCTCTTGGCCTCCTCTCTCCTCAGGTTCGGGCCTCTCGCTGTGAGGCTTCATCTCACCTCCTTCCCCTCCCCCTCATCCTGGGGCAACTACCCCCTCAGGCCTCCCCGCTCAGGCTGCCGAAGACAAGGTCGGCACTTCCGGTTTGGGGCCGCACACCGCAAAACCGCGCCCTGGATTCTCAGCTGGGGTTGGGGGAGGTCACCTTCCATGCGAATGGGTCTTGCTCCCACTTTCCCCCACGGAGATGTGGAAGCAGCTTTAGATGAGCGGGTCCTTTCACTTACAGAGCGAGGTGAAAGCCTTGTCCTCCCGGAGAGGAATTTCACAGTGAGATTCTGCCTCGTCCTGGCTCTACCAGCTGTAAGACCTCGGGCGGGTTGCTTCCCTTAGCTGAGCCTCAAATTCCTCATCTGTAAACTGGGGATAATAAGAATACCTGCCCCACAAGGCTGATCCCTTGGCATGCTGTAAATTCTCAATAAATACCAGCTGTTCATTATTTGGTGGATGAGGAAATTGAATTCTAGGCCCAAGCTGTGTGTGTGTGTGTGTGTGTAATGTTTATTTATTTTGAGAGAGAGAGAAAGAGAGAGGGAAAGCGGGGAGGGGCAGAGAGAGAGGGAGACAGAATCCCAAGCAGGCTCTGCACTGTCAGCACAGAGCCCGATGGGGGCTCGAACCCACGAACTTCAAGGTCATTACCTGAGCCGAAATCAAGAGTCACTTAAACAACTGAGCCACCCAGGCACCCCAAGGCCCAGCTGTGTTATTAGCTTGCTGCATGACCTGGGCCTCAGTTTGCCCAACTGGAGAAGGAGAAGAGGGCACTAAACGGTCTCTAAAGACCATTCCAGGGGTACCTGGGTGGCTCAGTCGGTTAAGCTTCCGACCTCGGCTCAGGTCATGATCTCACGGTCTGCGAGTTCGAGCCCCACGTCGGGCTCTGTGCTGACAGCTCAGAGCCTGGAGCCTGCTTCGGATTCTGTGTCTCCCTCTCTCTGCCCCTCCCCCACTCACGTTCTGTCTCTCTCTATCTCTCAAAAATAAATAAAACATTAAAAAAAAAAAAAAAGACCATTCCAGACCTGTCGTTCTCATGAATGGCATCTGCGAGTCTTTAGTCATGCACCCTGTGAATTTCTTCATGTAGCTGTTCATTTGAATCCAATTTCTTCATGTAGCTGTTCATTTGAATCCTTTATATAATACACTAGTAAACATGAGTAGTGTTTTTCTAAGTTCTGCAAGACATTCTAGCAAATTACCAAACCAGAGAGAAAAGGATGGTGGGATTTTTGTCTAAAGTGCAGGCAAGCATATGGAACGTAGCCCCTTAACTTGTGCGATCTGATGGTAATTAACACCAGATCGATAGTGCCAGAAATGAGTTGAATTGTTGGGCACTCAGTGGGTGTCAGAGAATCAGTTGGTGTCAGAAAATACTTCACAGTCTCTGTTTAAATAAGCTCTTACATGGAGTCCACAAAAGGAACATGTCCTAGGAAGTAGGGAGAGCATCTGATTCAAGCTGGAAAGAGAGGCACTGGTAGTCACTGGGAATGTGGCAAAGCTTGATGGTAGGTTCCTAAGGGGCACAGTACTATTCTTCGTTTTTAAGGTTTTTTTTCTTCTTTCTTCCTTTTTTTTAAGTAGGCTTAAGTGGGCTCCACCCAGTGCAGAGCCCAATGTAGGACTTGAACTCAGGACCCTGAGATCATGACCTGAGCTGAGATCAAGACTCAGAGGCTCAACCGACTAAGCCACCCAGGAACTCCTTTAAGATTTTATTTTTAAGTAATCTCCACACCCAAGATGGGGCTCAAACTCACAACCCCAAGATCAAGAGTCATGTGCTCTCCCAACTGAGCCACCCAGGCAACCCGACATGCTACTGTTCTTTAAACTTTTTTGTATACTTGAAATATTTCACAGTCGACTTAAAAAAACAAACAAGCAAAAAGCATGGGTGGGATGCAGTAGAAAGAGCTTAGACGGAGCCTGGGGTCCTGGGCCCTAGTTTCGGTTATGCCATTGGACCACTCTGTGACTTGAGCAAGTCACTGCCCTTCTCTGGGCCACATGGGCCAGTCTCTAGCAGCTCTTCCAGTGCTAATGTTTTATTGGACAGTTTTCATTTACTTTGATCCAAACATGTATTGAATGTCTATTAGGCACTCATCTATTTACACATCTGATCTCCCAAGCAGACTCTGAGCCCCTGGAGGTTAGGGGCTGTCTCTCATCCTTGGCTCCCAGTGACCAGTACAGGCCCTAGTACTTAGTAGGTTTGCAGAAGGAAGAAAAGAAAGAAAGACAAGAAAGAAAGAAAGAAAGAGGAAGGAAGAAAGAAAAAGAAATAAAGAGAAAGAAAGAAAGAATGAGAAAGGAAGGAAGGAAGAGAAAGAAAGAAAGAAAGAAAGAAAGAAAGAAAGAAAGCAAGCAAGCAAGCATGCCAGTCCATGTCTTGGAACAGTTGGAACATGTCTTCCCCTGAAGGCTTTGGAGTCTGCAGTTGAGGACCTGATTGGCTGGGCATCCTCAGGTGTCCTCAGGACCAGAGCTCACTCCGTGGTGTTCCACCTGCCTGTGCCCCCGGGTTGCTTGTGCTGGGGTGGGAAGTGGGTGGGGGGGCTACAGGAGCAGGAGAGCCAAGTTCAGAGACAAGGAGGCCTCCACCTCCTACTCCAGAGAACTTGCTGGCTTGAGCACTGACCTCTGACCCAACCAGGAGAGTACCAGGAAAGACCGGAAGGTGAGAAACCTCCCCTGGGTTGGCCTGGGCCCAAGCCCCTACCAGGCACGAGCCAAGCCCCGAACCCAGTGGGCCAGTACCTGCCTTCCTTGTCCAGCCCAGCAGAGCTCAGCTGCTCTGCCCCAGCTCCTTGGCACTTTTCTTTGTCCCTGAGATCACTAGGAGTGGTTCAGTAAAAACCGGAGCAGCCTGCTGGATAGGGAGGGCAGCCGGGGTCAGGAGACCCCTTCAGAGGTTCAATTCCCACCTCTGCTGCCCTGAGCCTCTTCCTCATATTTCATGCTCAGGGTTGTTGTGAAGAACAAAACAGAGAAGGACTCGTACCATATTCAAGGGACTCAAAGATGAGCGTATAAATACAGTTAAAGCCACACGAAGACCTTGCCAACCCCACTCCCTCCCTTCTGGGAGGGTGCCACCATCCTGACTTCTGACGATCGTTGCTTTCCCTGTTTATTCTGTTCCTACATGTTGCCATATGGCATATCATCAATTTGCATGTTTTCAAATGCTATATATATTATGGTATACTGAATGCATTATTCTATAATTTGTTTTTTTAATTCAATGAAATGCTTTTGAGATCTATCCATATGGATACACGTAGGTCTAGCTCAATCATTTTCGCTCTTCAGTATTCCACTCTACAAATAGACCACAATTCATCCACTCTCCTGTCAATGTACATTTAGGTTGTTTCCAGTTATATTTTATTTCGAGCAGCCCTGCAACAGATAATCTTGTTAACAAATGAATTAAGCAGAGATGAGCATTTTAGGGAGCTCACATGCATTAACCAGCGCAGCTCACTATTCATTTTGATGACAGTAGTTTCCGAACCCAGGTGGAGGAAAACTACTTAACAACAAGGCAGATCATTTGAGGATGGGACTCTCCGGAACCAAGAGCAATAGTTTCCACCTTCTTTCTATTCAATGGTTCTTATATGCCAAGCCCAGTGCTAAGTGTTTTATAGCTCAAATGCTCATGAAAACCCTGTGAAGGAGTCACTGGTATTACCCTGGCTGAGGAAATTGAGGAGTGAGAGGGTGGGTTTCTTGGCCAAGGTCACACAGCTATGGTTGAGCTTTGAGTTCAAACCAAACCTGGGTCTGACTCCACCGCCCCTATTTTAACCAGACCAGAGAGGTCCCAAGTAGCATCTCCCAGAACTGTGGGAGCATAAGGACGAGAGGGACGGATCCACACTGAGGGATCCTGCACAAGATGCCAACCCCAGTCACCCTGGAAAGAGGGGGAGCAGTCTGGTGGGCAGCAGCGGGGGCGGGGGGGTGGGCCTCCGGGAGAAGAGATATTTCCGGCCAAAGCACCGAGGCCTCATGTTAGCACCGCCCCCCTTGACGCCCCTGCCCGCCTTCCCTGCATCTCTCCCTTTCCCCCATTTCTGCCCTTATCCGTCTGCTTTCCATCCCTCTTCCTGATTCTCCTCTTTGACCTTGTTCTCTTGAGTCAGCCTCTTTCTGTCTATTCTCCCAATCATCCGTCTATCCATTTACTCATCTGTTGGCCTATCGTGAGGTCAGCCGCAGCGCTGGAGCCCGGGTGATGCAGTCCCTAGCGTTGGTGAGGAGTGCGTCCATCACACTCAGCTAAACTCTCGTGAGGAACTCCTGAGACCTATCTTCTCTCTCCACCACACCCAGAGGCAAACATACCCTTACACAAACCAGGGAACCTACTAGAAAAACAAAAACAAAAAAGAAAAAAACTTGAGACGCGATCGTGGCTCTTGGGTGCCCCCTGCTGGTAGTTTGAGAGATTACATCCGGGGCTAGAGGGAATCCCAGCCTGACGGAGGGCGGGGCTGACATGGCTCCCCGAATTCACTCCTTAAGTGAGGCTCCTAAGGGTGGGCTTTTTGTCAGAAATGGTTCTTTTATTATCACTTATTTATTTTTGAGAGAGAGAAACAGAGTGTGAGCAGGGGAGGGACAGAGAGAGGGAGACACAGAATCTACAGTAGCTGTCAGCACAGAGCCCGACGCCAGGCTCAGACCCACAAACGGTGAGATCATGACCTAAGCAGAAGTCAGACCCGCGACCAACTGAGCCACCCAGGCGCCCCATAAATGTTTGATGCTCTAGGCTTTGCCTGGCCCAACCAGAGACCAGAGTAAGAAGCAGTGAAAGACTGTTATGAACCGAATGCTTAGTCTCCCCCAAGGTCATATGTTGAAATCCTAAGCGTGTGTGATAATATTAGAAGGCGGAGCCTTTGAGAGGCCAGGGGGTCGTGAGGGTGGAGCCCTTGTGAATGGGATCGGTGCTCCTACAAGAAGACACATGGCAGTTCGCTCCCTTGCTCTCCGCTCTCTGCCACGTGAGGGTATGAGAAGATGGCCACCTGCAAACCAGGACACTGGATCTGCTGGCACCTTGACCTTGGACTTCCCAGCCCCCAGAACCGTGCGAAATAAATATTTGCTGTTGAAGCCACCCAGTCTACGGTATTTTGTTCCAGCATTCCAAGCAGACTAAGGCGGAGATGTTTGTTTTAATGGGGGGGGGGGGGTGTGCTCCCTAGTGTGCATATGAGTCACATACGTGTGTTGGGGGGAGGGTGCGTGTACAGGCTCAAATTCTGAGCACATGCGTGCTGGAGATGTGCGAGCGAGTACTCCAACCCTGGGCACACCAGGTGCTCTCTGGGGAGATGAGTAGGAAGACGCAGCCTCCTCGTATGGAGATGGGACGCCTCTAAGGCACTGGCTCCCCGAGTTCCCTGTGGGACCGGGCCTCAGTTGTCCACTATCGCGCCTTGTCTTGGCCTCCTTCCCTTCCCCATCTTACTTCCCTGCTCCCTACACACGCTTCTCAGGATCACCTCCGACATCAACTACCCGCACCCAAATCCTTGTCTCCACGTCTGCTCCTGGGGCAAGGAAGGAGGCAGCCCCAGAGGAGGGGCCAATGCACTGAGGCTGGTAGAGCACAGAGATTGCGAGAGCCTGGGTCCCCTGTGTCATCACTGTGCCCCTGCGTTAATCGACTGGTGGTGACTGTCCCACCACCCCCTTCTGTTAGGTGAGAAAACCCTTACATTCAAGTCCTATTTATTTATTTATTTATTTATTTATTTAGGAGAGAGAGAGAGAGAGAGAGAGAGAGAGAGCAGGAGCAGGAGAGAGGTGCAGAGGGAAAGAGAGAAAGAATCTTTCTTTTTTTTTAAGTTTATCTATTTTGAGAGAGACAGAGACAGTGCAAGTGGGGGAGGGGCAGAGAGAGAGGAAGAGAGAGGATCCTAAGCAGGCTCCGTGCTGCCAGTGCAGAGCCCGTCACAGGTCTCAAACCTAGACCGAGAATTGGACACTCAACTGGCTGAGCTAACCAGGTGTCCCAAGAGAGAAAGAAAATCTTAAGCAGGCTCCACACTCAGTGCAGACGCCAACACGGGGCTCAGTCCCGCGACCCTGGAATCATGACCTGAGCCAAAATCAAGAGTTGGACGCTTAACTGACTCAGCCACCCAGGCGTCCCTTTAAGTCTCTGGATGGCATCATCTGTTACGTGTGGCTGAAAGCCTTCTAAGAATATGCACTCTCCAGGGTATATTCCATGTGAAGGGCAGGTCAGCAAACAGGTGAGGACAAGCCATAGTGGGTGGGGCACTGCTGTGTGTGCGTGTGTGTGTGTGTGTATGCGTGCACGCTGTGGACACGTCTGCACTCCATATGCATTGAGTGAGTGCCTGCTCTGTGCAAGTCCCCGTGTAGTGGCTGTGTATCTGGGACACTGAATTGGGTCACCTGGCATATTTGTGCATGTTCTGCGTGGTTCTCCTGTGAGTCCCAAGCTTTGTCTTTCTTGAGCCACCTCCTGTGTCCTCGGCCATCTACTTATCCACAGAACCCATCTGGTTATCAGGACAACTTCTGTAGAGTACCAGCTGGCCTCTCCGAAGGTATTCTTGTTCTTCTTGAGAATATTTTCCACTCAAGAATCAGAAAGATCTAGAATTTGAAAACACACCTTGGATCATGTTGTTCTCTTGTTGAAGGCTCTTCAGAGGCCTACTGGGGCTCTGAGGTGCCCGCCCAGCAGAGGCCTCGAGTTCCATCCCTCTCCTCCCCTCTCACAGAAGCTCCAGCCTTGGGTTTATTTCTCAGTGTCAAGGTTGAGCAGGGGGATGGACAGACAGAGTCCTGCAGGCTAGATTTCCCAGGCACACAGGACAGCTGGCTTCCAGCTGGGTTTAGTCAATGGAAGACACTGGTGGGAGACAGGAGGACTGGAGGAAGAGAAATCAGGGTATTTCTCTCCCTACATCTCCAACATGGCTCCCATTGGACAGGCCTGGGTTGCTGGGCTACCCCGGCTCCTGGGCTCCAGCTAACAGCATCCCCTCCCTCTATCCGTCCATCCTGGGAGTAGCTTGGCTAATCTCTGGGTTCTTCTACCTTCCCTGTTGGCTTCTCGGCACTTCTCTCACCTGGGTAACCAATTCCCTGAATTAAATTGAGATTTCTGTTTTCTGGCTTGACCTTGACAGATGCTGACAGCCATCTGCCTTCCAGCCTGAGGAGGAGGCCAGCAGCCTGTGTAGGGCAGAGCCACTGGCATGGCGGAGGAGTGACCCCGGACTTTGGTGTATCTTCCCATGCTCCCCCTGCGTCTGGACTTGAAGTCGCACCCTGTGAGACAATACATTTCCCAATGGTTTGGATAGGGCTTCTCGCTGCTTGCATCTGAAAATGTCTATAGCATTTGGTGCCAGAGACTGGTAGCTGCCCCGGTGCCCATTCTCCCTTTCTCCCACGATAACAGACCTTTTCCTTGCACACAGGGCATTGTCTAGGCTCCTAGGCAGCCAGGGGAGGCCACGTGCTGATGTGTGACCTTGGTCAGAAGAGATGTGTGCAAATTCTAGGTTAAGTGCTTAAAGAGAGAGCACATTCTTGCCCTTTCCTTTCTCTGTCTGGAATGTGAGTTTGGTACAGGAGCCGTTGCATACTGTGTGAGTCTCCTGAGGCCACAAACTGGGTTGCTTGAACCATAGAAATGTACGCTCACAGTTCTAGAGGCTAGAAGTCTGAAATCAAAGTGTAAGCAGGGTTGGTTCCTTCCGGGGGCCATGATGGAAGTTGCTGCTTCAGGCCCCTCTCTCTCTGGCTTGTGGCTGGCCGTCTCCCCTCTGTGTGTTTGTCTCTGTGTCCAAATTTCCCTTTTATAAGGACAAGTCATGTTGGAGTAGGGCCCACCCAAATGACCTCATTTGAGCTAACTGCATCTGCAAAGACCTTATGTCCAAATAAGGTCACATTCTGAGGTACTAGGAGTTAGGACTCAACATCGGAATTGCGGGGGACACAGCTGAACCCATAACAAATGCCTCGCAGAGGAGGGCCCCCTCTGGAAACCTCGGGATAGAAAGAACAGATGGCTTCACGGAGCAAAGCAGTTGGACTCTGCGGTTAGAAGAGAGTACGTCTCTATCTTATTTTACGCACTGCTCTTAGGGGTCTCTGTCACATTCAGCCACACTAAGGTCCGGGAAGGGAACAGAGGTCAACCCCAAGAGGTAATAGAGGAATATTTAATCAAAGTGCAGACAGTGTTGAAGAAACTCCCAAGGGATGGTGAAGCATCCCAAGGTTAGCAAGAATGGGAAGCTGATACTATCCCTGGGCCCCAAGGGACAGAGAGAGGAGGTAGTTAAAGGAGCCCAGAGGTAGTTGCTGTGGGAAACGAGGCCTCCCGCCGGGAGCCAGGGCCTCTGGTGGAGGAATGCAGCCATTGCATAGCTGAGGCCCTGCAGAAAGGGCGCTGGCAAATAGATCCCCAAACTGCTTTCTCTTCCTGTCCTCCCATCTCCGCTGGTGGCTTCCCCTAAGTGAACCAAACCCAGAGGACAAAGGAGCCCGCCGATGCCATCCATCAGGCCAGCCGGCGGGGCAGGGTGGGGTCAGATGGAGAGCGGATGGAGAGTATCCGGCAGAATGGCACCCAATTCCTGCTGCCGTGATCTGTCATCCTTCCAGAAGGATTGCTGGTGACCAGGACAGTGCCTGGAAAAGAGTAGGTGTTCCACAAATACCTGTTGAAGGTGTATGTGCCAGAAGGGCAACGGGGTAAGAGCAGGGGAAGGAGACACCTCCAGTCTCCCCTTCACCACCCCCCACCACTTCCCCACCCCACCCTCGCTCAGCCCCAGGAAGGCGTAGCATGGGCTGTGGGAAGAAGGCTGTCCTTGCTCCCCAGCCCTCACCAGTGCAATGGCCCAGCAATCTTCTCGGGTAGCAGCCGAGGCAATGGCTTCCTTGGGGCAAGAGACACCTACATGCCATTCCTGTCCTGGGTCCCCTCAGTGGCTTCTTGGTGCCATTGCCATGGGGCACTTACATGATCCTGGGCCTCCCTCAGGCTGTCCCATCTTAGAGGGATGGGGCTGGCAACTGAGGAACTGCAGGGCAATGAGGCACCAGAGAGTTGGACTTAAGATCATTATGTGTGGGGGCACCTGGGCGGCTCAGTCGGTTAAACGTCCGACCTTGGCTCAGATCATGATCTCACGGTTTGTGGGTTTGAGCCCCACGTCGGGCTCTGTGCTGACAGCTCAGAGCCTGGAGCCTGCTTCGGATTCTGGGTTCCCTCCCCCTCTCCCTCCCTCCCCTACTCGCACTCTGTGTCTCTCTTTCTCTCTCAAGAAATAAACATTTAAAAAATTTTTAAAAAAGATCATTATGTGTGATTAACAGTACACACCGGCACCTTAAAGGCTCTGAAAAGTCCCGCAGGAAAGAACCATTTAAACCTCGTTTGATCTCATGTTTCCCAATCCCATCTGATCTTTCATTCTTTTTTGTGTCCTCGTTGGATTCTGTCCTAAGAGCCGAGCCCGTAACAGTGAACAAATCAGACAAAAGCCCCTGCCTCATGGGGCTCCATTCTCATGGGCTCATTTATCATGGAACATCTATTAATATTCTCTAGAATGCTGGTCATCAGAACCATCATCCACACACTGCTGCTGAGCATCTCTGGGACACATAGAGGGATGGCCTCCAGGTGCGCCCTTCACGAATGTCAGGGTCAACTGCGCTCTCCGGGTAGGAAGAGTCAGGCATGTGGAGAGTCTTTTAGCTTCATTCATTCATTCTTTGCCTCTTTTAAGGTAATGCGCACGTCGTTTAGTACTTACCATGCGCCAGGCACGTACCTCCTATGGGCCAGAAGTCCCCCTTTCTGGGACTTCAAAGATGACTAAGAGGAAGTTTTCCCTTCATGAAACTCCCCATCAGGTAGGAACCCAAAATGACAGAAGCAGCTTCCCCCTACGAAACAGTCTCAGCTGCCCCCTCCCCCTTCCCGACCTCCCTCCCAGTTTCCCATATTTTCCTGCACACCTGCACCTCCCGCTCCCATTCAGGACATGGCTTGCCACCACCTAATGTATGCAGATCTGACATTTCCCAGGGGTCAGGAAGAGGTTCATCTGTTGGGATTTCGCTCCAGCTGCTCCGAGGCCAGAAACCCCCAGAGGTTCAGCAGCAGCACTGGTGAATAGCGTCCACAGGGCCCTGAAGGTGTGATGTCCTGACAGGGCTTGTGCTGGGAGGTGGCCCATCTCCCTCGGGACCAAGCAGAGGGCCAGGGTGGCCGCACGTCTGCCTGCAGAGCCCACAGAGGGGCTGGGAGCCGCTCGAAGCTGGCAGCCTCGAGGCTGGACGGTTTATCGTGTGAAGCTGGGGCGGGGGGCGGGGCGGGGGGCCTTCCCTGGACCATCCATCAGTCACCCTCTGCCAGGCCGAGCAGTGAGCAACCGGGGGCCTTGAGCCATCCTCGCTGTTCTCCGGGTCTCGATGTCCCCATCTGCCAGATAGAAGAGACGAGTCAGATCGTCTTGCAGGCTGTTTTAGACGTTCTGAGGCTGAATCCAGGAGTATCTGCCCCGCCCCTCCGGCTCCCCAGCAGCCTCCCTTCTTTGCCTCTCTCTTCCTGAGCTCAGGGTCTGGGGAATGGCTCTGAGCTTCAAAGCTGAGCAAACAAACATGTCCAGGCTCATAGGGAACAGGGAGTAAGGGAGGCCACGGCTATTTTTATCACAGTTTGAAGGATTTTTCACAGCTGCTTCCGTTGCTCCCACACTCTTTCCAGGCAGACACGGCTGTGCGGGCGATGGCGGGGGTGCACGCGGCAATGACAACCTGCCCAGCTCACCCCTGACCTCCCACCATTCGGAATCCCTAAAGCAGCCGGGCATTGCCCTTCTCGCATGCTTCCAAAGTGTAGGAGCCCCCAAGGAGGGCTCTACGCTGAGTCAGTGACGCTAGCGGGAGGGAGTCTGGCAACCCTTAGAGAGCAGGGCGTTGGGGAATGTCAGGGATTACTCAGGAAAGTCGGCTGAGCCAGTTGGCCTTATTCAGCAGACATTTACTGAGCACCTACAAAGTGCTGGCCCGGGACTGGGAGGCCGTTTCCAACAGCCAGCCAGGATGTGCTAAGTCTTTTCTGCAAATTAATGTGGATTCCGTTCAGCGATCTGATCTCAGGTATGGATCTATTTCCAAAATATACCCGGAATTCCACCCAGGTCTCTCCATTTCCGTCTCTACCGCCCCAGGCCCCACCTGCTTCGCTGGATGACCAAAATAGCTCCAACTGGCCCCTTTCACTCTTACCCCATAATCCTCCACTGTCAGCAACTCCCAGAAAGAGATTTTTTTTGAGAGTATAAATGAGATCTCAGGTCCTTGCCCTACTTAATCACCTCCCCCGCCCCTGCAGCTCTTTATGCTTAGAATAAAAATCCAAATCTTTTATTACTGGACCTGCTAAGAGATCCTACAGAGTCTGGCCCTTACCCACCTCTTTCTTTCTTATTCTCTCTTTCTCTCTCAATTTGGATTTCAGGTAACAGAGCTGGGTTAATCATAATCCTCCGTCTATACATTCTCTCATCATAATCTCATACACTTTCAGGTCTCATTAGGCCACTCATGGGCTACTTTAATTTAGTTCGACATACAGTGATTTTAAATGCTGTCCTAGCTCATCTAGCATACCGATGCGGAGGCGTCTTGAAAGCATTTCGCTATTTCGCTAAATGAAAGGCACGCAGAAACAAAAGATGCATCCTGTATGCTTCTGTTTGTGTGGAAACTCTGGAAAAGGTGAGACTGAAGAAACAGAAAGCAGGCCACTGGTTGCCAGGGGCCAGGTGTGGGGATGGTAGAAAGCAACTGGGCGGAAGGGAAATGTTTGGGGCAGTGAAAATGTTCTCCCTCTTTTTGAATTCTTGTATTTGATTTTTGGGGAAAGCTTATGTATTTATTTTGAGAGGGAGAGATTGAGTATGTGAGCGGAGAGAGGTGCAGAGAGAGGAGAGAGAGAGAATCCCAAGTGGGCTCTGTAATGTGGGGCTCGATCCCACGACTGTGAGATCACGACCTGAGCCAACATCGAGTCAGACGCTTAACTGGCTGAGCCACCCAGGAGCCCTAAAAATGTTTTATATCCTGATTGTGGTGGTGGTTTCACGGATGCATACATTCGACAAAAGTTGCAAATTTTGCAGTTGAAGCTGGTGAGCTTTATTGTACGAAAATTAACCTTCAAGAAAGCCAAAACAAAACCAAAAACTACCAAAGCAAGCCTAGAACTCTGAGCACATCTAACCTATCCTCCTTATCCCCACCACGGACTCGAGTCAACTATTATCCAAAACCCCACACTCATCACGCCTTTGCTTCCTTTTTTATATAGTTTTATTCACCCAATATTTGCATTCCTTAAAACGTGTATTTTAAATTCTAGTTGTTTTTAACTCTATAATAGGGATGTTAAACAGCATTTACTTTTCTGGGACTATTTTTTTTAATTGATATTCCTAGAAATTACCTGCATTGTGGCGTGTCACTGTGATTCATTCTTTTTTTTTTTTTAAGATGGACTTAAATGTTTATTAAAATAGTATTACCTTCACTTTCGTATTATACTATGCTGAATGCTTTATTGGTTTTATAGTCCCTCATGAAGCCACCTAGCTCCAGGTTGTAGTAATAAAATGTTATTTTTTTTCAACATAACACTTAAGTTTATTTTTTTAAATTTACATCCAAATTAGTTAGCATATAGTGAAACAATGATTTCAGGAGAAAATTCCTTAATGCCCCTTACCCATTTAGCCCATCCCCCCTCCCACAACCCCTCCAATAATCCTCTGTTTGTTCTCCATATTTAAACGTCTCTTATGTTTTGTCCCCCTCCCTGTTTTTATATCATTTTTGCTTCCCTTCCCTTATGTTCATCTGTTTTGTCTCTTAAAGCCCTTGTATGAGTGAAGTCATATGATATTTGTCTTTCTCTGACTGACTAATTTCACTTAGCATAATACCCCCTAGTTCCATCCATGTGTAGTTGCAAATGGCAAGATTTCATTCCTTTTGATTGCTGAGTAATACTCCATTGTGTATGTATATACCACATCTTCTTTATCCATTCATCCATCGATGGACATTTGGGCTCTTTTCATACTTTGGCTGTTGATAATGCTGCTATAAACATGGGGGTGCATGTGTCCCTTCAAAACAGCACACCTGTATCCCTTGGATAAATACCTAGTAGAGCAATTGCTGGGTCGTAGGGTAGTTCTATTTTTAATTTTTTGAGGAACCTCCATACTGTTTTCCAGAGTGGCTGCACCGGCTTACATTCCCATGATTCATTCTTTTTGACTGCTGAGTAATATTCCATCCGGTGACTGCCCTACATATATTCATCCATTTGCTGTAATGGACATTGGAGCTGCGTCTAGGGTTTTCTTACTGAGGCTTGAGGACAGGGCTGCTGGGAACACTCTTGTGCATGCCTCCTGGGGCATGCGTGCAGGATTTTCTTGGGGTCTATACTCATGAGTGGAAGTGCTGGGTCACATGTGAATTCAGCTTCAGGAGTCATTTCTTTTTTGACCTCGTCCCCTGCCACTCTCCACTTTGCTCTGCTCCAGCCAGACTGACCTCCCTCTGCTTGAACAAGACAAACCAGTCCAGCCTCCAGACGTTGCACTGTTGTTCTCTCTACCTGGAATGCTTTGCCCTCAGGGCCTCCCATGGCTGCCTCTTACTCCCCCTTTAAGACCCAATTAGACATTGTCTCCTCAGCCAGAACTTCCCTCTCCCTGGCCCCCCGTTTAAATGTGTTATTCTCATTCCCGTCCCAGCCTCCCGCATTTTGTTCTCAGAGCACCTACCACCACAATCAGGCATGGCCTTTGTTTATTTTCGTTGATTTGTCATAGTCTCCCCTGCTAGACTCAAGCTCCAGGGAAGCTGGGACCATGTCGTGTTCATGGCTCCATTCCTTAGAACGTCCTGATATAGAAAAAGAGCTCAACACTTTTTTTTTTTTTTGAGGTGGTTGCTAATATGGCTCCTGACTTAGAGGTGAGAAACCTGAGGCTCAGAGAGGGTAATATGCCCAAGGATCAAGAGCCTGGAGGTGGCAGAGCTAGGATTTAACCCAGGTCTGACCAGTTCCAGAGCCCATATTCTTTCCTGGAAGAGGTTGACGTGTTCTGATGAGAACTTTCTTCCCCCCCCCTCCCCTGTTATCAGCTGGCCATTCAATGCCACCTGTGTGGCCACAGGTTGGAGGGAACCTTGGGTCTTACTGTTGGCTGTTACTTCCCATGTGCAGCAGGGGGGGGCCGTGGCCTTGGACCATGAGAGAGCTGGCATTCCACCACCTGTTCTGGGAATGGGGCCCAATCTGCCCCTTCCTCCCCCACCACTCCTACCAATCTCCTTTCTGCCCTATATTAGAGCTCCGGACTATGCATGTCTTTCCTATCATCTCAAAACTCATGATTTTGCTGCTATCAGCAAAAATGTTGAGCTTTAGAACGGAATCAAACTTAAGTTATTATCAAATTAAAATAGACTGTTATAGGGGCGCCTGGGTGGGTCAATCGGTTGAGCCTCCAACTTTGGCTCGGGTCATGATCTCGCGGTTCGTAGGTTCGAGCCCCGCGTCGGGCTCTGTGCTGACAGCTGGGAGCCTGGAGCCTGCTTCAGATTCTGTGTCTCCCTCTCTGTCTACCCCTCCTCAGCTCACACGCTCTGTCTCTTTCTCTCCCCAAAATAAATAAACATTAAAAAAATTTTTTTAAATACACTGTTTTGGATACAAGCCATTACATGTAAGCCCCATGCTAACCACAAAATAAAAACCTGGAGTATATACACAAAAGATAAAGAGAAAGAGATATAAGGATACTACTAAAAAAAGTAATCAAACTACAAAGGAAAAGAGCAGGAGAAGAAGAAAGGAACAAGAGGAACCACAAAAGCAGCTAGAGAACAATGAACAAAATGGCAGTAAGTACATCCTTATCAGTAAATAGGGATGTAGATGTAATTAGACTAAGTTCCCCAGTCAAAAGACATAGAGTGGATGAATGAATAAAAACAAAAACAAAAAACAAGATCCACATCTATACTACCTGTAAAAGACACACTTCAGATGTAAGGACACATGCGGACTGAAAGTCTGATGGATGGAAAGACTGGACAGAAGAAGGATGGAAGAAGATATTCTGTGCCAATGGAAACCAAAAGAAAAATAAAATGGCTATATTTATATCAGACAAAACAGACTTTAAGACAAAGACTGTAAGAACAGACAAAGAAGGGCATTACATAATGATAAAGGGGCCAATCCAACAAGAGAATGTAACGCTTGTAAACATGTATGTGCCCCACATAGGAGCACCTAAATATACAAAGCAAATGTTAACAGGGGCGCGTGGGTGGCTCATTCAGTTGAGTGTCCGACTTCAGCTCAGGTCAGGATCTCGCAGTTCATGGGTTCGAGCCCCGCGTCGGGCTCTGTGCCGACAGCTCGGAGCCTGGAGCCCGCTTGGGATTCTGTGTCTCTGTCTCTCTCTGCCCCTCCCCTGCTCATACTCAATCTCTCTCTCTCTCTCAAAAATAAATATACATTAAAACATTTTTTAAATTATAAAAAAATAAAGCAAATGTTAACGGACATAGAGGGTGAGATAGATGGCAATACAATAATAGTAGAGGGACCCAGTTCCACCCTTAGTTTGATGGATAGATCATCCAGACAGAAAATCAAAAGGAAACATCAGCTTTAAATGACATGTTAGATCAGATGGTCTTAACTGATATTTACAGAACATTCCATCCAAAAGCAACAGAACATGCATTCTTAAGTGAACATGGAACATAGATCATATGTTAGGTCACAAAAAAAGTTGTAATAAATTTAAGAAGGTTGAAATTATAGAAAACATCTTTTCCAACCACAACGTATGAAACTAGAAATCGATTACAAGAATAAAACTGCTAAATTCACAAATACGTAAAGATTAAATGACATGCTCCTGAACAATCAATGGGTTCATTCAAAGAAGAAATCAAAAGAGAAATAAAAAAAAAAAAAACCTTGAGACAAATGAAAATGGAAATGGAACATACCAAAATTTGTGGAATCAGCAAAAGCAGTTTGAAGAGGAAAGTACATAGTAATAAATGACTACCTCAAGAAACAAGAAAAGTCTCAAGTAAACAACCTAACTTTACACCTCAAGGGACCAGAAAAAAAAAACACAACAAAGCCCAAAGCTAGTAGAAATAAGGAAATAACAGAGACGAGAGCAGAAATCAATAAACAGAGGTTTAAAAGACAACAAAAAAGAGACGCCTGGGTGGCTCAGTCAGTTGAGCGTCTGACTCTTGATTTTGGCTCAGGTCATGATCCCAGGGTCATGGGATGGAGCCCTGGGTCAGGCTCCACACTGAGCATAGAACCTGCTTGGGATTCTCTCTCTCCCTCTCTCTCTCTCTGCCCCACCGCCAGCATGCGTGCATCTGTTCTCTCTCTCAAAATAAACAAGTAGACATTAAAAAAGATTAACACTTTTAAAATAAACAATAAAAGACAACAGAAAAGATCAATGAAACAGTTGAGTCTTTGAAAAGATAAACAAAGTTGACGAACATTTAGCTAAACTCACCAAGACAAGAAGAGGAAAGACTCAAATAAATAAAATCAGAAATAAAAAAGGAGATGTGAAAACAGTACCACAGAAATACAGGATCATCAGAGACTGCTATAAACAATCATATGCCAACAAATTGCACAATCTAGAAGAAATGGATAAATTCATAAAAACATGTAACTTACCAAGACTGAATCATGATAAAAATTTAAAAATCTGAACAAATCAATTACTAGCAAGAGTAATGAACCAGTAAGCAAAAACCTCCCAACAAACAAAAATCCAGGACCAGACGATGTCATGGGTGAATTCTTCTGAACACACAAAGAAGAATCAATACCAATCCTTCTCAAACTCTTCGAAAAAATAGAAGCGGGTGGGGCGGGGGGGGGGGGGGACTTCCAAACACTTACAAGACTAACATTACCCTGATACCAAAACCAGACAAGGATGCCACAAAAAAAGAAAATTACAGGTCAATATCCCCAATGAGCATAGACGCAAAAATCCTCAACAAAATATTAGCAAATTGAATTTAACAATACGTTAAAAAGATCATACACCATGATCAAGTGGGATTTATTCTAGGGATGCAAGAATGGCTCAACATGCACAAATCAGTCAGTGAGATACACCACATTAATAAAATGAAGGATAAAAATTTATCCTTCCAAAAATATTGATCATCTCAATAGATGCAAAAAAGCAGTTGACAAAACTCAACATCCATTTATGATAAAGACTCTCAACAAAGCTGGTATAGAGGGAACATATCTCAACATAATAAAGGCCATATATGACAAGCCCACAGCTAACTCAGTGGTTATCATACTCAATGGTAAAAAAGCTGAAATCTTTTCCTCTGAGATCAGGAACAAGACAAGGATGTCCACTCTTACCACCTTTATTCAACATTGTGTTGGAAGTTTTTGCCAGAGAAATCAGGCAAGGAAAAGAAATAAAAGGCATCCAAATTGGAAAGGAAGAAGTAAAACTGTCACTATTTGCAGATAACATAATTACATACAGAAAACCTTAAAGACTCTATCAAAAAACAATACAGCCACAGGATACAAAATTTGCACACAAAAATCTGTTGCATTTCTTTATATTTATAACAAACTATCAGCAAGAAAAGTTAAGAAAACAATCCTATTTAAAACTGCATCAAAAAGAATAAAATACTAAGAATATATTTAACCAAGGAGTTGAAAGACATGTATATTGACAGCTATAAGATATTAACGAAAGAAATTGAAGAAAACAAATAAATGGGAAGATGTTCCATGCTCATAGATGGGAAGAATTAATACTGTTAAAACGTCCATCCTACCCAAAGCAATGTACAGATTCAGTGCAATCCCTATCAAAATTCCCATGATATATCTTTTTTACAGAAATAGAACAAACAATCCTAAAATTTGTGTGGAACCACCAAAGTCTCGAATAGCTGAAGCATTCTTGAGAAAGAAGAACAAAGCTGAAGGCGTCACGCTCCCTGATTTCAAACTGTATTACGGAACTGTAGTAATCAAAACAGTATGGATTTGACATAAATACAAACACACAGATCAATGGAACAGAATGGAGAGCCCAGAAGTAAATCCACGCATATACAGTCAACTAATTTATGACACAGGACTATACAATAGGGAAAGGACAGTTTTTTCAGTAAATAGTGCTGGGAAAATTGAACAGCCACACACACACAAGAATGAAAATGGACCCCTATCTTACACCAGACACAAAAGTTAACTCGCAGTGGATTAAAGACTTGAATGTAACACCTGAGGCCATAAAAGTCCTAGAAGATGACATAAGCAGTAAGCATCTTGACTAGGTCTTGGTGGTGATTTTTCTGAATCTGACACCAAAAACAAAAGCAACAAAGCAGAAATAAACCAGTACGACTATATATCAGCATCTGAAGCTCTCCTGTGAGCTCTTCTAAGGCCTTAGCTTTAGTTCTCTCGCAATCTCTGTTCATTCGGCAAATATATATTGTATACTCAATATGCCATGCCCTGTTCTAAGTGTCCCTCTGTGGTGTAGTGTCCAGTCTGGATCCCCAGGCAGATTGGGAACACCATCAAGAGGGAATCTTTATGTACTTGGCCTCCAACACAGGGCCTGTGCGTGGTGGATCCTCAAGAAAAAGTCAACCTACTGAATGGGAGAAAATAATTGTATATCTTACATCTGATAAGGGGCTGAAATCCAAACTACATAAAGAACTCACACGACTCAATAGTAACAAAAATCTCATTAAATAACGGGCAGATCTGAATAGACATTTTTCCAAAGAAGACTTACAGATGACCGACAGGCACGTGTAAAGAGACTCTATATCATGAATCGTCAGCAAAATGCAAACCCAAACCACAATGAGATATCACCTCACACCTGTTAGAACAGCTATTATCAAAAAGATAAGAAATAACAAGTGTTGGGGCACCTGGGTGGCTCAGTCGGTTAAGCGTCTGACTTCAGCTCAGGTCATGATACAACCTCTTGGTTGCAAGAGGTGGGGGATGGGGATGGGAGAAATAGGTGAACAGTTTTCTTTCTAACTTAAATAAATTGAATTAAAATTTTTATTTTATTTTGTTTTATGTTTATTTTTGAGAGAGAGAGAGAGAGAGAGAGAGAGAGAGAGAGACAGAGCACAAGTGGGGGAGGGGCAGAGAGAGAGGGAGACACAGAACCTGAAGCAAGCTCCAGGCTCCCAGCTCTCAGCACAGAGCCCAATGCAGGGCTCGAACCCATGAACCGCGAGATCATGACCTGAGCCGAAGTCAGATGCTTAAACGACTGAGCCACCCGGGGCAAAAAGAATGGCAAAAAGACATAAATAGGCATGGACGATGAAATATGGATGTCCAATGAACATTTTAAAAGATGCTCAGTCTCATTTGTGATAAACTAAATGCAAATTAAAATCACAATGCAACACCATTTCACACCTCACAGTTGGGCAAACTTAAAAGCAGCAATAAAGAGGCACCTGTGTGGCTCAGTTGGTTAAGTGGCCAACTTCAGCTCCGGTCATGATCTTGCTATGAGTTTGAGCTCCACATCGGGCTCTCTGCCGTCAGCACAGAGCCTGCTTTAGATCCTCTGTCTCCCGATCTCTCCCCTTCTCTCTCCCTCTCTCTCTGTCTTTCTCTGTCTCTCTCTCTCAAAAATAAATAAATAGACTTTAAAAAACACGACAATTAAAAAGTTGACTCAGCTGTGGAATAACAGGAACCGTCATTCCCTATTAATGAGAATATCAACTCTTTGTGGTTACATAGTATAGCTGGACCATTACATATCCTATGTTTCATTAACTCTTATCCAAGGCATAGAGCAGATAAATGTGAACCACTTCCATAAAAGCAAAGAATGAGTAACACTCAAATATCCATTAACAATAGATTGGATAGATTTTGAAATTTTTTTTGATTTTCGAATATTTGAAGGATGGATTACTAAATACTAAAAACAAATCAATTGCATGCATCAACATGGGTGAATTTCAGGAACCAATATTGAACACAAAGTAAAAATGACATCGCAAATGAATAATCACTGTGATTCTACTCACATAGAGGGCTAAAAGGAAAACCAATGTATTGTTTAGGAATACATATGTATGTGAAAATCTAATGAAAGCAAGGGAATGTCATAGAGTTGAGATACACAGAGGAATTATAATGTTCTATTTCTGAAGCCAGATGCTGAGAATAAAGGCATTTGTTTTAGTATTCTTCTATACACACACACACACACACACGAAGTAGGCTTCATTTATTTTTGTTGATTCGTCATAGTCTCCCTTACTAGACTCAAGCTCCAGGGGATCTGGGACTATGTCATGTTCATGGCTCTATCCCCTAGAGCATCCTGATATAGAAAAGTACTCATCAATTTTTTAAAATTTTGAGGTGGATACTAATATGGCTCCTGACTCAGAGATGAGAAACCCGAGGCCCAGAGAGGTTAATATGCCCAAGGATCAAGAGCCTGGAGGTGGCAGAGCTGGGATTTGAACCCAGGTCTGACCAGTTCCAGAGCCCATATTCTTCCCTAGAAGAGGTTGGCTTGTTCTGATGAGTACTTTCCTTCCTCCCTCCCCTGTTATCAGCTGGCCATTCAATGCCACCTGTGTGGCCACAGGTTGGAGGGAACCTTGGGTCTTACTGTTGGCTGTTACTTCCCATGTGCAGCAGGTGGGGGCCATGGCCTTGGACCATGAGAGAGCTGACGTTCTACCACCTGTTCTGGGAATGGGGCCCAATCTGCCCTTCCTCCCACGTATCCTTTCTGCCCTATATTAGAGCCCCCAGGCTAAGCGTGTCTTTCCTATCATCTCAGACCTCATGATGCTCCGGCTGCTGAGTTCCCTCCTACTTGTGGCCCTTGGTAAGACCCCAGCCTCTGCTGCACTGGGCTAGGAGCCTTTGAAATCTGTCACTCACCTCGGGTCTCATGAACCCAACACCTGGTTCCACAGGAGGGGGGGGGTCTCCGCTTATACCTGGGTATGATTGTAGGGGCTTCAAATTTGGTGGGGGGCAGGAGAATGGAGGGGGAGCCATGGATAGATGAGCTCAGGAGAAAGACTGGTGTACCCAAAGCACTGTGGTGGGACTCATCAGTGGGGACGGTAAAAAAGTCTAGTCATGAGGAGTTTGGACTCTGTGGTTAGACTGCTTGGGTTGGAATTTCTGTTCCTCTGCTTAGCCCTCCAACTCTCCTCTCCCTCCCCCAACCCCACTCCGTATCCTGTGGTCTAGCCTTTTCCTAGTGTCTCTGCCATATTATATTCCAGCTCAGGGCCACCTCCTCCAAGCTGCCTCCCTTGACTGACAGTAATAGTGACAGATAATGTTTATTGAGCGCTTACTATATACCAGGGAGAATGCTAAGGATTTTTTCTCATATTATCTCCCATAAGCCTTACAACAGGCTCGTGTGATCAGTTCTATTATTATCCCCATTTTACAGAAGGACCCTCAGAGAAGTAAAGAACCCCCCCTCCCCAGAACTAGGAGCAGAGCTGCATTTTGAACCCAGGCAGTCCTACTCCAAAGCCACCACTTTTCATGACAACAAGCTTTCACTTCTTAAGAGTTCATTGGGCACCAGGCACTGTTCTAAGTGCATCAGCCCCTTCAATCGTGCCATGGAAGGAGGTCACGTCTCCATCCCTAGACTCTTGGGACTCTGGAGGCCCCTATTCTAGCCCAGATGTTCACTGTTCATAGGTGGCTATGGAGGTCCAGAGAGGGGGAAGCACTTACACCAGGTCACACAGCCAGCTCGTGGTGCATCTAGAATCTGGACCCGGGCCTCTTTGCTTTGGGGGACTCTCTGGCTCACTGATGCCTGCACTCTCCTTTCCAGCCTCGGGCTGTGGCCGACCTTCCTACCAGCCCTCCTCCCGTGTTGTCAACGGTGAGGACGCAGCCCCCTACAGCTGGCCCTGGCAGGTAAGACCAATGCCAGCTGCGCTATTTCTCACCGTGGGCTCTGCACTCTGTTCTGATTGCGGGGCATTCGGTCTCGACCCCACTGCTTTGCTTCCGGTAACCTCTTCAGCTCGCCAAGGCCAGGAAACCCTTGGACAGTCCACTTCGCGGGGAAGTCTTGCCCATTCGACCTGTGACCCTCCCTGGACTGTTTTGCATGTTAAAAGTGGAATCTGGAGAGAAGGAAATGTTTGGCCCAAGGGTTGGTGCACTAACAGTGGAATTTCGGGCACTGTGTTTAGGGATGGAGGTTTTGGGGTCCTCGTTACTAGACTCCTCGAATTACACAGCAGGGTTATAAGGTCTGAGAGCACTAAAGGAAGGAAGGGCTTTAGAGAGGTCAGTGAGGCACAGAGGGCTAGACCTGCTTCGGTGACACGGTAGTCACTAGCCACATGTCTTTATTTAATTTTAAATTAATTACAATTAAACAATGTTAAAAATTCAGTTGTTCCATGCTAGCCACATTCAAATTCTCAATGGCCACATATGGCCAGCGGCCACCACGTTGGACGGCCGAGGCAGAGAACATTCCCACCGTCACAGAAAGTTCTCTTGGATGGCACTGGTCTACAGCATCGTCAGCTAACTTGTTCTGGGAAGAACCAGGGAGTAAAATATTTTAGCTTGTGTCAGCCATGTGGTTTCTATTGCAGTGACTTAACTCTGCCATTGTGGTATGAAAATAGCCATAGATGATACAGTCATGTGGGTTGAACACTGCACATTTCTGGAGGAGGCCACTCTGCATGAGTGATGCCCTCTAGAGTTGTCCAGTGCACAACCTATACAGTCATGGATATCAGCCCTCACTGTAGGGCCCAGACCACTTAGGCTCCTCCCTCCTTGTCGCCAGGTCTCCCTGCAGTACGAGAAGAGTGGAGCCTTCCACCACACGTGTGGCGGCAGCCTTATCGCCCCCGACTGGGTCATGACTGCGGGCCACTGCATCTCGTAAGTGTTTTTACTTGCCCCCGTCCCTGCATGAGAACCGGGCAGGTGGTGCGTAGCTGTGGGAGGGGAGGGAAGGAGCCCAGTCGGGCCCAGACTGACCTGACCTCCTCCACTGGCAGGAGCTCCTTGACCTACCAGGTTGTGTTGGGCGAATATAACCGGGCTGAGGAGGAAGGCTCCGAACAGGTGATCCCCATCAATGCTGGGGACCTCTTCGTGCACCCACTCTGGAACCCCAACTGCGTAGCCTGTGGGTGAGTGGACTCTCAGGCCTGGGACCCAGAGGTTACTGGTCCCTCTGTGACCCAAAGATAATTCTGAAGAGACCCCCAGTGACAGCGGGGCTGGGTCCAGCAGCCTGGGCCCACGTCCCACACACTGAGGGTCAGAGCCAGGAGAGCCTCGAAGGAGCATCTGCCCGAAACTCCTCTCCCTGTGGAAGGACAGCAGGGCTCAGGGAGGGCCAGGAACTCCCCCAAGGCCACTTGGCTAGTTGGCTTGAACCCAGATCTCCTCTGGCACCCCCGCTCCCAAATCTAAGGGTTCCTCCGTTCGACAGACATTTGTCCAGTGCAGCCTGGGTTCCCAGCACTGTGGGAAAAAGGAGGAGCACTGGACCCAGAGTCAGCCTCCAGCACTAAGTTGCCGTGTGCCTTGGGCAAGTCACTGCCCTTCTCTGGGACTCAATTATACCATATGTTGAGGGTGACTTTCCTGGCTTCCTGAGTGGTTTGAAGGACAGGGAGGCAATCACCGGGTGAGAACACTGAAGCAGGGCTTCCCAAGGCCCTCAAGCACGTACAAAATCATGTGTCTGCGGGGCCCAGCATTTTTCTGGTGAGGGTCAAAGAAGGGGGCAGAACCCTTGAAAGTGCGGTGTAGGAGAGAAGGGCCATGATGATCGTGACCTCGACCCATCCTCACGGGACTCCTGCGGTACGTGGAGAGGAAAGGGGACCCCAGGTACGATGCTTCGAGTGACAAGCAAGCAGAGGAAGACCCAGAACAGGGGTTCTTGAAGGGTGGTCCCCAGGCCATCAGCATCGCCTGGGAACTTGTTGGCAATGTGAGTCCTCGGGCCCCACCCCCGGACCCACTGCCTCAAGAACCCTGGGGTGGGCCCCAGCAACCCGTGTTTTAACAAGCCCTCCGTGATCCTGGTGCAGCTGAAGTGTAAGGACCATGGTATAAGAGCTGAGGACAGCTAGGAAGGCCGAGGGTCAGCATGGGTGCCGGGAGCAGGGGGCGGGGGGCGGGGAGCCTCCTAAAGTTGCTCAGCCCTAAGAACGCCTGTGATTTGGAGGAAAAGGAGCAGCGGGGGCATCCTGGAGGCGAACTCTCTGTTGCAAAGGCTGAGAGGTGGGGCTTGGTCTGGCTGGAGGACCAGGCTCCCCTGACTCTTTCCTCTTCCCCAGCAATGACATCGCTCTCATCAAGCTGTCGCGCAGTGCCCAGCTGGGAGGCACGGTCCAGCTCGCCTGCCTCCCTCCCGCTGGTGACATCCTGCCCAACGGGGCTCCCTGCTACATCAGCGGCTGGGGCCGGCTCCACAGTGCGTGCCGAACCCTCCCACTGGCCACAGGGACTGGGGGCCGGGGGGTCGAAGGCAACCACGACACATCCTTGCACTTGTCCTCCTTCGGGGGCACCTCCCTCCTCCCCCCCTCCACCCCATCCTCCCAAACACAAATGTGTTCACCTGAGCATTTTCCAGCATCTCCTGTGTGCCAGGTGCCGGGGGTGTTATGGTGGACAAAGCAGGCAGGACCCTCTGGTGGGAGGCGAGTCCCCATCGGGCTAGAAGGGTTGCCTCCCTCAACCTCCCCCACCCCACCCCGGGGCTCCCAGCCTTGACTCCCGGGCCCCAGCCCCAGCCCTGCACCCCACGCCACCCCACTCAGGGCGGTCTCTCCCGCAGCTGGTGGGCCCCTCCCGGACAAGCTGCAGCAGGCGCTGCTGCCCGTGGTCGACTATGACCACTGCTCCAAGTTGGACTGGTGGGGCAGCTCCGTGAAGAAGACCATGGTGTGTGCGGGTGGGGACATCCTCTCCGGCTGCAACGTGAGTCAGCTCGAACTGTGGGGCCCGGGGGTATCTCTGCCATCTGCGGGGGGGGGGGGGGGGGGGGGGGGGGCGGAGAAATCCCACCTGCTGGCCCCGTTCCGCCTCCAGGCCAGGCAGGACTTGGAGGAAGTCAGTGGGGGCCAGACACACCACCCTGGCCTCTGGCTTCCCGTCCCAGCTCACGCTGTCTTGACCTGGGGCAAATCACTTGACCCGGTCCTCAGGCTTTCCCATCAGCCCGGTAAGGGATATTGACACTGTGATCTCTAAAGGCACCTTCAACTCCATGGTCCTGAAGTTACGATAAATCAGTCCTATCGTTGTGTTATAAGTGAGGATGAATACTGTTATGGTAACTATCTATCGTGGTAATACTATGGGAACTACCCTTTGTTGATTGCTTTCTCTCTGCTAGGGGTTGTGCTAAGATCATATATTTATCATCTCGCTTAATTCCTACAAGATCCGGTAGGACAGATGTTAGTCTGTTACAAACAGGCCAGCTGGGGCTTGGGGAGGTCAAGTAACACAGGGGTTTCTCAGAATCCCCAGAGGCACAACCAATTCCTTCAATCCCACACATGGCGGCTCAACTCCCCACCGCTCTCTGGCAATTCCAGGGTGACTCTGGAGGACCCCTTAACTGCCCCACAGCAGACGGCTCCTGGCAGGTCCACGGTGTGACCAGCTTCGTTTCTGCCTTCGGCTGCAACACCATCAAGAAGCCCACGGTGTTCACACGAGTCTCGGCCTTCAATGACTGGATCGAGGAGGTGAGCAGGACGGGCGGAGCAGGAGGGCCCCCATGCTGGCTCTTCTGAGATGTTGAGAGGTGCTGGGGCTGAGCGGGGACAGCAGATCCTGAGGAGGGGCTGAAAGGATCCCAGAAGGTCAGGAGTGGAGGGGCCCCTGGGCACATTCCAGAGGGCCTGGGGGATGTTCTCTGCTCTGGTGTGGCCCCAAGGACCTCAGTGTCTCTGAACTACAGATGAACTTCCTTATCTCAACAAGTGTTTGTGAGATACAGGTCTTTGCTTGTGCTGAAAGATAGAGTGATGTGTCAAAGGGCTGCTTGCGGTGAAGAAATGATCACATGAGCAATCATCATGAAACATGGGGAGAGCTGTGACTGGATGTTCAGGCCCCAGTGAAAGCACAAACCTTATCTGGAATGAGAGGTCAGGGAGGGCTAATAATGTTCATGATAACATTTATAAACTACTTAAACATCCTTAGTTAGTAGTTTCATCAACCCCCCCCCCCATGAGATGAGTACTAAGATTACTCCCATTATACAGACGAAAACACTGAGGCTCAGAGAGGTCAAGTCACTCTCCTCACACAGCTAATGGTGGCATGGCTGGAAATTGAACCCGGTTCCATATGGCTTCAGAATCTGTGCTCCTAACTAGACTATGCTGAATCTCCTCCCTTTTTCTATGGCTTTTTTTTCTAGGTCATGTCAAGCCACTAGAACCGAGGCCTTGGTGGCAATGCACGTTCTTTGTAAAAAATAAAGATCTCTCAGAAAACCCCAACGTGAGTCTTTCTTCCTTCTTTGACTCATCTGTTCCCTTCCAGGCTGTCCCTAAAATCTTAGATCTGTTATGTAGAGTCAAGACCAGATACAACCCTCTCATTTGAGAATGAGAAAAAAAAAAAAAAAATGAGGCCCAGAGAGAAGAAAGGAGTTGCCGTCGAGTGAGCAGCCATCCCAGTTTGCCTGGACTGAGGGGGTTCCCAGGGCACAGAACTTTCCGTGGTAAAAGGAGGAGAGTCCCGAGAAGTCGGTCATCCTATACAGCCACACACTGGCTTTTCGATGCAGCAAAAAAACATGGTAGAATCTGCAGAAAAAGTGAACTTGGCAGGCCCTTGGGGGGCTCATGGAGGAGTGGCATGGGCCACGTGTTTTCTTCTCCCGCTGTGGGCTAGGAAAGGAGGGCTGTGGTCATCCATTCATTCGTTCGCTCAACGAGCATTCATGGCCTCAACAGGAGCCATCCTCCTGTTCCTGAGGAGGGCTCGGGGGGGGGGGGGGGGGGTGAAGACGACACGGTTCCTGCCTTGAAACAGCTCATTATTTAGATAGAAACGAGCACATCAGAATCATTCATTAAACATTTACGAGGCACCTTTTTTGGCGGCAAGGGCAGAGATGGGGATTCAGATGTGAGTAAAACAACTTTGGGAGCCCTTGCTGCAGAAGCCCACGCAGAAGCACGCACGATGCCACAAGTGGGGTCGGAGCCCAGTGTGCTGGTGCTGAGGTCCGAAAGGCTGCTGCCCTGCAGCCCAGGGCAACATACAGACAACTGAATTTCTGGGGCGCCCGGCGGGGGCTCAGCCGGTTCAGCGTGTGACTTTGTCTCAGGCATGATCTCACGGTGTGTGGGTTTGAGCCCCACATCGGGCTCTCTGCTGTCAACATGGAGCCTGCTTGGGATTCTCTCTCTCTTCCTCTCTCTCTGTCCCTCCCCCACTCTCTCTCTCTCAAAATAAATACATAAACTTTCAGAAACACACACACACACACACACACACACACACACACACACACACACAACTGAATTCCTTTATTCATGTTCCTCCTGAATGCCATGAAAGCAAACATGAGCCCAGCAAGGACATATATTTATAATTTTTAATATTACTCTTTGTACCCTTTAATATTACTAATTGTTCTCTGAGTACTCAGAGGACATCATCCTCATGGCTGTGATAATGTGTCCTCTAGCCAGCACTGTTTTTCCTTTGGGGCCCACGGTGGGCTAGTTCTTGCCTGCCCTGTGGAGGTGGGTTTGGCCATGTGGCCTGCCCTGGCCAAGGTGAGGTTTTGAGAGGTGGGACGATTTGCTGAGCTCTCTTTCCCTCTGCCATGGCAGCTGGTGGCTGTACGTCAGCTTGGTCCCAGAGTGAGGAGACGGGGAGCAAAGCCTGCAGTGACCCCTGACGGATATGCAGCACAGGCAGGAAATAAACTCCGTGGTTACAGGCCACTAAGATTTGGGGTGTTGGTTACAGTGGCATTGACCTAACTTATCCTTACTGATGAAATGAATTGGGTATTTATCCTTCCGCTCCTTCCACTCCACGTTGCTACGTATTTTTCACCAACCATATAATATCTATATACAATGTACTGCATTGTTTGGTTTTTAAAAATACAGGCATAGCTTCATGCTGTACGTATTATTCTGCAACTTGGTGCTTCCACCCGACATTGTTTCTTTCTTTCTTTCTCTTTTTAAATCCAAATTAGTTAACACACAGTGTAATAATGGTTTCAGGAGTAGAATTCAGCGATTTATCACTCACATGTAACACCCAGTGCTTGTCCCAACAAGTGCCCTCCTTAATGCCCTTCCCCCACCCACCAACATTATTTCTTGAGGCCCATGCTAATTTATATATTTCTAGTTCATTGCTGCTGGTCTTGAAGAGGAGCCTATTGCACAACACTATTATCCTTCCCGCCCCCCCCCCCCCCCCGGATGGACATTTACAGCAGGGCCAATTTTTACGATTACAAACAGCGCTTCAGCAAACGTCCTTGGACAAACCTCCAGGTGCGATGTGCAAGAGTTTCTCTAGGGTATATTCCAGGAAATGGAATTACTGGGTGGGAGGGGGTGCTCATTTTCAATTTAACCAATTGCCAAGTTGCTCTCCACAGTAACTGTATCAACAGTACTTCTTAAAATTGTCTTTCTTTTTTTTTCTCTTCCCGCCCACGGTCCCCACACATGACAACTGCCCTCCCTCCCCTGCTTTTCTCCGTACCCACTCTTGGACCCTCAGTCTTTTCCCACAGAAACTCTCCTCCTCCAGCCCTTACCCCCCACTCCAGCTCCCACAAAAGCCTAAGAACTGGTCTGGCAAGGCCAGCATGAGGGCAAGGGAGGAACGGAGTCAAGCAGGGAAGAGACCTCAGCATCACAGGGGTGTGGGGGGAGGAGGGGAGAAAGTGGTGCAAAGTGGGGCATGTGGTGATCATTTGTGTCGCGTCAGACAGATGGCGCCAGGTGACATATGTAATAGTCACATGCTGTCAAGGCACAACGGGGTCGCAAAAGCTGAGTATCTACTTCTTCCCAGTGGGTCCTTCCGTGACCTTGGACAATTTTCCAAAGTAGTTCTAGGACAAAGGGCATTCAGACCTGGAAAATTCCACTCTGTGGCTGGGAAGTAGGCCGTCACGGGCCCTCCACCCCGCCTCAGGATGGGGCCGAGAACTGCCAACGCCCTTCTCATGTGTGGGCCACGGGGAGTCAGGAAATCTTGCCTAAAAGTGCCAACAGTTTCAGCAATAATTTAATGTTCTTTTTTTAATCTCCAAGCCTTGACAATTCAAATCCTTTAAAAACCATATAATCAATCATTTTTTAAATGTTTACTGATTTTGAGAGAGAGAGAGAGAGAGAGAACAAGTGAGCTGGGGAGGGGCAGAGAGAGGGAGGGAGAGAATCCCAAGCAGGCTCCATGCTGTCAGCACAGAGCCCGACACAGGGCTCGCACACACAAACCATGAGATCATGACCTGAGCCAAAAGTCAAGAGTAAGATGCTGAACTGACGAGCCACCCTAGGCGCTCCAATAATTTAATTTTTTGAGTAATGATTAGAGTGTCAATGCCAACAACTTTGTGTGTGTGTGTGTGTGTGTGTGTGTGTGTGTGTGTGTTTTCTAAATCACGAGGAAAACCCACTTTCTGAAAAAGCACAATGTCAATACTTGAATTCCCTCGGAAAATATAAAGTATTGGTGCTGCGTTCCCTTCTCTTTAATCAAAATGTGTCAACAATTTTGTTCTCATTCAAAACTCATTCAAATGTCAATACTTTTTTCTTAGAAGAGTCAGCAATGCCATTTTCCTTTCCTTTTTCATAACATTAATCTTGGTTACATGTTAGGGACTTCCCCTTTGGGAGATTTTTAAAAAAACCACTCACATTCCCACACCCGTTACACAGCTACTGCTATCATTTTGGTATGCTTCCTTCCATTTCTTTTTCTTTACATTCATTAGACTTATCAACAGCTGGATTCAATGGGCACAGATTGAGCAACTTTGGGTATTCTGTGGCAAGCACGGGCAGAAGAAAATGACCCAAACTTGGGCCAGGCCCTTGATGTGCCCAGAGTCTGGCTGGGAATCTGACAGGTACACCCAAACGGGGCTGGAGGCTTAACTCAGTGTTCTAATGAAGGCTCAGAGTGATGCGGAGCCCAGGGGGCTGGGGTCACCTTGGGATGGGAAGACTGGAGCCCTGGATGGCCCTCACATCCAGATGATTGAGACATCAAGAGATTCCTGTCAAATGTGAATCTGTCTAACTTTCTTTTGTCAATGAACACCAAAGACATAGTTCTGAGAAACTTTGCTGTTTGAGATCGGGTCAGTGAGATGAAGAATCCCACTCTTGTCTAGTGGGTCAGAGCCAGATTTGACACAGAGAAGCAGCGTGGATTACCACCCCAGGTGCAGAGCTTCAGACAAGAGGTTTTGGACACAACGGTCCATATTTATCTTAACTTTGCAGTGTCCAAGGAAACACGGCTATGAATCTACTTCTGGTCTCAAGCTAGATGTTAACCTCTTTCTACAAGACCAAGTTTGCCTTGAGCCTGTCAACACTGCTTCATTTCAATTTCACCTAAATTCCAAAGTTCCCCCAAATCCTACAATAATAACCCTGTTTCTTCCTTTCTTTCATGAGACACCCCATGGTTTCTCTGGATGCTTGTGGCATTAAGTCAATAAACTTAACTTTGTTAAACTATACCTGTGTCCCTGGTGGTCTTTACCAGGCTGGCTTTATCATAAAATTCAAGCCTTCTCTGTTCATTCACTCACTCATTGAGTCATTCAACAGATGTCCACCCAGCCTATGCTCAGCTTCAGGTGCTGGAGACACGGGGACAGGACAGTCAAGGTCTTTGGCCTTGTGGCCACTGCCTAGTGGGCGAAATAGAAAATAAACAGGTAATAACAATACAGATTGACAGGCTATAAAGGGATTGCATAGGTGTCTTTAGAAGAGGGGGGATAGCAAAGGCTGCTCTAGAGAGGCAACATTTGAACTGGATCCTTGATGAACAGATGTCAGGAAAGAGCACCACAAGCAGAGTCACCAAAGAGGTGACGATGAACTTCTTGGGTTTGCAAAATAACTACAAGGCTGCTGTGCCTGGAGCAGTGAGTGAACAGGAGGATGGGGAAAGATGAGGAATGTGGGGCAAAGTGCAAAGTTTACATTTTATCCTGAGTGATACAATAATCTTACACGGAGCCACAATATATAAACTTTTCATATAAATGTATAAACCTTTAAAATCGGAGCTGCTCTGGGACTTAAACCATCCCCTACCCCCACTGCACCCCAGCAGTTTCCTGAAGCATTCCCCGGGAGCCTAAGAATGGGATGGGGTGGGGTGTACAACTGGAAGTCTTTAATGCAGTCCAACCCTCTCATTTTACAGATGGGGAAACCAAGGCTGAGAGGGAGTGAAACGTGGAAACTACCCTGTAGGGGTGAGTGGGGGAAGGGCCCACAGTGGTGGAGGTAGGGGTGGGGCCATAGCAAGGAGCCTGGCTATCCAACCACCAGCTGGAGAACCTGGCAATCTAGGGGGTTACTAACCAGCAGTGGCAGTGTAGACAAAAGGCACATCTTCTCTTCCCCAGTGACATTGGTTGGGAGTGGGGTGAGGTGGGGGGTGTGAGAGGTTAGGGAGAGGGGTGGAGAGGGTTGGGAGGTGGTGATAACCCGGGAGGGGTCTTTGGAGTGCCCCTCTTAATTCCCTAGCATGTCCCATTGGGATAGGGCAAATGGGAGGAGAGCCGGCTGGGCCACCTGAGTGCCTTGTCCTTGGCCAAGTCCCTTCCCCTTCAGGGTTAAGACCGCCGTGGAAGGGCTGCCTTAGCATCTTTGCACTTCCTCTTACATGCTGTGCTATTTTAACATGTGTGCCCCCGACTCAACTCCAGGCTAAACCCAGACTCAAACCAGCTGTGACTTCAAAACTTCAATTCTTAACCGTCAGCAATTGGAAAGTCTTGGGGGGGAAGAGGGACACAGGGCTGAGACCGAGCTTTCTATACACAGGATCTTCCCCTGGACAGAAGGACAAACCCACGTGGCACATGCCCACTTCTGTCTGGGTACACGGACGCAGGGGTACTTATTAGACTGTGCTCACCGCCTCACGTGGAGTGATTGCACGGGGCGTCACACAGGATGGCGGTTTCCAAACAGCAGCCACCCAGCCCTCTATGTTGGTTTCTTTCCTCTGGGTGGTGCAAAGAGTCAAGGGTGTAACCTCAGGGTGGGGCGCTGAGTCAGCTGCGGGCCGGCTCCTGGAGTGTCTCAATTCCCGGTTCAACTTCTTTTCATTTTGCAGCTGGGCAAACTGGGGCTCAGAGAAGCAGAGAACTTCCCAGAAGCCGAGAGGCTGCCTAGGCAGTACCACAGCTCCACGCGGTAGGAAGGCCTGAGGATTGAGGAAGGCCCAAAGCCCACCACGGGTTAAAACCATGGAGCTACCACGCACCACCGGGCCCTAGAGAGACCCCCTCTACCCTATTCCGCCCCCCCCACCCCGCTTCACTTCCAACTTCCGGCGGCCCGCCACTTCCGGTTCCGGCGGCGAGCTACAAAGCTCTGCGCTGGGTAGTTGGTTTCCTTTCCTCGGAGTCGGTTTCGGGCTTCGAGTCTGGTCGCCAGGCGCCCCCGCCCCCGTTGCCCCCTGCCTTCCGAGGTGGCACCTGCGCAGGTGAACGCTCCCTCCCTTCTTCCCTCCCGCCCGTCACTCCTTCCCCGGCGCACGATCTGTGGGGAGCCGGGGGCCGCGGCGGCAGCGGCGGCCGCCGCTTTCGGAGGGGGGAAGCCCTGCTTTGCGGGTCTGCGGGCTGTCGGGGCTGGCGTGGCTCAGGGTCTCGCTGCAGTCCGGGAGGAGGAGGTCCTGGTTTGGAGCCCCAGAAGCGCTTTTCCGGCCCCACCTAGGCCCCCTGAGCCGCGCCCATATGGTGGGAGGAGCCCGACGCAGCTCCCCGCCTAGAAGCCGGGAATTTTCTACGCGGTTGAGTAGCCCCGCCACCTCCTGGCCTTGTGATCTTGGGCAAATCCCTTCTTGTCGAGCCTCCGTTTGTTTACTTGCGAATGAAAATGTCATCCTGGGTTATCGGGAGGATTGCTTGGATGAGGGACAGCTTCCGCAGAGCGTTTGGCCTGTAAAATTCAACAAATAACATCGGCTGCTGCTGTTGCTAACAGAGACGGCCGGGGCAGTAGAGAGTCGTGTGGAGAGTTGAGAGTGGCTAAGAGGATCACGTAGAAGAGAACGTGAAATGCTCAGCATAGTGTCAGCTAGGAAGTAAGTGCTCAGTGAATAGGAATTATTAACTGATGAGGGTAAGCATTGTGTCTGGTCATTGGGTTTCTAAAACTGATAGGATTTATAAGCGGGGTGAGGCGTAGAGTTGGTCCATGTTTCAGAGCCAGCCTTGGGAACTGGCCTGACAGTTGAGACTATTCTTAGAAGTCCGGGTTGTAAACACCTCTGGTGCTAAGAGCTAGAAGAATTAGTAAAAGGGTGTTTTCCTAAGTGGGTTAGGGGTTTTTTACTCAGAAAGGTTTTGGGCAGGAGGGGAATGTTTGCTTCCTCTTGAGTTGTTATGAAAGTAAGACGTGGTTGTAGTTAAAAAGAACGCAGTATAGAAAGCTATGGAATGAAAAATGTTTCTGTCTTCTGTCCCTGCCCCTAAGAAGTAAATATAATTGAAGGTGTTTGTGGATAGATCAGGCCATGTATGCTTATGTGTATGTATTTTAACTTCCTCAGGTGGGGTCATATTACACGTAGTGATCTGCATCTTGGGTGACGTGTGGTGGACGTGTGGATGTATCAGCACTCACAGGCTGACTTCATTCTTTATAAGGCCGCACTGTATTTTCTGCTGAATGGTTGACGATACTTTAATTATTTCCCTGTTCATGGTCAGTTAGGTTGTTCCCAGGATTTTGCTTTCTCACATTCCATCCAACCTTTCTTTGACTAAATATTTCCTTTTTATCCAAGGCTCCCCTGAGTTATGGGGATACTTTGCTTTGATCCTCATTCACTCTAGGTTAGTAACAACTTACTTTTGGGGAGAGTACATCCTGTTGATTGAACAAAAACCCAGATAATACGGGAAGAACAGGTGTCCTCCAGGAGTATCCAAACTGCAAGGTCTAGAATCGGTACAAGGCTCCTAGAAAATGGGTCATGGAACGTTTAGAGAAGAGGTGACTAGGCGCTGAGAACTAGTTAATGCGAAGCAGCTGGTCAGTGTTGGTGATTGTTGGCCTCTGTCAGTTGTTACCCAGGAAACTGGTTTGAGAGACTGAGGTGGGAGGGATTTTAAACATGGACACTTCTGCCACGTGGACTAAGGAGGGATTCGTTCTTGGGGGAAGGAGTTTGTTCATGAAAAAAGAGACGGTAAAACTGACCACTATTCTAGGAGTTACACTCTGTGATTGGACATACCCTGATACAGAAATTAATTTGGTCATTTCTGTACTGTCACTTGAAGTCTCTCTCTCTTTAAATAACATAGATTGCGGTTTTCCTGTAAATAACCCTTCTCTTGGACTGGGGCCCTAACCCAAATGAAGCAAAGCCTTTTTTTTTTCTGGCATTTTACAGGTATTTGGTGCGCCTCTCCCCCCTTCCCCACTGCATCTGGTTTGCTAATCGTAGAGCTGACAAGCATCCCAAGAGTTGGGAGTCTGCACTACCAGGATTCTGACTAGGTCAGTTTCCTGTACACTGATTAGAGGAACTTAAGATCTTAATCTTAATGTGGAGGCTTTTCTTTTCTAGTCTTTTCTTTCTTTGTGAAGAGGGGCTTAGGCTCCATCCTGGGTAGCTCCCAAAGTGCTTTTAAACCCTTGTTACTCTTTGATCATGAAAGAGATGGGGAGGTGGGGTAGAAAAGACCGCAGAGTAGATGTAAATGAAGGGTAGATATACATGAACAGACTTTTATCTCTTACATTTTAGTCCTTTCTCATAACTTGCTTTTAGTCATAACTCCATAAAAGACATTGGAGGACGCAAACACCCTGGTTTTAAAGATTTTTCCCCCTATAAAACATATGCATACATAGTTCTCTGTTTTAACATAATGTAAAATACTTTGTAATGAGGGGAAAATGGATGAAAGATTGTCTAGAAGGTTCTCTAGCTAGTGAGGCCAGTGTTCTCCATCCTTTGTGCTTTGAGAATCTACATTTTGGTAAACCACTGACACATTTTTCTCCGTTGTGTCAATTGATCCAAAAGAAACAAAAATAGAATTTCTAGGACCTTTATTAAGAAACCCTGTTAAGATTGGAAAGTGGATGGAACCTGGATCTGGACCAGATCCGTGAGATCAAGGTGGTTTTAACAGTCTCTGGGGTCTGTTTCGCTCAGCCTGTCTTTTCTCTGTGTTTAGGAGTCGGAGACATCCTTTTCCAGAGTCCCAGAATGGAGACTGAAGGGTACTTAGAGACACAAAGAAATAGAGAAGGCCAGAATGATAAAATAAGGCCACCGTCAAATGAGATGGTGGCCGAGGAGTCAGAAGTTGTCCTCATATCGGCTCCCCAGGTCCAGGTTCCGCGAGAGCCTTCCGGGCTTCCACCAGAGAGCCTCGATGAAGACTCTGCCGAAGACCTTGAGACCATGCCACGAAGGAATCGTCCCAACGCTGCAGCCTCCAGGCAGAGGTTCAGGAAATTCCGCTATGAGGATGCAGCCGGGCCCAGGGAGGTCCTCCGACATCTGCAGGAGCTTGCTGGACAGTGGCTGAGACCCGATATTCACACAAAGGAGCAGATTGTGGAGATGCTGGTGCAGGAGCAGTTCCAGGCTGTCCTGCCCGAGGAGCTCCGAGCTCGGGCCCAGAGATGTCAGCCTGGGGTCAGAATCACCGGCTGAGTCCTGCCGCTGGGTCCTTGCTCAGCCTGCGCGTGAGAAGTCACCGGAGGTGCTCGTTGTTGTTGCAAGAGCCAGTCGCGGTCATGGGGAAATGTGAGCCTCGGTTTTTTTGAGCTTGGCTTTGACTAGTTGTAATAATCCGTCAAAACCCATGTCTGGACCTCCCTCTGGCTGAGGCAGCTCTAATTCCGGGGACTGAGCTCCGGAAAGAGCTTCTCTACCCTCCTGTTAGGACAATCAGCCTGTTGCTTGTTTTTGCTCTGCCGAATGCCTCCTTTTTTGCACTTTCTGACATGCTTTAATATATTGTTATGTATCCAAAGAGCTAATCGCTTCAACTTTCAGAATTCTTGATTCTTGCTGTGGTGGCATGAATGGAAGCTTCTGTAACCCCATTCAGTAAACTCGTTTGAGACGCCCTTGAAATATTAAAGTTTGGTCCTTAATCACAGTGTCCTGTGGTGATTTACCAGTTTAGCTCTTACTCAGCATTTGAGAAAGGTGAGACAATTATCAGGAGTAGATGTGAGCTAGACATAAGATAGGAACAGCTCATGCCTTTGTGTTATTCAGATTTTTTTTTCTGTTTTTTTTTTTTTTCTTAAGAGAGAGAGTGAGCCAGGGGCACAAAGAGAGAGGGAAGGGGAGAGAGAGAAAGCGGGGCTTGTGCTTACCCGTCGTGGGACTCCAGGCACCCCAGAATTTTTTTTAAGTTTATTTATTTTGAGAGAGAGCCCGAGAGTGCACAAGTGGGGGTGGGGAGCAGAGAGAGGGAGAAAGAGAATCCCAAGATCATGACCTGAGCTGAAATCAAGAGTCAAGACGCTTACCGGACCGAGGCACCCCCAGTCAGAATTTAAATTAAAACTGAGGGATCGGGGCACCTGGGTGGCTCAGTCCGTTGAGCGTCTGGCTTCGGCTCAGGTCATGATCTCACAGTCTGTGGGTTCGAGCCCCATGTCGGGCTCTGTGCTGACAGCTCAGAGCCTGGAGCCTGCTTCGGATTCTGTGTCTCCCTCTCTCTCTGCCCCTCCCCTGTTCATGTTCTCTCTCAAAAATAAATAAACTTTAAAAAAAAATGGATAAAACAGGGTCCTAAGAGGTAACTCTTACACGGATCTGTTTGATTTGTTCTTGATCCATTTCCATCACTGTTGTTCTATAGTTTGTCTCCCCTCAGAACTCACTCTACAGCCGTTTGACTGTTCTCTTCTGCTCTTCCTGAAACAGGGCATCCTGGCTTTGTGTGTGTGGAGACCTGTGCCCCAGCTGACCACTGAGAGAGCGGTCACTGTGGTTGGGACAGGCAGACATTAAAGGGCAGTTGCTTTTCCTGAGCATGACCCAGTCTTGAGGAACCTTTCTGCATCTGGCCTGGCTCTTGGATTTGTACATCTGCTCCTGGAACCAACTTGGTGCCAATTCAGAAACTAATCTTTGGTCGAGGGACCCGTTAGCTCCAAGCTGGAAATCCTGTTTATTCTGCTGGGGTTTTAATAACTTGCTGAGCCCATGGGACTGGTCTAGAAGCTAGGATACAACTATAAAACCCAGAATTAAGGAAATGTATAATTTTTGAGGGGAGAGGAAGACCTCGAGCTATATTGGTAGGGTCGCTTAAGTAAAACTAGTCTTCCCTTTTTGGTATCTGGTTTTGAGATAGCACTAAGAAAACACGTTTCCTATTTTAAAAATACGCTAACAGCAGAGGAGGGAGGAAATAGCCAAGTTAGGGAAGTGAGATTGTAACTGAACTTAAGCAGATCACTGGATGGAATCCCACCTTGAGCAAAAAAGCCTGGAAATGCTTGGGGAGTAGAGAACATACAGAACAGTGAGCTGTGCCTTTTATTGACTAAATTAAGCTTTTCTCTCTTTTTAAAACTTTTAAAGTAATCTCTACACCCAATGTGGGGCTCGAACTCACAACCCTGAGATCAAGAGTCGCACGCTCTGCTGACTGAGCCAGCTGGGTGCCCCTTAGGTTAAGCTTTCCTACCTCTAAGTTGGCAAAGGAATTTGTAACCGTGACAGGGTCAGAATATCTCCAATATTTCAGTTTGTTTGGAGCATCATGAAGGTATTTCTTTTAGTCTGCAGGGATCAGGGACTCCCGATGTTAAGAATTTCCTGGCCAGTACCAATTTCTCAGCTGCTTCGATCTAGAATACAGTGTGTAAGTAAAGCAGCCGACTTTACAGGAGGCCCAAAAAGTTACCACCTTAGGGATTTTATGGCCCTGAGGTGTCCTGAGTTGAGTGACCTTAGCACAGATTTTCTCAACATTGGCAGTTTGAGGCCAGACGGTTCTCTTTTGTGGGGGCTTGTCTTGTTTATTATAAGATGTTTAGCAGCATCCCTAGTCTACTCACCAGATGCCAGTAGCACCCCACTGATGAAACA